>NC_056751.1:335493511-335805277 GCF_019279795.1 Protopterus annectens | reverse complement strand
AACCTGCCAGAACCACACATACTCCCCTAATTGTCCAGCCAGTGACATTCTTCAACAAAAGCTCAGTTCATCCAAGGAATTTGTTCAACAGGCTGAAAAAGCCAAACACACAGATGCATCACAGCCTTTTTATTCACTGAACAGGCTTACCTTGCGTTCTGTGAGTGATAATATCATGGAGTCCCAGCTCCAATCCCACTTCCATAATCACCACAGGCAACCGCCACTGCCGCAGACCCCTCACATTCACTAGAGGCACTTCCGCACGCCTGCGGTATTGGCGTAAAGTGGAACACAAGCATTGGGATCGCAGGGAGGGAACTCTCTTACGTATTTCCGTAATCCAGCAAAAAATACTGGTGTTTGACGTTGGTGTAAGTCAGTAATGACACCTAGTGGATACAATCAGGTAAAACTTGAAATAGAACGCCAATGCGAAGCCACGGAAGTTTACTGGGTATCCTGTAGATATGCATCGTAGTAAACAGGTCAGGAACCTGGAGACATGGAGCAGTAATGACGTTGTGTTGATTCGTTTTACTGAACTACTGGTAAATAACACCCGCAAAATAATGAGAGTCTTAAGGACCAAGAATGTGCATTAACATAGCTCTAAAACTTCTAGCCCCAAAATGTGGAACACTCTCACGAGAAACAAATGGGAAAATGTGGAATACTTGCTAACAGATACCTAACAATGTCAACAAGGAAGCTCGCAGGAAATTAGGGTTACCACCTGTCCCACTTTGCGAGGGACAGTCCCTCTTTGGGCAGTTGTGTCCTGCTAAAAAAGTGTAAACATGGGAATTGTCCTGAGATTTTAGGACAAAATTATTTCCTATGTTTTATTTAATAGTCGCATAAAACAGTTATTCTGTATCTGAAACACCTAAATGTTATATAACAGAATAAGCAACTAAAATGCTACAAGAATAACCTTTTATTTAGGCAAAAAAGGGAAGTTCTGTCCTTTGTACTGGCCGTGGGTATGTTTTGGCCTGCAAAATCTGATGTTTGTACCAAAAATGTCCCACTTTGGGCATTTAAAAAGGTGGCAACCCTACGCAGGATGGTTGAATGAATTATTTTGTACTAATAAAATGTTCTTTTGATAAATTAATATGCACGATTCAGTGTTATTTATTATGGGTATTAGTTAGCAGAATACTTAACACTAAATGTATGACATACCATTTCAATGTGGAACCAGGGTTGCCACCTTTTAACAAGGGCAAAGTGGGACATGGGGTGTGGTCAACAGGATAGGGGTGTGGCCAACCTGACACTGGCCACACCCCCACCACGATATCACCAGAGTTGTTAAAGGAGATGCAGTATTAGTTATGGATGCAACATTGTGACATTACAGCATACTGAAAACTCAAACCATTTAAATGAAGTGAACTATTACTGCACACACACTAATCAGTTGTAACAATAAACTTTAAAGGAATTAAAAACATACTACTCATTAAACAGACACTTGTTTAACCAACCATTGCTATTCAGAAAGAAAACTTAAAAAAATCTACATACCACATACAAGCCAAGTATAAAATTAAGACTTTTTGTCAATTAAAGCTAAAGCAAAGAACACAAAACTACATACCCTAGTACTACATATGCACCCTAGAAAATTAATGCTAAACAAAGAAAAACAGAAAATTACGAACTGCACCCTAGTACTTTATACTGCACACTAGTACAATAAATCAACTACCCTGTAACAACAACATGGTTTAGCACAATCTCGAATACATTGCATTAACTTCTGAGCATCCATCCAGAAAAAAATAAATAAACGGGAAAAGTCCATAAACATTTTAACTTTTAAAAATACTTCTTGCAAGAGAAATAACATAAACTACAATGTACAGCAGACTCCATGGGCTCCTTTTACCTCAAAACATAGCAATTAATCCAGCACAGCAATGCAATAAACAGGCCCAAGTAAAAGTAAGACACCCATATTCACATTACAAGCAAAGCAGTACATTTTAAACTTATTAAAAATGCATAATAAATTAAATGCACACATTTACAAGTATAAATGAAAACAATCTTGAAACAGCTTTGGCAAATTGGTAATGTGTACCTACTAGAATAATAAATGAATTACATTAACTGTTAACATTCCCCCTCAAAAGGTAGACTTGTACCACATAGACATGGACTTGCAGGAACAGGAAAAATTACCTAAACAGTATATCGTAACTTCCTGAAAACAGCATTATAGTGCATATTTCCATACAAAAAAAGTGCAAACTATGCTCAAACATTTCCTATCTGCAAACAGACAATACCCAGAAAAAGCTACGACAATAGAAATGCGTCACACTAAGTTTATATTTCACTGCCCCCCAACAGAAACAAACAACTTCTATACATAGTTCAGCCTTTTAAAAGTAATGCTTCCAAATCATACCCCCAAGAATAATAACAATTACATATACATTCAGGTTTTATATCTTTAAAAACTACTACTCAAAAATATCAAACTAAGCACTATACAGATTTAAATACTGCATACTGCACCCACCATCTACATTTAAACATTAAAAAAATTAAACCACAATATATTCCCATTTTAAACTAGTACTCAAAAGTCTCAAAATAACCACTGCACAGATTTAAATACTACATGCTACATCCCCATCTACCTCTAAACATTAAAAACTTATATAAAGCACACTATTCCCATTTTAAATAACTAAAGCCACAAAATTCAATTATCTACTTACCACTCACAGTTATTGCTGGGCTGGCTGGCTCCTTTGCTGGCTTCTTTCTTGGCTGGCTGGGCTGGCTGGCAGGCTCCCTTGTTGGCTTCTTTCCTGGCTGGCTGGGCTGGCTGGCAGGCTCCCTTGCTGCTTCTTTCCTGGCTGGCTGGGCTGGCTGGCAGGCTCCCTTGCTGCTTCTTTCCTGGCTGGCTGGGCTGGCTGGCAGGCTCCCTTGCTGCTTCTTTCCTGGCTGGTTGGCTGGCTTCAATGCTGGCTGGCTTCAGTGCTGGCTGGCTGGCTTCAATGCTGGCTGGCTGGCTTCAATGCTGGCTGGCTGGCTTCAATGCTGGCTGGCTGGCTTCAATGCTGGGTTGCTGGCTGGCTTCAATGCTGGGTTGCTGGCTGGCTTCAATGCTGGGTTGCTGGCTGGCTTCAATGCTGGCTGGGGAAAAAAAAATCAGATCTTTCGTCGCAGCTGCTATAGAGCTTAGTGCTCTACAGCTGCGACCTTTATGGGGCTCTTCAGAAGAAGTTCCCGCCCCCTCCAATGGCTGCAGCCAATTACTGTGCTGCATTACCACCCGGACCTAGCAGAGAATCCCTCTAACTGCAGGTCAGGGTGGTGACGTAGCCGCATTGCCATGGAAAAACCGGAAGTATTTTCGGCTTTTCCACGGCAATTTAAAATGCGAAGCGCAAAGGGGAAAAAACGGGACCTTTAAAGTCCCACGCTTAGTGAGCGCGGGAAGCGGGATGAGAGGACTCAAACCGTGAGTGTCCCGCTGACAACGGGATGGGTGGCAACCTTATGTGGAACAGCGGGGAACTATTCCCTATAATGACGCTTTGCTTTAAATCATAAAACAAACTGGACACAAATCGTACCCATATGCTGCTATGATGAGTACACCTCAACCCCGCTCTTCCAAGATTTACATAGTTTCTTCATAAACTCAGACCGTTGAGGGTTGCATGCATTACTAAACAGTAGAAAAAAACTTATACACAAATTCCTTAGTACTTAGCGAAGAGTTAAGTATGTGACATGCACAGCTGTGAAATATAAAGAAGTGTTCCTATGAGCCTCTAAGGGGCAATTTGATGATTTTAATGTTCAGATACTGGAAGATATGACTGATCCGTCTTAAAAATTAGCAAGTTCTTGTAATGCTGGAGAGAATAATTGTTCATATGAAAGCATATATGTATAATGCACACAAATAATAAAAGAAATCCTTCGGTTTGAGACCGCTTGTATCTGTGACACATGACACAACATACTGGACCCACCACCTACGACACCATGCATCTCATAGTGTCTTATGTACTGAGAGACAAACAAGTCATAAAATACATGATGTGCAAGCAGAAATGAGAGCAATGTGGAAGAAAGATACCCACCCAGACAGTTCCAATAGTAGTTTGAACAAGAGGACTAATAAAGAATTTAAAATTGTACTGAAATATGTTATCAGTACATGCAACCCTATATGAATTACACAAGGAGGCAATTATGGGTACATTACAGATGTTGAGAAGATCATTCATAGGAAACCCTATGAAATTGAAGCTAATTTCGTGAATTTCTTAATCCCCTTCAGAGTATTAGAAGCCGAAAGCATATGAAAAAATTAAAAATGACAGAAATCACCGGATGTACATATGCTGAAGTGCTATTGAACAACTTAACCATACCTCTCGGCTGTCCAGATTTTTTGCTTCATATTTTTGGTCTGTTTTTCGTAAAATTGTGGTTCTCTGGCAAAATCTTTGAAGTCAGAAAATAATAGCATACATTTGATTTTCTGATTTCATACCTTTTAGAAAATTCATGCAGATGCAAATTTTGTTATTCTATCAACTTCCTAAGTTTATAAGATCGATACTTAAAAAATGCCCCTATTTTTGGGCCTTTGTCCCCATTATTTATGGCTTTGTTAAGGTTTCTTACTCTAACAAGTTAAGAGGTATGAACATTCTCTTAACATCTGACAACAGTTGATGCAAGAGGCAAACATGACCAGAAAGCGCAGTACTTCCTAGGTAAATCTGGAAATCCTGTAAATTAACAGAGCATGCCTTTTAACTGGTATGATATGATAGCAAAGCAGGTTCTGAATTTGTCTTCGGTTCATAAGTTCATAGGATGATACTAGACTATTGGCCAGGAGGCCCTTAGAAGCCTAGCCAAAAATTTTGTCCATGTTCCCACAAAGTCAGCATCTGTTTATCCTGTCCAGCAGGGAGATAGGTGGGATCCCAGGGGTATTTTCTGTTTCCTTTCCAGTCATCCAGGTTCCTCTTAAACAGGGCTAGTGAGGTACTATGCTTAACATGGAGAGGGAGTCTATTCCACAGATGGAGGAGTCTTTGGGACACAAATCTATCCACCAATTTCTATTAATGTCACAGACCAGGGTGAGGCTTTGCATGTGGGTTGTGTGAGAGGATTATTACTTACAGATATGCAGCAATTCCATCAAGGCTGGGTCTGAGACAGCCTTGTATGCCAGACACAGGTCACCTCTGCACACTCTGTATGAGACTGAGTACAGGGACAAGGCTTTTAGCCTATCTGTATAGGATAGGTGCTCGAGACCCTGCACTTGTCTGGTCAGGAACATCTGTGGTCTCTCTAGCTGCTGCATGTGCTTGGGAATGTACGTGCTAAAGGGGGCACTGTACTCAATAATGGGTCTGATAAGGAATGAGTGCAGGGATGTTATTGCCGAGTCCATGCAGCTTTGTAGGTGCTCATATAGGTTTTTGGTCTCAGCTTGGACATTAGTGCTAGTTCCAACTGAAGGGATGGTGGCTGTGAAGCTGCTTATACCTGGTCTCAGGAGGTTGTAGTCAGCCTTGGAAAAGTTTTTTTTGTTTGACCCTGACAGGGGGGTGGTCAGGGGAGATGGTGACTTCGAAAGTGATCGCTTTATGGTTGGATCTACCTAGGAGGATGATACTGTAGAGGTACTACAGTGGCAGTTCATGTTTAGTACCACTTCCAGGATATTTTCACCTCTCATGGAGGTGTCAACCAGCTGATCCAATGCATTGGCATTGATGAAGTCGAGGAATCTCTGGGCATTCGAGTTTGGGCTAGTACCCAGGATCAGGGTAGAGGGTTGACTCTTAATGGATTCAAATAAGTGCAGATAGGTGGAGTGAGTGTCCTGAGTTATGGTTGGGGGTCTGTAGTTATCTATAATTTCTGAATAGATGTTTTGTCAACAGTTACTTGCACCTGGAGTGTCTCCTGTGCATCATACTGTTTGTCCAGCCTGGAGGTGTGTATGTCTTTCATAAATATTGAAACTCCACCTCCTTTGGTATTACAGCCCTCCATTTGGGGTCTGAAAGTATGGTAGGATGAATAATCTGGTAAGGCTGGGTGCTCTCTGCAGGTTTGAACCAGGTTTCAGCGACTGCAAAATGTCAGCATCACCAAGGTGAAGAATGCTTGCAATGAGTGCAGTTTCATGTTAAGGATTCTAGCATTTAGCAGCATGACCTTTAAATTTTGTTTAGAAGAATTTTTCACATTGGTAATTTTATCCTCATGACTTTGCCTAAAAAAGGCACTATGGGAGAGGCAAGAGCCTTTGCCAGAAGCCTAAAGCAGCCCAGGGGAGACAGTTGAAGGCAGTCTCTGGCAAAACATTGTGGTCTGACAGTCATGTCCTCCCAGGCTGTCAGGTACTGGATCTCCTTGGAATGACATTACCAAGCCAATTTTTAATGTCAATCATTTTCTGTTTGTATTTAGGCATCATTCTGAGTGACGGTAGGATGCTGCTAGGGACATACAGTGGATATAAAAAGTTTACACACCCCTGTTAAAATAAATAAATCCAATAAGCGACCAAAGAAACAATTCAACAGCTACTGCAGGAACAGAAGATGTAGCGCAGCTTGAACAACCAAATCCAGCATACAAGCGCACAAATCTTCGTATGAAATATGGAGGCTATGCCAAATGTATAAAAACAATTTCCTTTATTGTGCGAACACCATATAGTACAGATTGTACCACTAGTTTAGCGCTTTCATCTGCAACCCGCAGACCTCATCAGAACTAGTGAATACCATCATTACAAGTTTATTTAAGCAACTTTTGGCACCAAAATTTGAAATTCCATTAAAGAGACAAGCAGTTTCAAAACCATTTTTTCCTATATTGCAATCCCATCATTTAAAACTGTCTACACAACAACATACCTTCAACAAATTATACAAAAATTACATAAACTACCTGGGTAAACTTTTATACCACATCTATACATATATGTGCTTATTAAAATAAATTAATTAAGTGCAACGTTGTATAAAAATATATGTATAACATTTATGAAATTTAAATAACATTTAAATACATATTACATTTTAAAATTCTATAATTTAATGGTATGGTGGTATGGTGGATGGTATTCACTAGTTCTGATGAAGTCTGCGGGTTGCAGATGAAAGCGCTAAACTAGTGGTACAATCGGTACTATATGTTCGCACAATAAAGGAAATTGTTTTTATACATTTGGCATAGCCTCCGTATTTCATACGAAGATTTGTGCGCTTGTATGCTGGATTTGGTTGTTCAAGCTGCGCTACATCTTCTGTTCCTGCAGTAGCTGTTGAATTGTTTCTTTGGTCGCTTATTGGATTTATTTATCAGTTGCTTACTGGCTATGGCGGAAGTAGGGGGAGAAGCGTTGGCTGTATCGAACAACGAGGAAGTTATTCATTTAAGGGCTGAAGTAGCCGATCTGAAGCAGGATGTAAAGAAACTTACGGATATGGTGTTTTCTCTATTAGAGTCACCCAAACATACGAAGGATAAGGAACGTACATCGTCTCATAATGATTCATCGATGATTCAGGTGAATCAACGTAAGGAACTAGCACACATTACTGACACTGATGAGGACATAACAAATGGCCAATTGTGCGATACTAATAACGATACGCAAAACAGACAATGTCCTATTGATATGGCCCTTAAGGATAGTGAGGTTCTAGTAACGCCAGAGAAGGATTTCACATTTGATTTTAGCTTGTTCCACAGTCGGGTGGAAATAGAAAAGCAAGGAGCTAAACCTAAAAATAGTTTGCCTCAAAGGACATATTCTACTATGGCCAGATTGCAAAATGCAAAATCTAAAGGTACTGTAAACTGTGAAGCTAATTCTAAAAATAAGATTCATGTTCAAAACAAAGTTATTAACAGTAAAAATTTTTCTATTAATAATGAAGTTATTGACAACTTTCTCAAGCATGAATATGTATTTGACTCAGTAAATGGTGTCACATCTCCATCTCATAGAATGTATCAAAATAGAGATGATAGTGAAACCATTAAGAATATGATTTACAATTTGGGAAATAAATTAACACAGATACAAAATATTAAGGTAGACAATGCCTATCTGACACAATGTATCAAGTCCCAAATGGTGCCCAAGGGTATTAGATTTTTTAAACTACCTATGGGAGTGGAATATAATGAAAGTGTTATTACTGAATTCAATAGTTTATTTGATGAATTTGGTTTTATGTATATGAAATTATTAATGAAATTTCATGATGAAAAGTTAAATGTATTAGTGGATGAAGTGGAAAATATTAATGAAATGATTTTACGGAATTCTGATTTTGAGCAATGGAGTGAATTATACCCCAAGCAATTTCAAATGGCTGATACTATGGCTGGAAATGTTGTTCGTAGAAAAAATAAGAAATTAGAACGTGATATGGAATTATACAAAACACATAAAGTTTATGTTTGGCCTCAAGATAGGAAGTCATTTACAGAAGAAAGACATATGAATTACAGAGATAGAAGAGATATAAATAGACATTAGAATTTTCAGGGAGGAAGACTTCATCAGAATTATGGGAAAACATACAATCAGGTCAACAGGAAATACAAACCCAATTAGTTCCAACAAAGGAGGGAAACATTGTACATACGGTTTTCAACAATGAAGAGCCCCCCATAGTGGAACACACTAAAACAAACAGTAGTGAGGAGCAAAAGTCAAAAAGCATTTTTGAAGAGGGAATGCCCTCCATTAGAACTTATCAAGGTTTTAAGGTTTATAACTACACGGAGTTGCCTATTCAGGATGAACTGTGTTCATTATTAAGCAAGGGTATGAAGTTCATACCATCTCAAAAATTCAATTTAGTTGATCACATTAAAGAAATTAAGTTATTTAGTAGGAGGCTTAATTTAGCTTTGCAATTTGAAGCCAATAAGGATGGAAGTAACAAATTTACATCTACAGATTTAAAGAGAAAAAGTTCCTTCATACCCACTAGTAACATGCAAGTGAATGTGTTTGAACAAATGGTATGTAAGGAAGTGTATTGTTTTAACAAAGAAATATTTAGACAGCAAAGAATGAACAAAAACCCATTAGATGACAACATTACCAAACAGGAACGCAATTGTTTGAATGAGTTCATTAATAATAAAGAAGTAAGAATTATGAAGCCTGACAAAGGTGGGGGGGCTGTGATATTTTCTAGTATGGCTTATAAAGCTGAGATACACAACATTTTGCATGAGACGGGTAACTACGAAACAGTGTCCATCAATCAAATTAACATTGGTTTCAGAAGGATTGATTTGACTTTGGAGGAATATTTATTAGATCACCGAATTACTGAAGATGTATACAATTTTTTAAAAGTGGAACATCCAGTTATGGCACACATAGTAGGAATTCCCAAGGTACACAAATCAGTAAATAAGCCTCCCTTTAGGCCTATTATTTCAGGCTCTAGATCCAAAACATTTAACATCGGAGTAGCAATTGACAGATGGACTAAACACATTTATCAGAATTTACCCTTCATAATTAAGGATTCATGGGACTTTTTAGAGAAACTTAGTTCTGATTTATGGTCACAACAGTTAACTTTGATTACCATAGATGTATGTGATCTATTTTCAAGTATACCTAAAGATGAGGGCCTGGAAAGGTTTGGAAACTGTCTTAGGAAATTCTCACAGATTACTTGGGACAAAACCAACTTAATTATAGATATGATGGGATTGGTCTTGGACTACAACTATCTCACTTTTGAAGGACAATACTTTAGGCAGTGTAAAGGAGTTGCTATGGGGGCATCGTGTGCCCCATTTTCACAAACTTGGTCATGTCTGATTGGGAAAATGAATTCATTACCACCTGTGAGTTATACCCATACATTGCTTATTATGTGAGATTCCTTGACAACATTTTTATTCTGTGGAAAGGATCCAAAGAAAAAATTATAGAATTTATGGACTACATAAATGGAACCACTGAATTCCTTAGATTTACATATGAAACTAGTAATCAGGGTATTGCATATCTAGATACATATATTAGTCTAACCTCAAATGGATTTACATCCAAAGTACATCGAAAAAGTACATTTTCTAATGATTATTTGTACTACGGAAGTGAACATCCACCACACATATTTAAAAATATTATTAAAGGTCAATGCATCAGATGTGCTAGGATGTCTTCTAGTAAAGAATTAATGGTGAAAGAAATGGAATTCATTAAAGAATTATTTGTGCATAGAAGTTATCCTACTAGCATGATCAAGGACACCATAGAATATGTGATGACTCAGTGGGGACTTAAATATAAGCCCTTATTGGGATATAAACAGGAGATCATTGTGACTACATATAATGAACAGGAATACAAAGGTAGAGTTTGTGTTATTACATACACTCCATATAGTTATAGAATTAGAGACATTATTGAAAGATATTGGGATATTATTACAGTAACAGATTCTAACAAGAATATTTTAGGAGAAAAACCTAGAATTGTCTATAAGACTGGACCTAATGTTAAAAGACTGTTAGAAAGAACAAATTATAGAAATGTGACTAAACAATATGGAACAACTTTTACCAGGAAATGTGGAAGATGTAATCAATGTAAGTACGTTAATACAAATAGCAAAATCATATTAGATGATACAAATAATACATTGATAAGAAGTATATGTGGAAATTGTAGCACCAAACATATAGTGTATTTAGCTGTATGTAAAGTATGTTCAGCCTATTATATAGGCAAAACAGAAAGGCAGTTAAAAAAACGAATTTATGAACATTATTACAGAATACAAAAACAAGATTGTAAAAATGCACTATATAGACATATTAGAGAATTTGGAGAAGATCATATCTTCTTATTTTGTATTATAGATGAAGAAAAATATATACTTTATGGAGGGGATTGGAAAACTAGATTAGCCTGCAAAGAAAGTAAATGGCAGATGCTTACTGACTCCACAAGAAGTCCAGGTATTAATGAATTTATCAGCATTAAGCCCTTTTTAATTATGGATTCATAAAAAATCATAAAAAATCTTAAAAATTTTATATTAGATTATAAGCTTATAGAATTTTAAAATGTAATATGTATTTAAATGTTATTTAAATGTCATAAATGTTATACATATATTTTTATACAACGTTGCACTTAATTAATTTATTTTAATAAGCACATATATGTATAGATGTGGTATAAAAGTTTACCCAGGTAGTTTATGTAATTTTTGTATAATTTGTTGAAGGTATGTGGTTGTGTAGACAGTTTTAAATGATGGGATTGCAATATAGGAAAAAATGGTTTTGAAACTGCTTGTCTCTTTAATGGAATTTCAAATTTTGGCACCAAAAGTTGCTTAAATAAACTTGTAATGATGGTATTCACTAGTTCTGATGAAGTCTGCGGGTTGCAGATGAAAGCGCTAAACTAGTGGTACAATCGGTACTATATGGTGTTCGCACAATAAAGGAAATTGTTTTTATACATTTGGCATAGCCTCCGTATTTCATACGAAGATTTGTGTGCTTGTATGCTGGATTTGGTTGTTCAAGCTGTGCTACAACCCCTGTTAAAATGCCAAGTTTTTGTGATATAAAAAATGAGACCACAATAAATCATTTCAAAGCTTTTCCCAACTTTAATGTGACCTATAACCTGTATAATTCAATTTAAAAACAAATCTGTTAGGGGAAAAAATATAAAAAATAAAAACAACGCACGATAAAGCTGGCTGCATAAGTGTGCACACCCTTAAACTAATACTTTGTTGAAGCACCATTTGATTTAATTACAGCATTCAGTCTTCTTGGGTAGGAGTCTATCAGCATGGCACATCTTGACTTGACAATATTTGCCCACTCTTCCTTGCAAAAATGCTCCAAATTTATTTATTTATTTATTTATTTATTTGCAGTTGGTTTACCAGGATAGTCCATTGGGCCAGTAAGAACCCATTTTCAATGGAGTCCTGGGGAGAAAAGCTGCAAAACAAAGCTAACAAAAAGATTACAGCAGTTTACAATTTCAATCATTTGTAGGTTACAGATAAAGCTTCAAAACAATGGTAAATCTGTCAGATTGCAAGGGCGTCTCTTGTGCACAGCCCTTTTCAGGTCACCCCACAGATTTTCTATTGGATTTAGGTCTGGGCTCTGGCTGGACCATTCCAAAACTTTAATTTTCTTCTGGTGAAGCCATTCTTTTGTTGATTTGGATGTATGATTGGGGTCATTGTCATGTTGAAAGGTGAAATTCCTCTTAATCTTCAGCTTTCTAGCAGATCTCTGAAGGTTTTGGGCCAAAAGTGACTGGTATTTGGAACTGTTCACAATTCCCTCCACCCTGACTTAAGCCCTAGTTGCAGCTGAAGAAAAGCAACCTCAAAGCATGATACTGCCACCACCATGCTTCATCATGGGGGTGGTGTTCTTTTGATGATGTGAAGTGTTTTTGTGCCAAACATACCTTTTGGATTTGTGGCCAAAAAGTTCAACCTTGGTCTCATCAGACCATAACACATTTTCCCACATGCTTTTAGGAGACTTGTATTGTTTTGCAAATTTTAGCTGGGCCTGGATGTTTTTCTTTGTAAGAAAAGGCTTCTGTCTTGCAATCCTACCCCATAGCCCAGACATATGGAGAATACGGGAGATTGTTGTCACATATAGTATACAACCTGTACTTGCCAGAAATCCCTGCAGCTCCTTCAGTGTTGGTGTAGGTCTCTTGGAAGCCTCGCTGACCAGTTTTCGTCTTGTCTTTTCATCAGTTTTGGAGGGATGTTCAGTTCTTTGCAATGTCACTGTTATCCCATATTTTCTTCACTTTTTGATGACTGTCTTCACTGTGTTCCTTGGTATATCCAATGCTGCGGAAATTCTTTTGTACCCTTCTCCTGATTGACACCTTTCAACAATGAGAGCCCTTTGATGCTTTATAAGCTCTCTGTGAATCATGGCTTTTGCTGTAGCAGGCAACTGAGTAAATGTCAGGAAAATCCTTCTAGGACAGCTGAACTTTATTTGGGGTTAATCAGAGAGAGTCTCTTTAATTGCTGGCAGGTGTGTACCCAATAAGACTGAATGCTGTAATTAAATTAAAAGTTGCTTTAACAAAGTATTAGTTTAAGGGTCTGCACACTTATGCAACCAGCTTATTGCACATTTTTTATTTTTTTTTCCCCTAACAGATTTGTTTGTTTTTCAATTGAATTGTACAGGCTATAGGTCACATTAAAGGTGGGAAAAGGTTTGAAATTATTTATTGTGGTCTCATTTTTTTGTATAGCAAAAACCTGGTATTTTAACAGGGTTGTGTAAACTTTTTATATCCACTGTACCTGCTTGGGACACATATTCAGTGAGCTCAATCATGTCTCTCTTCATATAATCCAGAGAGGTACATCTCAAGTCATTCACACCAACATGGACTATGACAGAGTCATAACAGCCCCTGTTGTTGAGAGACTTGAGTGCATGTCTGATATGATGGATTCTAGCACCCAACACGCAACTTACCATGACTTTCTCCTTGTCTAGTCTGGTGAGGGGTACATCTGTGTGTCTCACTATAGAGTCTCCTATGACTAGTATGTTGGGTTTGTGGCTGGGCCTTACAGGCTGTGAGACACAGGCATGTGTACTATGTGTGGTGCTTGGTGCTGTGGATTGTGATGTGCATGTGTGTTTTGGCTCAGAAGTCTCTTTTGTTTAGGTGTGTTTTTGTTGAGAACCTCAGCATATGTGGGATTGTGTTGTACAGGTGTGGGTGTTGTTAGAGGTGTGGTGTTTATGGTGTTTGAGCAGAAACCTTCTCAGTACCAGATGTACTGGCTTGTGATTGAGACAGCAAGGATTCTAGGTTCTTAATGTAATTGCATCGCTCACATATTGTGTTCCTAGGTGGTAGCACTAGAAGGTTGTCCATGTACATGAGTCAGTTGCTACACCAGAGTAGCAGGAGAGACTATAGGAAATTGTCCATCCATGGTTGTCAGAATCTGTGGAAGAGAGGTCAGGGATAGTAGAGTGGGTACTATCTGAGGAGAGTACAATTAGGTGTGAGTAGGGCTGGATAAAATCAATACAATAGCTGCAAGGGAAGGCTCCACTTACACAGGAGTGCTGGTAAGGGAAAAATGGAGCCGAAATACCTCACAAAAGGTTAAAACAGTGCAGTGGCAGTGAGCGACACACAAACAAGCACAAAAGTAAGATTTAAGTACCACAAAAATGAAAGCAAAATAAAAACACTGGAATTGACCAGTCAGCCCTTGTCCCTGAGATCCTAGTCAAACACCCTATGCCAGATCATTTCCAACCAGTTCACTTACTCCCACTAAGTGCAGGTAGGCTCCAGCCAACACAAGATGGTGTAGCAGGTGGTATGCTAAAGAAATGTAAACTCTGTTTAGGTTGATTTAACACAGAAGAACAGATACACACTTAAATATAACAGCAGAACAGTTCACACTCAGGTAATTAAACAATTTAACAGTAAAACAGTGAAACAATACAGTGCAGATGTAATGCAAGTTAATAAAACAGCACAGTTAATCAAATACAAGTGCAGTGTAGATTAGAATATATTAAAAAATGGCACTTAAGTTTTGTAGATTTTCTTAGCAGCTTTGAAATCAGCACAGGGTAGATGCAAAATGGTCACCACCACCACAAATTCATAGATGCATTTGCATCCAGTGGGCATAAACATCCTGACTTAGTCCACAGTTTTTAGTGTTGTTAGTTGCTTTTCATTATTTATGAATGTTGCTGATTTACCCTTATCTGCTGAGGTGCACTTCTGTACATAAGCAAGTGAAGTCATAAATGCTTGCCAATTATTTCTTTGTGTAAGATACAACAGTTATCAAAAGCCGCTGCCATTTTACAGATTTCACCAGAATGTTACCAAGCCAGTTTCACAGAGACTACAAGTTAATCCCACACTTTCAGTTTAAGTAACATGGGAAATGGTATAATGATTAAGGTATTTAGCTCAGAGCCATACGCTGCATGGTTTGATTCTCACTTATGAAGGGCAATTGGCCAAGTTTAAAATGGCCTACAAGCATAGCTCTCAACCAATCAGGGTTACTTTTAAAATATTAGTATATTAACTCGAGACATTGACAGAATAAGAACGTACAAGTTAATATGCATTTTCTGAAGTAAAAAAGTTTCTGACTCTATTTATTGTCATTATTTATAAAATGTAATTCTCCACCTTTACCAGTTTTAGGAGTAATTAAGTTGGGCAGAGCTAAAATTTGAGTCAAAAATCAGAGATGTCTCTGAAAATCAGGGTCATTTGAGAAGTGTGCCTACAAGGGCAACTAGCCTAGTAATTACCTAGCATTGGGAATTGGATGTTAGTGTAGTAGTTAAGGTGTTTACCTTGCATACTCATAGTACAGGGTTTGATACGCACATCTGGGAAAAAGTGACTAGGCTTACAATGGCTCACAAGGACAGCTAGCCTAGTACTAACCCATGCTTTATGACCATGATCCTATTTGGGCATTTGCATACCATACAAATAGCACATGTTCTGAAATTTTAGGCCAAAGAATATGTCTTAAGTTTCCTGTAATAGTTGCATAAAACAATTATTTCATATCCAAAATAACGTAATGTTACATGAAAAAGATTCTATAAGAATGAGACTTTGTTTTGGCAAAAGAGTGAAGTCCAGTCCTTTGCACAGGTCACAGGTATGCTTTCTCCTAGATGTCCCTTTTGGGCACATGAGAAAGTGTCAGCCGTTTCAATCCCCAGCTTCATCTACTCAAGTGAGGAACAAATTATGACTAACATGCTTCCAGTAACAAAAATCCTTCCCAAATATATCTTCCACCAAAGAAGCTGTGTGTGTCCATAAACAATGTTTAAAGTATAGGAATAAGGAATGCAATTTTTCAGAACATAAGCCTATAAAAGTGCATTATGCCATGGAAAATGGCCAGCAAATGTTCCACAGTGTAGCTAAATCTGTTAAGATTTCATTTTCTGTAACAGTCAGCCAATCACTACAGCAATCAGTTTCTACACAAAACAGAAAAAGAAGCCTCCTCAATGACGTTTTGTGTCGATATGTATGTTAATCATTCTAGCTGCCTCAGTCATCTCAAAATTGTATTAAATCATCCCCTTATCTGTGAATATGCAGGCTTGTTTTGAAATACGACAACTGAGAAAGTAATTGTCTGGCTGAAAAAAAATGTGCTATTCTACAAATATTTAGGGAAAACTATGACACTGCTTATATTAAATGGGGGTTCATTATGAGTAATGGCATCTTGTTTAATCAAAACATGATTATTTGAAACCAAAACATCTAAAACTTAGGAAAGGCAGCAAGCACATTCACAATGTCGCAAAATGCTAACAATATTTTTTTTCCCAGGGGGCGAACCCCCTATATGCCTTAACATTGGGGCAGACCCCAACGCCCCTGAACTATATCCATACATCTGTAGATCTATTTCTACATGTGTATCTATATCAATAGTTATCTATTTATCCAATATATGGATTATGTGGAGATAGATAGATATCCACTACATGGATTCTATGGAGATAGATAGATAGATAGATAGATAGATAGATAGATAGATAGATAGATAGATAGATAGATACCCACTATACAGGTCACCATCTTGATAACAGAGAATGCAGTTCCTTTTTGATAGTAGAGTGAAGTTTAAATCTACCTCTGTTTTGTTGACACACTTTAGTCAACAAAACACATGGTTAATAGTGGTGTGAAACTGCACAGTCCCGGGGCTGTGGAATATGCCCTTTCTTCAGGGATTGTGGAATGTCAGAGTTGGAATAAATAATTAACAGGGGGTGGTGGTGGTGCAGGGGGATTACCCCCCTGAAAAAATATTGTTTTTAAAACTTGCAAGGTCCTAGGAATAACCTTGGCCCATGAGCAGAAACATGTCAATATTAGAGACATCAACATTTCATTAATTAACAATTGCCATTATGCTCATTTATACACATGCACACACACACACACACACATATATATATATATATATATATATATATATATATATATATATAAAGCAACGGTCTGAAAGCCAGGGGTTTGAGTGTTTTGTAGCTCATGTAAGCTGTGCTCATGCTTGAACTCAAATGAGTTTGGGTAAGTCACACACTTCACCCAAACATTACACACATTTGAGTAAGGTAATTGTTGCAGCTGTGGTGAGGCAGTGGGAGAGGTTGGGAGTGTAGATTAGGGTAGCAATTGGGAAATATTTAGGTTTAGGGAATGGGAGGGGAGTTTTAGGGTTAGGGAGTGATCAGGGAATTTAGGATCAAAGGGAGCTTGGATGGGGTGGCATGGCCAAGATAGTGACTTGGTAGCAGCTTAGTCTCTTAGCTCTCTTACCTTAAAAATATTTCTGACAGGAATGTTATGATTTAAACAACATTTTAAGGATTATTTCATTATCAATATTACTAAAGAACCTTGGGACACATATTAAAGGATTTTTTGTCAATTGACATTTAAAAATTCCTGTCAATTTTAACTATACAAGAAGAATTCTCTCAGCTGATCAGAATGAATCATACGAAAAGCTTTCCTACTCCCAATGCCCAACCTTCAAGGAAGGCACACCCATTCACGCATGCACCTACCTGCATGTCTTTATACGTCAATCAACTGCAGGGAGGGCATGCAGACTCCACACAGAAGGCGCTTTGAATAGTAGAACCTCTTGCTGTGAGGCGACAATGCTAACCGTTGGACTACCGTGGCCTATAGCTTTGATAATTAACTTTTACAATTGTCTAAGGTGAACTTTTCATTCTCAATAATAATGTTCCATTTTCTAATATGATCAATAAACCTTTGGTCTTTGTATACTGACAAAATTGAATCTTTTTGATTAATATACATGGATCTGGTCTAGTTCCATGTGGCGATGTGTTCCTTACACTGTTTACACTATAGTGATTCAAGTTTATTGACCCATACATTGCTCGGACTGTGTGAGCTCTCTGGGGCTTACTAAATGTTGTTTGATTACTGTCTTGTATGTATAAATGGTACGCTGAGTAGACAGAGGACTTTTGTATTCACCTGGGGTGAATGGTTTATGTTTAAAGTTCTTCTATTATGTTCAGGAGTGAACATTTTGCCTTTTTGATGGGACTGCTGCACACTGGGACCTTGTGGCTATGTCATTGTGGGGATCTGCTTGTACTATGCGGCTATGATCAGTATATTTTGAGTCATTGTACCTTGCACTCTCTCTAGAATGGCAGTGAATTAATTTTGATGCTTTGTTTGCTATTCTAATTACGTGAGCTGATTAGGGCACTTTAGCTCGAGCCTTACCTTATTTTGATGGTTTGAAGCTTCATTTCTCTTCCCACAGAGCTCGCAAGGCCTCTTGCATTTCAAACTTCAAATCCCATTGCACTGGCACTATGCAGATGCAGCTTGATGAATGCCCTTTTATGTATCAGTGTCATATTGACTGATGACAATCATCAGGTCAAACGGTGAAGTTAAAGTTGAATAGCTCTATGTGAGCTTAATAAATAAATAAAGAAAACACTTTGCTTTTAGGGGTTTTAGTCAATGTATAACACTACAAATTTCCTAAAAGTAAATTTCAATTAAACGAAGCACTGCAGCAATGATAAAGTATATCCTGTTTTAACGGGAAGTATAAAAATTGAGAAATACTGTTATATCTGCTTGTTAAAGGCTCCTGAGTCAAAGGACCATTTAACATTAATATTTTCACATTTATATTAGAATTTAAAGGCTATAACTTAAGATTTAACAATAATAATGATATGTTTCTATTCCCTTATCACTTATATTTCAGTATTTCAGTAGAACCAGAGCTGGATTATGTTCACAAGGCAGGGAAATGGAACATCACCCAACTCCAGCAGTCATTACTGCACCATTATTTGGCTATCTCCTTGCAGTACCATAAACACTATTTAAAAAGTGTAAATGTGCACACTATTTTCCTTTACCCTACTACTACAAACACTACATATATTTGGATAAAACATTTATTTTATATTTCACAGCACAAACACTGATACCCATAAGCTAAACAAAAATAAAGATTTGATCATTACTTTTTTTTTTTGACTAACCTACCTAGTAACTTACTCTAGGACTTCTATTTCTAACCAGTGCATAAACAACAACATTATACATGCATAAGAAATATCTTTAAAAGAATAATTAGACCTGTTTATTGGAAAATAAGTAGAGACAGAGCTAGATGAGGTATTAATTTAGATCAGACTACAAAAGGAAAGAAAATCCGTTATTAATAATTTTCTTAATCTAAAGTAGGGTAAAAAAAAAGTCACACGTTAGTTAAGAATGAATGAATGTGACAAAAGTCATAAAGAAGTTATGTAAATAGAGGCGTGAAACTAAATGGGCTGTATGAACTATACATTATAAGAATTTTATGGACACACAACATAGAACAGACAGATTATATGTCCAATAAGTAGTAACTGGACTTCATAAATGGCACTGATGTTAGATTTAAAACAAAGCCTTGTGAATGTAAACCAATTTGATGAGACTGAGTGATCTCTTACTGAAATGAAGCAAAAAATAAATTCACATTTTGGTCTGCAAAGATTTATAGAAGACAAGAAAATGAAGCACGTCATGGAGTATATATGAAACCTATTAGCAAACTACAATAGATTTACAAAGCTTTACATACTTATTTGTATTGGTATCACACCATATATTAAAATAGGTTGTAATGCAATCTGTCTGATCTCAAGATCCAACTATACACCAAAGATAGTCAAAAGTTAATGCTGATTACATATAGAGTTATATGGAGTCACTAAATGCCTTAATACTGGATTAACAATACTAACTCTCCAAGACTTGAATCTGGATGTATTTTTCCAGCATAAACTACTGTTATATGTGTGTCAACAATAATATAACTGTATCAACAAAATGCAAAATCACAAAACTTGTCTCACAGTACTATATGTTAATATTCAGGTTTTATTGCATAAACTAATTGCAAAGCTTTGATGCACTCTTGTTATAATGCATTTTATGATATCTGATTACTCTCAGGTTCCTGAAAGTATTCTTTTATGCAAATGTCCACATGAATGGGTAAAAAACAATCAGAAATAATCTGTAATTTTTAATGTATTCTGAGTATTTGAAATTATACTAAAATATTCAAGAGTTTACATACATGTTGAGGTAGAGAGCACTGACTTACACATACTAGATATAGTTAGAGGGTTTGCTTGGGTAGTTTTACTAGTCAGGCAAGAGGTTTACTACCTCATAGTGTTGAATAAGGGTTTTTTTTTGTTAGAATTTATAAACTTGTAAGTTTCTTCTTTTTTGGTTGTTTGGTGTCTATCGGAAAGGTGCATAAATCTTATACAAGTAACTATTTGATACAATCTCCAAATCCATATTTAATATCCTATGTTTTATATATATATATATATATATATATATATATATATATATATATATATATATATATAATACACTCTGTTATATACCTTCGAATTTAGATTAAGAATATGAAATGTCTATCAACGTTAATGATTTAAATATTAAAAGAAGAAGCCTATTTAAATACATTAATTTACATAAACCTCAACTAGTATTTCTCCAAGAGACACACACCTTTTAGAGCAAAATATAAACAAGTTAAATCTCAATTACACAGTTTTAGTAAGTTCTGAATTTAAACAGAAAAAGAGAGGGGTAGCTATTTTATTCAGAAAACAATTACTCCTAAAATAATCAACACTTATGATTAATCTGGTATGCTTTCCTTAGTATCCATTGAAATAAATAGAAAAATTTACACCCTAGTCAACCAATACTAGATTCTAGTAGTTGGAGTTAAAACAGTTAATCATTTTGAAGACGTAATCCATTATGCAAAAGGCAGTTTAATATTAGTGGGAGATTTTAATTGTATAATGGATGATAAAGATACAGATTCAAAATCTAAGAGAAGGAAATCTCCCACATCAAAAGCACTTTTAAAATTCACAAACACAGCATGCATTAAGGATATCAATGAATTTGCTGACTCAAATTCACTATTCTTTACCTTCTACTCACATAGGGATAATTCAAAGTCTAGAATGGACAGGATATACATATCAAATGACTTAACAACAAAACTAGAAGGAGTCAAGGTCATAACTTACACCTTATCAGATCACAATGCATTTGTTTTTGAAATAGATCTTGTTTCAGTTCATTCCATCCCTAGAATACCTTCATACATAACAAAATTAATAGAGTTTAAAGAATTTTATGTAAAGACAATAAAGGCCTTTCTTGAAGTGAACTTTACAGAAGACATATCAGAAATATATATTTGGGATTTCTAAAAGGGTTCACTTCACAATGTCAAAAGCTGACAATATTGAAGCTGATATTGTCGGCATCACAACATCGAAAGCGCAGAACATCATGCAGGTAAACGGAATTCTCCGTAGGGGTAAATTTCCATTTACCTCAATGTAGTTTGGTATTGGAGTCGGAATATTTAAGTAGGGGGGTGCAGGGGGGGCTTGCCCTCCCTGCCTACACTAGTTAGTTTTTATTTTTGTTTGCTTGTTTTTTTTAAATGTTATTTGCTGTTTTACATCGATCACTAGGTCGACCTAGTGATTCGATGTAGTAAGATTTCAATAACATGATATAGACACGTCTAAAAGCATATATTTATGGCAAAGTTTTATCCTGATATATTACCAAAAAAAAAACACAGAACAAAGACATGTTAGACCTACAAAATAAAGTAGATACGTTTAAATTAGAAATACAAAAAGGCAATACTGATCTAATACCAGAACTCATTCAAACTATTAATATTCTGAAATACTGCATCACAAAATTATGATTAACCTACAGAAAATAAAACTCAATTCTTACTCTATGAATCCCACTTACCAGAGACAAGTAGCAAACAGAACAAAACAAAATTAAATCTGAACAAATAAAAGAACTATATATCCCCCACACAAAGAAGTTACTGATTTTAAACAACATTTTAGAAGCCTTCAGACTTCATTACAATACACTTAATACTTCAAACCCTCAGGCTCTATCTCCTAAAGAAATCAAACTATGTATCAATAAAAATATCCAAACTAGGTTAACACAAGAACAAATAGATATTGTTAATAAACCAATCACTATAGCTGAACTAAAATCACAAATAAACTCAAGACAAATAAAGCCCCTGGTCCAGACAATAAACTGCCAGAGATGTGCAAACTATTGCTGGGTCAAATCTTACCTTTACTCTTAAAAGTATACTCTACAGTCAATGAAGATATAAACATACCTCCCTCCTGGAAATATTCATTAATATCCCCAATAATAAAATCTGGTAAAGATGAAAAACTTTGTTCTTCATATAGGCCCATAACTTTATTAAATGTAGACTATAAAATGTTCATGGCAATTCTTGTAGATGGAATCAAACATTTCTCCCTTTATTAATACATGAATATCAAACAGGCTTTATAAAAGGGAGAAATACATATGATAATGCTAAAAGAATCTCGACACTAATTGATCATAACAAGCTTAGAGGCTTAGACTTTACTATAATCTCTTTAGATATCAAAAGTGCCTTTCATAGGTTCATAGGTTGATACTAGGCTATCTGCCCTAGGGCATTTATAAGCCTAGCCAGAGTGTGTTTGGCTTTCGCCACCCTTTTAGATTAGTTGACTGTGCCTCTGTATAGTAGGTCACAGAAGATAGCCCTTTTAAGGTTAGTTTACTGTGCCTCTGTCTAGTAGGGACACAGAAGAGATCCCAGAGGTAAACCTACGATCTCCCATCCACTCATCAAGATTTCTCTTGAAAAGGGTCATTGAGGGGCTCTGCCTAACATGGATTGGGATTTTGTTCTAGAGTGAGGGGAGCCTCTGTGATATGAATCTGTCCCTCCAGCATGTCCTATTTATTTCTGTGCTGAGGTTTAAGTCCCTGGAGCGTGTAGCTCTAAGGGATTTGGATTTCCTGAGGTGGAGCATGTCCATTAATTCTGGTTTGGACATGGCTTTATACATCAGGCACAGATCACGTCTGAGTAGGCGGTAAGCAACTGAGTAGAGCTGGAGTTTCTTTAGCCTAACTGCTGCAGGTGTCGGGTAAGGTACATCCCAAATGGAGCATTGTATTCAATTATGGGCCTGATGAGTGATGAGTAGAGGGGCACAATGACCTCTCGATCTAGATGTGAACCCTTTCGTGATAAGGTGGGCTATATAGAATGTCTTTCTAACCACTTTGGCAATGTGATTGTCAAAGGAGAGATTGCTATCTACTTGGGTCCCCAAATCCCTAATTACTTCTTCCGTACTTAATGGATTACCACCTATGTGGTAATTTGTGGGCACTTTGTTTTTCCCAAAGGGGATGACTATGCACTTTTTGGAATTTAGCTTTAGGCCATGGCTCTGGCACCAGTTACCCGTCTCTGAGAGACCCTTTTGGAGGATGCTTGTCAGTCGGTGAGTCGATTATGGCACCCAGTTTGCAGTCATCTGCAAACTTGGTCAGCCATAGTCCTCCCGTGTTAGCCTATACCTCAGAGAAATATAAACCGAACAAGAGAGGTCCCAGGACTGAGCCGTGTGGGATGTCACTTGTAACTGGTTTAGAGTCTGACATGGCACCTGCAATTCTGACCATGTGAGTTCTATCCCTGAGCCAGTTTGCAACTCATCTTGTGACATAGGGGTTGATATTTAAGCTGGTGAGCTTATTTATGATGCCCGAGTGGGGTATTGTGTCGAAGGCTTTTGCGAGGTCCAGGTAGGCTGTGTGGACTACCTTCCCTTCATCTATGGCCTTGGTGACTGTTTTAAAGAAGTCAACCAGGTTCAAGAGGCAATATCTTCCCTTAAAGCCGAATTGGGTAGGATCCAGTGTTTGGAGGTTCCCAATGTCTTTGTTTATGAGTTCCATGATGATACGCTCCATAGCTTTTCAGACCAGGCTAGTCAGGCTTATAGGGCGATAGCTTCCGGGGTCCAGTGTGGCACCACCTTTGTGGAGTGGGACCACTGTTGCTGTATGCCATTCTTTGGGTACATATCCTGTAGTAAGGCTGAGACTGAACAGTGACTTTATGTGAGGGTTCAGTTCTTCTTGGAGCTCATGTAAGACGCAGCTCGGGACACCGTCCAGTCCCATTGATGTTGTGTTTTTTTGCTTTGGAGAGGGCAGCTCTCACCTGTGCATCTGTGATGTCAGGGAGGCTACACTCTGTTGGGATAGACATTTGCTCTTTTGGAGGGGAAGGGGGGGGGGAGTTTGCACTGAACCTGTCTGCCAGGATGTTGGCAATGTCTGTGGGTTCAGTGTATTTTTTGTCATTTTGCACTAACTCAGAGCATATCTGGGAGTTGCCACCCAGGTTCCTGACATAACTAAAGAAGGCCTTGTGATTATCTTTAGCGTCTTGTGCAATTTTTCTTTCAAAGCTGGCCTTAGATAATTTTATGAGGGATCATAGTTTCTTGCTAGTATTGATCAGAGATGCCTTCCCTTTTTGGGATTTTGCTCCATCATGTAGTAGCTTCCTCCTTCTGTTGTATAGCTTATTTATGGCTGGGGTCCACCAGACAGGTCTACTGCATTTGGAGGAGTGAGTCTTGGTTTTATTTTTGATAGCACGATCCATGCATTCCTGTAGGTGTCCATAGAATGCATTTGTAAAGGATTCTGCGATTTGGGCCATATTTCCACTGGCCCGGGGGTTTTGAGGGTTCCACCTCAGTTTTGAGAAGTGTGAAGTTTGCTTTTGAGAAGTTCTTCACCGTGGTTTCCTTGGCTGGGGGTGGGGACAGGATATGGATGTCCAGTGAGATTAATTTATGGTCAGATCTTACCAATGAGGGGTATACCTCTGGTATGGAACATAAAGTCCCCATGTTGGTGATGATCAGGTCCAATATGTTTTCCCCTCTTGTGGGAGTGGTGACCAGTTGTTCCACAACATTTGAGTTTGTAAATTCTAAGAAGCGTTGGGCGAGGGTGTTGGGGCTTGAGTAGTGCTCCCAGTTTATGTTTGGGTAGTTGAAGTCACCCAATATGATGGTGTTTGGAGAGACCTTCATATTCTCCAGTGTTCTCAGGAAAGCTGAGTGGGGTTCCTGAGTTTGGGAGGGTGGTCTGTAGCAGGCTACAAACTGAAAGGCAGTTTTGCCCACTGTTAGTTGCACATGGATGGTCTCCGATGCTTCGTGCAGTGCCACTAACCTGGAGGTGTGGGTATCTTTGATGAATATGGATACTCCCCCTCCTTTTGTGGTTTGGTCTGAGTTTTGGGGCCAAAAAGCATGGTATGAGGTATAACCTGGTAGTGCTGGGGTTCTCTCGGGAGCCTTGAACGAGGTTTCTGTTACTGCACAGATATAGATATTCTCCATACTGAGGAGAGCCTCAAGTGCGTGCATCTTGAGGTTTAGACTTCTGGTGTTGAGCAGCATTACCCTTAGTTACTTTTTCCTTGTGTTGTCTATGGAGGTGGGTTTGTCTTTTGAGCCTTGCCTAAAAAAGGCACTATGGGGGTGGCAAGAGCCTTAGCCAATATTTGAAAGCCCAGGGGTGACAGATGCAAGCCATCCCTAGCGAAGCAGCATGGCTTGTCGAGCATGTCATCCCAGGCTGACAGACACTGGATCCCCTTTGAATGACACCAATACTTTAGCCAATTGTTAAAATTGATCATTTTGTCTTTATACTGTGGCATCATTCTTGGTGAGGGTAAGATGCTACTCAAGGTCAGGGTCATACCGGCCTGGGCTACATGATCAGAGAGCTCCTCTATGTCTCTTTTCATGTAGTCCAGAGAGGTATGTCTCAGGTCATTCACACCAGCATGGACAATGACGGAGTCATATTTGTACCTGCTTTGGAGTGACCTGAGCACTTGTGTTATGTGGTGGATCCTGGCACCTGACAGGCAGCTTACAGTGACCTTCTCCTTGTTTAGCCTGGTGAGTGGGACATAAGTGTGTGACAAAAGAGTCACCTATTACAAAATTATTAGGTGTGTTGTTTAGCCTTAAGGGCTGTGACTGTGTGGCACACTGACTTTGTGAACTATGTGATACATGGGTATTGTTGTTGGGTAGTGATTGCTTGGATGTCTGCTTTGGAGGCCTCTGCTGCTTGGGAAGATTTTTATTTAGAGCCTCTGAGTATGTTTTTGTGTGTTTATGTGTTTGGTTTGCTGTTGCGATAGGCCTATGTGAGACTGGATTTGTGGTGTGTGTGGTTACCTTCTCCGCCTGACTGTGCCAGTACTGGGTTGAAAGAGCTCAGCCTCCAGTTTGGCTATATAGTTGCATCTCTCACATATATTTGAGCTTGTTGGGAGGAGGAGAGGGTGGTCTGTGTACATAAGGCAGTTGTAACATTGCCTCAAGATTCCCAGATTCACCAGCTGGACTGGAGAGTAAACCCAAAACTGACTTTTGGACATGCCAGAATAGTATATGGAACTACTTTCTGACTGATCAAAAAGGACCAATAAGGAGCCGAGTACTTTAAGGGAGTATAAGAGGGTGTAGTGCTTTAGTTTATTAGTGCTTACTTATAAGATTACTTATACGAGCAACTGCAGGGCTTTAGAATGAAAATAGAGTGCTTACTTTGAGATTTGGAACAGTTCTAAGGGAAAAAGTGAAGAGCAGACTTTGTGGAGCCGGGAATAGTTTAAACCCGTTTAAGTGGCGCTGTCCGATGCTGCTCTATTCGCAAAATCATGCAAAACTGCACAAATGCGGGTTTTAAAGCAGGGAAACGGAGAGATAGGAATTGACCCAAAATGGCCAATAAGCTACTAGTTTCAGGGCTGAGACCACTCCTCCAGGGACAGATAGGCTGCTCAAAGCTCCCCACTCTCACTGGTGAACAGAGAAGCTTCCTCCTATCCAAGTAAGGATATGGGCAACACAGGAAACTATACCACAGTCCAGAATTCAGCAAAACCTGAAATCTGGACTAATCTATTTCAGCAAAGGCAGGAAAAGAGAATATTTTTTTTTTTCAGGAAACAGCAGAAAACCACACGGAAAACACTGTAAATGCTATAAACAGGCTAGCACACTTTAGTGTGTAGCATACAACAGTTATACAATACAAAAACAACTTAAATTGATATAAAACAAGTGCAAAAACTGTAAAAAGCAGAAGGCAGATGCAATTTAAACTTTTTAAAGCACAGATCAGTTAGAAATTCACTTTTTAGGTGGGAAAAGGCAGTCGGAGCAAAAAAAAACAGAGAAAAAAATACTTAAATCTGGAAAAGTCTCTCTTGGGTCTCTCTGTTGCCTGTTTCACTCTGCAGGACACCACGAGGAGCTGTGCAGAGTTGTATACTGGCGCAAAACTGTGCAAATGCGGGTTTTAAAGCAGGGAGACTGAAAGAGATAGGAATTGACCCAAAACGGCCAATAAGCTACTAGTTTCAGGGCTGAGACCACTCCTCCAGGCACAGATAGGCTGCTCAAAGCTCCCCACTCTGTTGACTGATTCTGTTGACTGGGATTACCTATTTTTAAATGAATATAAATTCCCTACAGCTTTCAATACACTAATTAAATCCTTATATGAAAATTCTTTAGCATATGTCAAATTAGGATCCCATAGATCTGGACCCATTACAATTATGAAAGGGAATAAACAAGACTGTCCCTTGACACCATTGTTATTTGCACTACTGATAAAGACTTTTGCAAACAATGTTAGAGCAGATAATAAAATTAAATGTATACAAACCAGTACAGCCTTAAACTTAAAACTCTCTTTGCTGATGACGTACTTCTGACCTTGTCTGATTCAAATTATTCCTTGCAAGCATTATTTAACTCTATGTCTATTTACCAAAATATTTCTGGATTACAGTTCAATAAAAATAAAACAAAATGTTACTTTCCAATTGTAAGGAAAACGATATAAGTAAAAAGTTCTCTAACTATATTGTAACAGATGGCAAACTTTATTATTTAGGTATTTACCTATTGGATGACTTAAATGACTCATTTATATTCAACTATAATATATTATTAGATACAATTGTACTAATGATGTCTAACTGGAACAGATACCTATTTACAATAGAAGATAGGTTATTTCTGATCAAATCAATAGTTTTTCCTAAGGTGCTATACCTCATACAAGTCTTGTCTCTCCCTCCTCCCAAGCACATTATACAAAAATATAATAAACTGATATTACGTTTTCTATGGTTCCCAAATAAACCTCAAATTGCTCTAAACAATCACCTGATAGATTGGGAGGATGGAGGAATTAACTTACCAGATATTGGGACATATGTTCTCTCCTCTGTTGTTAAAATATAACATTATAGTTAAACTTCTTAGTCTCCTATATGGAAACCAATACATGAACAGATCTGGTTAGAAATTATGCACTCTCAAATTCATGATCACTTGTCTATTTTATCAAATCCCTTTTACTGGATGCTTAAAGACTGTATCCTAGAGAATGACAATATTAAAATACCATCACAATATATACATTTACATCATCTAATTTTAAGAAATGTGTAAATAAAAGTCCCAGCATCAACTCATGGTTCTTCTTACTCTTTCCTACAGCCTTTACATCTAACAATCTAGAAACATGTCAAACCTATGAGATGAATGCACTAAAAAAGGAAATTTATTATTTTGAAATCAACTAATAGAGTTAGGAAAGGTTCTATCAAATAATCAACAAATACAACATAACGACGTGGTTACTTCTTCAAGCCTTGAGGCAATATATTATAAATAAGATAGAATTAATGCAAACTTCTGTTAGACATGACACTCCTAAATGTATTGAATATATTATAATTATTACAAATCAACCTTTTCAAGGTAATGGTTATTTGTCTAACATTTACAAAACGATTAAAAAAACAAAAATATACCATACAAAAACATACTGGAATTAGTATACATTAATAAATGGTCACAACCCCCCCCCCCCCAACAGAGGATGATAAAAAAAAATATTCTTAAATCCTCTACAAAACATTCTACACTATCACTTCATTGGCAATTGTTTACTTGGAGATTCCTATATAGACTTTTTTTTACACCTCATAAACTGGCTTTAATGTTTGCTAACGAAGAACTATGTTGGAGATGTGACATAAAATTAAAAGCGGATTGGCAACATATTTTTTATGACTGTAAATGCCTTAATGTATACTGGAATAACATTAATTATTTTTTCAGACTGTTTTTAATGATAACTTCTAATTAACTAAATCACCGGTCTTATTTAACTCTCCCATACTTAAGTGTGTTCCAAAAAATATTTATCAATTGTTTGGACAGTATTAGCTATAGCTCATAAGATCATCACCATCCATTGGAAAAGTGCGTCTTCTCCTTCCTTCAACGAATTCAAAAATCTTGCCTTAACAGTTGGTCACATGGAAATCTCTACTTTGAAGAATAGAGCCAACAGAACTACTTCATATTACAATATTTGGATAACAGTAATGGAAATACTGGAGAAAATGGACAACAATACTCAATAATATGATTTATATTTAACACAATGTTCAAATCATTTCATAATCTGTGTAGACACCAGTGTAAATAGTTTCACAATGTTATGAAGTTGTATAGTTTTATGGTTGTATATTGTATATTGTTTTTTTTCATTTATTGTTTTAAAGATGTTACTTCAAACAAAAACAAATAAAAATACTGAAAGAGAAAAAAAAGAACTTGGACTGTTGGAAGTTTTAGGGTTAGAGCTAGGGCTCTGGTAGGGCTACACAATCTTATAGGGTCAGATATTGGGAAGGCTAAACAGTTACAGTAGCAACAAGTGTGTCATGAGCTACTAGTACAAGAATGATAGTAGTAGTATACCTGTATCTATAGATAATCTGCTTATCTATCTACATATCTATGTATGCATGTATCTATCTATTATATACGAACTTTGAGAGAGTATAAATTCAGAGAAAAGGGAGAAAGTGCAGAACTGCTGCTTTCACGGAGCATACCTCTCAACCTCTTAGCTAAAGAATTATAAAGAAAGCCAAAACTAATGGGGGGGGGGGCTCAAAAGTCCCAAAATAGGGTATTTTTAAAAATATTGTTCTTAGAAACTTAGAAAGTTGATAATATAAAAAAGTTTTGCATTGGCATGCATTTTCTAAAGGATATAAAGTCTAAAATTCAAATGTTTGTAATTATTTGGTGACTTCAGTCCTCAGTGATGTGCCAGAAAACCACAAATTTTATGAGGAGTGGACTAAAAATATAACAAAAAAATCTGGACAGTTAAGAGGTATGCTTAACTGTGATCTTCTAGGGTTGATATTCTGAGAACTGGCAAATGGCCAAACAGCAAAACAGTAGGGATCCCATGAAATGCACCCCTTTTGGTGGGAAATGGATACTTCAGTAAGCATACAATAAACGTAAGTCGCTGTATAATATTTTAGACAGATTTTCAGCATTTCTTTTTTTTGTAATTAGATAGTTCTACTCTAAAAACTGAATCATCAAGACACTGCGAACCACAATAACAAAAACAAATATTCTAAATACCAAAAGGGGAAACCTATGAGAGAAATAGTATTTTTCAGTGCAGAAAGCCCCCAGTCACCTTCTGAACTTGTATATACCAACTCCACGATCCCCAAATCTCAGTGAAAGGAGAAATCCCCCAATTTATGCCAGCGTGCACCTAAAAAACACATTAATGGTTATTTCCTATGGAAAACAATAACTGCCATTCTGTTCCTTCTTGCGTTGTACCTTGGCAACTGTCACTCAAGCAGCTAGATGCTGTCTACTTGTAGATATACAGCAACTCCACCTAACTTACGATAAAAAACAGAGCAAGTTTTATAACTCCTAGATCAAAGCTAAGTTATGGAAAGATAAAAAATAGATGGTAAACAGATTTTAGACAGCAGCTAAAAAGGTATGAAAATTATGTTTATCACAGCTGTGAATTACCCTATTCTAAAAGTATGGATTACAACTAAATGAAAGCAAAGGCTGCAATTCTGTATGATCACAGTCAACAAATACACTGCTCATAAAAATATGAACTTGCCAGGAGATGTGATGTAAGAAAAATTAATCTGTCTGATAAATGCTCACAGAAATAACCCCAAATACCTGTTGTAACTTGAGTAGGGGCACAGAGATCTTTACATTGCAGCACTGCAAATGTGTGAGAGGGCAAGTTATATTAAAGGATATCTGTACCTTGAACACAGTATTTCTTTACTTCAGACCATATTTCTTCCCTACATGTTGATCCCTACATTATAACACAAACTATAACAAAGCATGATTTGTCTTTTTCTAACATTTGGTGATATATGTTTTTTTTAAATATTCAAGTTCATCTGTGCACGCCATGTTGCTTTCACAAGAAATTTGTCTTCCTGGCTCTTATGTTGTGCAGATCATTAGATTTTATGATTTCTGTTACAGTCAAAGCCAATATTCCAAGGTGTTTGAATCTTTTTCTTCTTTTACTTCCAATAGAGCCATAAACCTATTGAGTCTTTGGGGATTCACAGCTTTTTTTTTTTCTGTAGTGTTACTCACAGCTAAGATAGCAGCTGAAGTTGGAATTTCAAGAAATGTGATATGTCAACTAAATGTTCAAATAAGTAGAGGGAGGGCATCTTACTAATTTTCAGCGTTCATAGGAATAAATGGCATTTATGCACTGTCTGCAGCTGAAAAATGTAATAAAACTAATCACAATTTTTTTGAGATGACATCACAAACCAGATAGCAGCAATGGAAAAACATCAGTGGCACTTGCCAAGATGTTGTGAATGTAACCGACAATTCTAAGAGAATGGTGAGAATAACTAGAGAGACATGGTTAGTTTAATGAAACCATATTTGGTCACAGAATATACTGTGGGAAGGATCCAGTGGTCTAATAGACCAGCATTGGCCTGTTAAGCCAGGGGTTGTGAGTGTGAGGCCCATCGAGAATAGTATTCTGTGGTTTGTTGGTCTATGGGTATAATTCTCGCTTTGGGTATGAGAGTTCCTGGTTTCAAATCCTAAAGTTTTAGTCTGGCAGATAGTTAAGAGGATCAAGGCTGTGCCTTGTTAAGGAGTTGCTTTCTTGGTCCAGTGTTTTATTCTGTAAGCCTTTCTTTGTCTACTATGTGACCTTGCACAAGTCATTTAACCACACAGTGCTTCAGGGCAACTGGGAAATTGGCTAAGTTCCTCAATGACATTAGTCTTCATGCCTAGTATGAATGAAAAAGCTTTGCACCAAAACAAAAGTTATATCTGTATGTCTTCCCCATCTACATATTTTGAGAAAAAAATTGATTAAAAATAAGAAATCGTATAATGCCACCAAGACACTAGTACTTATTAGAAAATAAATGTATTCACTTATTAATTGGCATTTGTTACCTGGGATTGTTTAACTGGGCACAACTGTCCCTTTTCAATGGAGGCCCAGGGAGAAAAGCTCCACAGACATGGGTGTTGCATGAGAAACATTCAAATTCAATAAAACTAGTGAAATAGAGAGACATATGCCTTCAAAACATACTAGATTGATGAACTAAAATATATATAGAAACCAGTATGCATACAATTATATAGGCAAGCTTAACATATATAGTATTTCTAAGAAGGAAGAAACAGTAAATTATAGAGGTGGAGAGAAAGCAAATATTTTGAGATAGTAAGAAAAAGAGGCGATAAAGATGTTAGGCTATTATCTGACATACTACAATTGTATAGTTAGAGTGTATATAATTAAGCAGGCTGCTTTATAATGACATGAAGAGATTTGAGAATAAATGATCACGAAGTTAGGCATGTACATAGCCAAGTGTTGTTTAGGTATTGCTTAAGTTTTGCTTTAAGAACGTTAATTTTGTCTGTCTTTTAGCTAGCGTGGAAAGGCATTCCAAAGCTCTGAGACAGAGTATTGCGAGTCTCCTGCAGCGTTGCTTGATTTGATAGTAATTGACATAGAATTTTCTCTTGATTGTACAAATGAATAATAGTGTATATAAAGCCAGACATTTTTTTTTTTTGGTTTATGGGGTGGCACAGTGGTGCAGTGGATAGTGTTGTCAACTCACAGCAAGAGGTTTCACTGTTCAATTCTTGGTGGGGGTGCCTTCTATGTGGAGTCTGTATGTCCTGCCTGTGGTTGTGTGAGTTTCCTCTGGGTGCTCTGGTTTTCCTCCCACATTCCAAAGACATGCAGTAGGTGGAATGGGCACACTAAATTGGCCATAGGTGGGAGTGTGCATGCAAGTGTGTGGTGTTGAATGACTACCATGGCATGGGTAGCCACCCAGCCATGTAAATCTTGGCTGATTGTCACTGTTGAAGTGACACCCTGGCCCCATGTGCAAAAATGGAAAAAAAAGGTGTTGCAAATAGATGGATAATTGTATGAGCTGTAAGGAATTGTGTGTAGGGTAGGCAGTGTGGTAGTTCTGTCTAGTTTAGCTGCTTTAGGGATAATCAGTGACACATTTTGTTGGGGAGGTTGGCAGCTAATTCAGCTATATTATTATAACATGCATCAAGTTTTATCTTGTAGGTAGAATGCAGGTTTGTAAGATTCAATAATGCATAAAGGACTGAGTGAGGGAGGTAGAAAAAGGCAGTAGTTTTTCTAACTGTGTTTGTGACATAGGGTTTGCTTGCTAGAGAATGTCAAGTTTCTTGTAGGTTTTATTGATGACTTGCAAGCTATGTTGGACAAGATCAAGGTTTTCATCCGCTGTGACTCCTACAGATTTGGTATGGAGTACTATTTACATATATATATATATATATATATATATATATATATATACACACACACACACACACACACACACACACACACACACACACACACACACACACACACACACACACACACACACACACACACTTTCCAGTTTTTGACTGTAGTGGTGCTTTGAAGGATCAACAGACTAGAAAGTAGAGTTAAAAAATGAGATAAATAAAATGGAAAATAAAATGAACAAACTGGCACCCAAAGACCATTATCTTGAATCTGAAATGGGTCTTCACCGACGTGTAAATATGCAGCTAACAACTACATTTTGTATAAACTTGGGGACATTGAAAGGAAACAAGATTATTAGTAAATATTTTTTAATACTAGCTGCTTAGCAAGGCATCCTTAACATGTATTTCCAAACTAAAAACATATTGAAACAATGTAGTACAACAGACACAAGTATGTTTTTTGATGGAAAATAAATCACTCTCATTAAAACTCCATGTCATTGCCTTGGGACAGGGGTGAAGGCAATATAATCACAGATGCTTTTATTTGGTTAAATGTTATGAAAAATCACTTAATTTCTCAACATGATAATCAATTTACTAAAGAGCTTTTTTTTCTCCTTAGTTTTGAAAAGTAAATTGATTAAGGAGGCAAATCTATTTTTTAAGATGAACATATAAGTCTAGCTAAACAGAATTTGCTTGAGGGTGCAGTCTTTTATAGGCCAGTTATTCAGTAGCCTACCTCCATTCTTTGTACATTTTCCGTGCCACTCTAGACTGAATGTGGAGTCATGCTTCCTTTATGTAACTATGGTAACTTTTCAAAAGCAAATTTCTGAACACTGCTCATGATCTGGTACAGAATTATGCCATTCTCCGTCTTTCATTTCAAATTAATTTTACTTCATACTAGTTTACTAGGCTAGTGACCAAAAGGGCCTCTATAAGCCTAGCCATGCATCCAAAATCTCTGACAAGTTCTGATACCCTTGATAAGTGTAAGCAGGAGCTTGGGATAAGAAACATTTACAGACTGCCTATGTCCATTAGAGACATAGGTGCTAAGCCAGGACTGAATTTCCTGTTCCACATCCAATTGTCCAAGTTACACTTGACTTGGGTTAGGGAGAAACTCTGCTTCACATGGATGTGGAGTCTGTTCCAGAAATGGGGTAGTCTCTGGGATACCTACTGTCTCTCCAGCAGGTCCTATTTATATCACTGGCAAGGTTTAAGTCTTTACAATAGGTAACTCTGGTTCTGTTACTTTTGTGGATATGCAGAAGGTCCATCAGAGTATGGTCTGACAATGTCCTGTATGTCAGGCATATATCTTCCCTCAGCAGCCTGTAGGAGACAAAATACAAGGATAAAGGCCAGGAGGCGGTCTGCATGGGACATTTTACTTATGCCCTGTATTCTTTTAGTGAGGAACCTCTGTGGGTTTTCCACTTGTCGGGTATGCCTGATTAGGTAAACAAACCAAAAGGTGCACAAACTATATAACTAAAACCAAATAAATAACGGTGATGGATATAGAACGGCTTCTTTATTTACCGTTAAGTGCTTTTCATTTGTCTTAAATAGCAAACTTCATCAGACAACAAACAAAAACTAAAACCTTCCTTCTTATATACTTAAAATGGCATCATTTCCTTTACAAACAGGAAGTGAGTTATTCAGTGCTTTCTTTTTAAAAAATATATGACTCTTATAAAAACTTGTTGCTAAAATACTGATACAATATCTAATCATCTAAGTCAGCATGCTCCAAGAATAATTATATTGCAGACAAGAAATCTTTATATATATGTGTGTGTGTATATATATATTTATATATATGTTTATATATATATATTTATATATATGTATATATATATATATATATATATATATATATATATATATATATATATGTATATATATATACATACACACACACACACACACACACACACACACACACACACACAAATATTCATAGATTAAATGAAAAACTTACTACATCCATCATACTAGCAATGCATTTTCTATGAGACCCAATCATTAATAAAATAGTAATTGCTATATACTCTTGAAAAGATACAATATGAATATAAACATGCTAATCAATGCCTAAACTGAACATATTATGAATATTCTATTTTTTTAATTATTATTATTATTATTAATTCCTGACTTATTCACTTTCCTACTTTTTTTACTTTTTTGCTTACTACCTAGCCAATGCCTTTAACTTAATAGTACAGTAATCATTTAATCCTGGCCATACACATGAGTATAGTTGGAGTTGCCAAACCAATTCAGCCTTTTCCAGCTGAATAGTCCAAGGTCCACCCCTATCCTGTTTAATCTGCTGTATTACACAAAACCTGAACAGATGATGTTTAAATTCATATATATGCTTTGCTAATGCATTTGTTAAAATGCCTTTTCTGATTGCATAAATATGTTTGTATATTCTCTCTTTCAAACTTCTAGCTGTTTTTCCTATATAATATGCCAGACATAATTGGCATATGCTAACAAACTACAATTTTTTGTATTACAATTAGATTTTCCAGTAATTACATATTTTATATTTTTTATCTCAACACATTGACCTGGGGATATAAAACTGCAGTAGTTACACATTCCACACCTACTCATACCCATGTGCAAGTTATTAGTAGTTTTTTACAAAGCTCTATTAAGTTCTTAAGGTTTTTACCTCTTCTTGCCACCATTTTAATCCCTCCCCTACATTTTCTCTGATTTTTACATCATTAATGACTGCCCAATTCTTTGTCATAATAGCTTTTACTTCATAAAAATGTATACTAAATGTTGTTATAAATGCAACTGAGCAGTCATATTGCACTTGTTTATCTGATGATTCTCTCCATGGTAACTAAGAATGAGGTTAAATGTCCATTCTCCCTTTTTATTCACACTTCATTATGTACATCTTCCAACATAATTGTTGGATACCCTCTCTCAATGAATATCTTTTTAAGCAACCCACATTCCTTACTAAAATAAACATTGAGAGTTACCATTCTTGTGGCCCTGACAAATTGCCTTTTACCACTGTCTTTTTATTTCCTATAGGATGTGAACTGGTAAAATGAAAAAAATAATTCAAATAAGTCGATTTTCTGTGAATTTTTACTTTGAATGCTTTTCTCACCTTGTCCTTACTTAAATTCACATCCAAAAATTAATTTCTTGCTTACCAACGTCATGAGTAAATTTTAAATAATCAGTGGTATTATTAATATATGACAAAAAAATTACCAAGCATCTCTTATGTCCCTTTCCACAATATACAAATATCATCCAGGTATTGGAAATATAGACTGATATGCTCACTATAGTTGCCATTAAGCACACACTTTTTCTCCCATACTACCATTACTAAATTTGCAAAGATGGTGCCACATGGGGAACCCATGGCAACTCCCACTTTTTGGAGGTAATGTTCATCACAGCATTTAATAGAATTGTTTTTCAAAACAGTATCAAATAAATAAATATACAGATTAAACTTCATTATGTGGTACATCTTGTTCGTAACGGTATTTTTCTATAGTCTGAATACTCTCCTGATGAGGGATGATGGAAAAAAGGTCTTTTATGTCCACAGTTAAAAACAATGTCTCATCTGAATATGCAATATTACTTACTAACTCCAAACAAATGCCATGAGTTCCTACAAATTTGTGCTTGTTTTTCTAAAAAATTCTTTAGCTTATAATCCAAGAGTTTGGGGCAAGCATAAGTGACTGAGTTACATCCATCAATAGGACGAAGGGGAGGATTATAAATGTCCTTATGTATTTTCGGTGCTCTAAAATAGGTTCATAGGTTTATACTAGGCTAACTGCCCTAGGGCATTTATAAGCCTAGCCCAAAGTTATGTGGCTTACGCCACCCCTTATGTTATAAATACTGTGCCCATTAGTTTGTTTTGCCTCTGTCCAGTAGTGACACAGAGATGATTCCCGGGGTAAACCTACGATCTCCCATCCACCGGTCAAGATTTCTCTTGAACAGAGCCAGCGAGGTGCTCTGCCTCACATGGACTGGGATTTTATTCCACAGCATGGGGAGTCTTTGGGTGATAAATCTATCCCTCCAGCACGTCCTATTTATATCCATGCTAAGGTTTAAGTCTCTTGCTCTAGTGGTTTTGGTGGATTTGTTTTTTTTTTGAGGTGGAGCATGTCCATTAATTCGGGTTGGTCATGGCCTTGTATGTCAAGCAGAGATCACCTCTGAGCAGGCGGTATGCAACTGAATAGAGTTGGAGTTTCTTCAGTCTGGCAGCATATGACAGGTTTTGGAGTCCCTTTATCCTTTTGGTGAGGAACTTTTGGGGTCTCTCCAATTGCTGCAGGTGTCGGGTGAGATACATCCCGAATGGGGCATTGTACTCTATCATTGGTCTGATAAGTGAAGAGTACAGGGGAACAATGACCTCACTTGATCTGGATGTGAATCCCTTCATGATCAGGTGGGCAATGTAGAAGGTCTTTCGAACCCCTTTAGCAACGTGAGTGTCAAACAAGAGGCCACTGTCAACCTGGGTCCCCAGGTCCCTGATAACCTCTTCTGTGCTTAGTGGGTTGCCACCTTTATGGTAGCTTGGGGTTACCTTGTTTTTCCCGAAGGGTATGACTATACACTTTTTTGCGTTTAACTTCAGGCCATGGCTCTGGCACCAGCTATCAGTTTCCGTGAGACCCCTCTGAAGGATGTCTGCGTCCAATGTACTATCCACTATGGCACCCAGTTTGCAGTCATCCGCAAACTTTGTCAGCCATAGTCCTATGTTTGCCTGTACTTCTGAGAAGTAGATGCCGAACAATAGGGGGCCAAGGACTGAGCCCTGTGGGACTCCACTTGTAACCGGCTTGGAGTCTGACATGGCTCCAGCAACTCTAACCCTGTGGGTTCTGTCCTTTAGCCAGTTTGCAACCCATCTTGTGACATATGGGTTTACATTTAAGCTGGTAAGTTTCTCTATAATACCGAGTGGGGTATTGTGTCGAAAGCTTTTGCAAGGTCAAGGTAGGCTGTATGGACTGCCTTTCCCTCATCAATGGCCTTGGTGACTGTTTCGAAGAAGTCGACCAAGTTCAAAAGGCAAGATCTGCCCTTGACAAAGCCAAACTGGGTTGGGTCCAAGGTCTGCAAGTCCCCTATGTCCTTGTTTATGAGTTCCATTATGATCCTCTCCATAGCTTTGCAGACCAGGCTTGTTAAGCTTATGGGGCGGTAATTACCAGGGTCCGCAGAGGCACCGCCTTTGTGGAGTGGGACCACAGTTGCCGTATGCCACTCCTTGGGCACATATCCTGTGGTGAGGCTAAGATTAAACACCTGCCTTATGTGCGGGTTTAGTTCTTCATTAAGTTCATGTAGCACACAGCCGGGGACCCCATCCAGTCCCATTGATGCTGTGTTTTTAGCTTTAGAGAGAGCACCTTCCACCTGCGCATTTGAGATGTGGGGGAGGCTACACTCAGTTGGGATAGTTATCTCTCCTTTGGGGGGGGAGAGGGGGGTGAAGTTTGCGCTGAACCTGTCTACCAGTATGTTGGCAATGTCTGTGGGTTCAGTGATTTTTGTATCATTTTGGACTAATTCTGAGCATATCCGGGAGTTTCCACCCAGGTTTCTGACATAGCTGAAGAAGGCCTTATGATTGTCTTTTGAATCTATGGCAATTTTTCTCTGAAAATTGGCCTTGGATGATTTTATGAGGGATCGTAGTTTCTTGCTATTGCTGATCAAAGATGCCTTCCCTTTTTGGGGTTTTGCTCTATCATGTAATAGCTTTCTCCTCTTATTGTAAAGTTTGTTTATGGCTGGGGTCCACCAGACTGGACATTTGCCCTTGGTGGAAAGAGTCTTGGTTTTATTTGGGATTGCCTGATCCATGCAGTCCTGAAGGTGTTCATAGAAGGCATTTGTAAGGGCTTCTGCAGCTTGGGTTGTGGTTTCTATTGGCTCGGGGGCCTTGAAGGATACCACACCTGTCTTGAGTAGTGTGAAGTTTGCTTTAGAGAAGTTCTTCACTGTGGACTTTTTGTTTGGGGTGGGGGCGGGATGTGGATTTCTAGTGAGATTAGTTTATGATCTGATCTCACCAATGAGGGATATACTTCCGGTGTGGAGCATTTTGTCCCCATGTTCGTGATGATGAGATCTAGTATATTTTCTCCTCTTGTGGGGACGGTGACTAGTTGTTCCATGGCATTTGAATTTATGAACTCCAGGAACCTTTGGGCTAGAAAGTTTGGGCTTGAGTAATGTTCCCGGTCTATATTCGGGTAGTTGAAGTCACCCAATATGATGGTGTTTGGTGATACATTTATACCCTCCAGTGTCTTCAGGAAGGCTGTGTGGGTTTCCTGAGTTTGAGAGGGTGGCCTGTAGCATGCTACAAATTGTAGACAAGTTTTGCCTATGGTTAATTGCACCTGAATGGTTTCTGATGCTTCGTGCGTAGCCACCAAAGTGGAGGTGTGGGTATCCTTGATGAATATGGATACACCCCCTCCTTTTGTGGTGTGGTCCGGGTTTTGGGGCCGGAACGCATGATATGAGATGAAACCGGATAGTGCCAGGGTGCTCTCAGGAGCCTTGAACCAGGTTTCAGTCACAGCACAGACATCGATGTTCTCCATACTGAGAAGGGCCTCGAGTGCGTGCATTTTGAGATTTAGACTTCTGGCATTGAGCAGCATTACCCTTAGTTTCTTCACGTTTTTGTTTTCTAGGGTGGTAGGTTTAGAATTTGAGCCTCACCTAAAAAAGGCACTATGGGGGTGGCAAGAGCCTTAGCCAATATCCGGAATCCCAGGGGTGACAGGTGCAAGCCATCCCTTGCGAAGCAGCGTGGCTTGTCGAGCATGTCATTCCAGGCAGACAGGCACTGGATCCCCTTTGAATGACACCAGAAATTAAGCCAATTGTTAAAGCTGATCATCTTGTCACTATATTGTGGCATCATTCTTGGTGAAGGAAGGATACTGCTCAGGGTCAGGGTCATACCTGCCTGGGCTACATAATCAGAGAGCTCCTCTATGTCTCTTTTCATGTAGTCCAGGGAGGTACGTCTCAGGTCGTTCACACCAGCATGGACAATGACTGTGTCATACTTGTACTTGCCGTGGAGTGACCTGAGTGCTTGTGTTATGTGGCGGATTCTAGTGCCCGATAGGCAGCTTACCGTGACCCTCTCCTTGTTCAGCCTGGTGAGTGGGACGTCAGTGTGTCTCACTATGGAGTCACCTATGACAAGTATGTTTGGTGTTGTATTTGACCTTAAGGGCAGTGACTGCTTTGCACACTGATTTTGTTGTTTATGTGTTGTTTGTGTGGTGTATTGAGTTTGCAGTTGCTTGGGTGTCTGCTTTGGAGGCCTCTGCTGTTTAGGTAAATTTTACTCAGTGCCTCCGAGTATGTCTTAGTGTGTTTATGTGTTTGATTCAGTGGTGTGGTTGAGTTATGTGAGACTGGTATTGTGGTGTGTGTAGTTGCCTTCTCCTCCTGCCTGGTCTTGCCAGTCCTGAGTTGAGAGAGCTCAGCCTCCAGTCTGGCTAAATAGCTGCATCTCTCACAAGTGTTAGTGTTACATGGGAGGAGGAGAGGGTTGTCCGTGTACATGAGGCAATTGTAACATTGTCTCAGAATTCCCAGATTCACCAACTGGGCAGGAGAGGATGCCAGCATCTGACCCTTCGACATGCTAGAAAGAAGTATGAGTTGGTATGAGACAGAAAAGTAGTGGGCTTAGCAGGGAAGTGGGCACTCCTGGGGGGTTTTGCTAGTGAGTGATTTGTATAATATAATATAGGAGTGCTTGACCTGCAAAGAGAATGCTTATAAGACAAGGGATATGCTTATAAGACAAGTGCTGAGTTTTTTGAGAAGAAAAAGCTATTTGGAACAAGTGCTGCACTTTTTAGTGAAGGTGTAAACTGTTTAGGTTCCTAACAGAGCAGTTCTAAGGGAAAAATTGAAGAACAGACTTTCTGGAGCCAGAAAGAGTTTAACCTAGTTTAATCGGCGCTGCCCGATGCTGCTCTAGTGGCAACTCCGCGCTAAAGCGTGCTTGATAGCAGGGGCTGGAAAGAAGGAGGAATAGACCCAAAACGGACAATAAAACTACAGTTGCAAGTCAGTAACCACCTCTACGGGGGGCAGGGAAGCTGCTCAATGTTATTCACTGCCACTGATCAACAGAGAGACCCTCCTTCAGCTCAAGCAAAAATGGCCTCACAGAAACTTTCAAACAGTTCAGGAACAGCAAGCCTGTAACTGAACTTTTTTAACTCTCAGAAAAGTGGGAAAAAAGCAAGATTTTTTTGTTTTTGTTTTTTAGAGATAGCAGAGGTTCACAAGTAATATCAAGTTATAACAGTGCAGTAAATGACCCCACACAAGAGTGCTAGGTCAAGGACAGAAAATATGCAAGTTTTAAGAAAAAAACGATTTAAAATTAAGTGCAAACAGGAAATTCAGCAAACAGCTTTTGGTTGTGCTCTAAATACAACTACTAATACAGAAATCAAGTTTAGCAAGCCAGAAAATGCTCAAGCTAGGCAGCTATGCAGAAAAACTTGGCAAATAAACAGAGAAAAAATACTTAAAATCTCAAAAGTGGCTCCCTTCTTCTCTCAGCGTTTTTTCCTCTTGGAGGGTGCTTCACCAACAGCCAACAAGCCTGAAAAGATGTCCAAACAATGAGGCAACTAGGTTTTGAGAGAGGAAGATGAAGGAGTTTTGGAAATGACCCCTAGTGGCCAATAAAACTACAGTTTCAAGTCAGTAACCACCTCTACGGGGGCAGGGAAGCTGCTCAATGTTATTCACTGCCACTGATCAACAGAGAGACCCTCCTTCAGCCCAAGCAAAAATGGCCTCACAGAAACTTTCAAACAGTTCAGGAACAGCAAGCCTGTAACTGAACTTTTTTAACTCTCAGAAAAGTGGGAAAAAGCAAGATTTTTTTTGTTTTGTTTTTAGAGATAGCAAAGGTTCACAAGTAATATCAAGTTATAACAGTGCAGTAAATGACCCCACACAAGAGTGCTAGGTCAAGGACAGAAAATATGCAAGTTTTAAGAAAAAAAACGATTTAAAATTAAGTGCAAACAGGAAATTCAGCAAACAGCTTTTGGTTGTGCTCTAAATACAGCTACTAATACAGAAATCAAGTTTAACAAGCCAGAAAATGCTCAAGCTAGGCAGCTATGCAGAAAAACTTAGCAAATAAACAGAGAAAAAATACTTAAAATCTCAAAAGTGGCTCCATTCTTCTCTCAGCGTTTTTTTCCTCTTGGAGGGTGCTTCACCCACTGCCAACAAGCCTGAAAAGATGCCAAACCATGAGGCAACTAGGTTTTAAGAGAGGAAGATGAAGGAGTTTTGGAAATGACCCTAGTGGCCAATAAAACTACAGTTTCAAGTCAGTAACCACCTCTACGGGGCAGGAAAGCTACTCAATGTTATTCACTGCCACTGATCAACAGAGAGACCCTCCTTCAGCCCAAGCAAAAATGGCCTCACAGAAACTTTCAAACAGTTCAGGAACAGCAAGCCTGTAACTGAACTTTAACTCTCAGAAAAGTGGGAAAAAAGCAAGATTTTTTTGTTTTTGTTTTTTACAGAGATAGCAGAGGTTCACAAGTAATATCAAGTTATAACAGTGCAGTAAATGACCCCACACAAGAGTGCTAGGTCAAGGACAGAAAATATGCAAGTTTTAAGAAAAAAACGATTTAAAATTAAGTGCAAACAGGAAATTCAGCAAACAGCTTTTGGTTGTGCTCTAAATACAGCTACTAATACAGAAATCAAGTTTAACAAGCCAGAAAATGCTCAAGCTAGGCAGCTATGCAGAAAAACTTAGCAAATAAACAGAGAAAAAATACTTAATCTCTCAAAAGTGGCTCCCTTCTTCTCTCAGCGTTTTTTCCTCTTGGAGGGTGCTTCACCAACAGCCAACAAGCCTGAAAAGACGCCAAACCACGAGGCAACTAGGTTTTAAGAGAGGAAGATGAAGGAGTTTTGGAAATGACCCCTAGTGGCCAATAAAACTACAGTTTCAAGTCAGTAACCAGCACTACGGGGGGCAGGGAAGCTGCTCAATGTTATTCACTGCCACTGATCAACAGAGAGACCCTCCTTCAGCTCAAGCAAAAATGGCCTCACAGAAACTTTCAAATAGTTCAGGAGCAGCAAGCCTGTAACTGAACTTTAACTCTCAGAAAAGTGGGAAAAAAGCAAGATTTTTTTTTTTTTTTTACAGAGATAGCAGAGGTTCACAAGTAATATCAAGTTATAACAGTGCAGTAAATGACCCCACACAAGAGTGCTAGGTCAAGGACAGAAAATAGCAAGTTTTAAGAAAAAAACGATTTAAAATTAAGTGCAAACAGGAAATTCAGCAAACAGCTTTTGGTTGTGCTCTAAATACAGCTACTAATACAGAAATCAAGTTTAACAAGCCAGAAAATGCTCAAGCTAGGCAGCTATGCAGAAAAACTTAGCAAATAAACAGAGAAAAATACTTAAAATCTCAAAAGTGGCTCCTTCTTCTCTCAGCGTTTTTCCTCTTGGAGGGTGCTTCACCAACAGCCAACAAGCCTGAAAAGACGCCAAACCACGAGGCAACTAGGTTTTAAGAGAGGAAGATGAAGGAGTTTTGGAAATGACCCCTAGTGGCCAATAAAACTACAGTTTCAAGTCAGTAACCAGCACTACGGGGGGCAGGGAAGCTGCTCAATGTTATTCACTGCCACTGATCAACAGAGAGACCCTCCTTCAGCTCAAGCAAAAATGGCCTCACAGAAACTTTCAAATAGTTCAGGAGCAGCAAGCCTGTAACTGAACTTTAACTCTCAGAAAAGTGGGAAAAAAGCAAGATTTTTTTTTGTTTTTGATTTTACAGAGATAGCAGAGGTTCACAAGTAATATCAAGTTATAACAGTGCAGTAAATGACCCCACACAAGAGTGCTAGGTCAAGGACAGAAAATAGCAAGTTTTAAGAAAAAAACGATTTAAAATTAAGTGCAAACAGGAAATTCAGCAAACAGCTTTTGGTTGTGCTCTAAATACAGCTACTAATACAGAAATCAAGTTTAACAAGCCAGAAAATGCTCAAGCTAGGCAGCTATGCAGAAAAACTTAGCAAATAAACAGAGAAAAAATACTTAAAATCTCAAAAGTGGCTCCCTTCTTCTCTCAGCGTTTTTTCCTCTTGGAGGGTGCTTCACCAACAGCCTGGTGGGGGAAATCATATTCAAATAGTTGAATATGTCAGTGTCTATCCTACCTTCTAAAAACATATCAGTCGAGCATAACATTGATTCTTCTTTATGCGATATTTACCTAATTTTTACTTACTTTTACATAAGTATCAATATTAAAATACAGATGTAAGATCTTATGCAGTACAATAACTAGGGTGAGGTGAAGGAGCGGATAACCCCAGCCATAAGCTTTTAGGGGTTGTGATTGGCAGTGCTGAATAGTTGCTTACTGGGTGCAACTGCAGATATTCATTCAAGAAAGCTCAGCTGGTATTGTGGTTCCTTTAATGAATGAGTTTGGCATCTTTGTGTGTTAGTAACTATAACAAATATCTTGCATAAACTCTCTGCTACTGTTCATACAGTTCAGAGGATATATATATATATATATATATATATATATATATATATATATATATATATATATATATATATATATATATATATGTTTCTCAAAAAATTGGGAGGCCACTTTTTTGGTCCATCTAGGGTGAGGGAGGCCCAGCCTGGGAACTGCCCAGGACACTAATTTACTTAGCTATAGCTCTGATCTTAAATATCAGTCTAGCAGCCACAGGCACTCATACCAAAACTCATAGCTTACGGGGTATATGACAGAACCTAAAAGGCTTAACTAGGTCTTTGAGAAAACTCTGGACCAGCTGCTAGTGAGCAAGGTTCATATCTGAGCGCCATAGGTATAGAACACCACAGCAGTGAAGAACAGAAGCAGTGCATGTGTAACTTTTGCCAAATCCAGAGATGGAAGAAGGTGTTTGATCAGAGTGACATTCTTAGAACTGAAGAAAGAAAATCTAACTCCTCCTAAAACCAGCACCTTTAGTATCAGTGCATTTTATCCCATCAAGAACTTATGCTCTTCCCACAGCTACATCTTAACACTGTACTGCCTTGTAGAGAAATGCATCTGCGTAAGCTGCCATAGTTAAGACTGCTGGGATACAAATGACTTTCTTGCTTTCTGTGGCTTTTATTATTTAATGAATGGTACCATTCTATTTGTGCTTGTTTTACTGAACTGGATGACTGCACTAAAGTATTTTCCAGGCACATAAGTATATATAATTATTTACTGTATTATCTTTAGAAATATTTTGGCTCATCTATTCTTTTATTTTAAAATTCCTATCTCTTTGTAATGTCTGTGTCTCCTGTTTTATGCTATACATACAGAAAATTAATGAATTGTATTATTTACTATTTTATTTTTAAATTAGTGGGTTTTTTTTTTTGAAGTATCAGGTACTTTTCTAGTTAGTAAGTTTGATTCAAACTCTAGAAATGTTATATTTGAGGACTATTGATAAACAAAACACTGAGTTGTACTCCTAAGGATCTTTAAATGATTTACCAAAGATGATCAGTTATTACAGGGAAAACTGTACAAAATGTTTTCTATTACCTTTAGGACTGCAGTCCACTACCCTTGTTTCAAAGCTGTATTGTGTAATCAGTGAAGACAGAACTAAACAGTGATATCCCAGTAATGCTTTTAATTAAAACATTCCAGTAACTCAGCTCTACATTTTTCTAATAAATTATTTAGAAATTCAGAAAATAAAAGTATTTAAATAGCTTAACAGTATTAGTTAAAACAATACTTTTCTTTGAAAAAGGACTAAAAAATCATATAGGCAGTCTAGGGACTGCACAAGGTGCCAATTTACCAATCTCATATAGCCATAGGTACCATATTTGCTTGTAATTTATTTAATGTTTATTTAATCTGTGATGGTGCACTTAAAGAGAATATAACCCTGCAATAAAATAGAGACAAAGTGAAAAGGACAAATTGTTGTTACTGAAAGATTTAAACAGTCTATAGGAAAATTTCAGTAATTAGATTGAGTTCACTATTTAATAATAATGAGAGGATACACCAGTAGAAGACAATAGTGGTTATCTGAATCAAAGAATTTAAAGAGCCTGGACAGGCTCAGCTTTATCTGTATAATAATGTAACTGAAAAAAGCAACAGCTGAATACAATGTTCTAAGAATCACATCAACTGTGTGAGAAATAAAATCACTTAGAAGAACCAAAATAAATAAGGCTTAATGTGATGCATTAAAGCTATTTTTTTCCCACATTGAATTTTTGAAAAATAGATTCCTTTAAAGATAGACAGCATGGGGGGTACTTAACATATATGACCTTTTCTTTGGAAGTTGTATGCATATGAAGAGGAAGACTTAACTGAAATTAAAATTCATAAGTAACTGTCAGAAAACCATTGCATATTTGTTGTTACCAGCCCTTATGTCAACATTTGAATGATGGAAAGAAATAAAATTTACCATGTCTGCTCATGAATATGTATTCTACATTTCTTTGTCTAAAACTGAGCAATGATTACCCATTGTTATGTGAATCAGAGGTACTACAGAGGCTTAGATATGTTAGATGATATTTTGTTAACTGGAAAATATGTTTTGTTGATTAGGCAAGATATCACCTTTGATAATTTGTTTACAGGAATAGGTGTATTGATATTTAGTTGAAATACATATTGTTTGTTGTATGAACACTATCAAACATGCCAGTGTTGCAAGAACTTAAGTTTTCTATGGATGTCTTAATTTTTGTAGAAGGTATATGGAAATTTTAATACTTTGTATTGGAAAAGTAGCATCTGTTGTGTCATAATGCAGGTCAATGGAAAGGTTATATAATATAATTGCACACAAAAGCTATTCTCTCAGGAAAATACAGTATTCTAATAATGCCTATTCCTAATACATAATTCCAAGATGTCCCTGATAGAAGTTTTATAATTTTTGTCAAAATATTTTTGATTTTCTTTTTTGAGATATTTTCAGTCTTCTTTTTTCATTAATCATTGATCCCTGTTCATAAGGAAATGAATACAAAATAGACATACATACATGACCTTTATTTTTAAGTTCTGTAAATGTATTCTCAAGGAGTCTAAAATTATTTTGCTAAATATAAATGAGCTAAATAATTTGAAGAATAAGCCCATTTTTGTACTACCTGAAAAAATATTAGGGTAGATATTTACTGCTTGCAAAAACTTCACATAAATGAAAGGGATTTTTTTAAAACTGGGCTATTAGATAAAGTAAAACTAGTGAAAGATACTTATAATTTAGACCACTCATGAACAAAACAAATAAACTATAGTAATTCTGATATTAAATGCACAAATGCACATATTAAAAATAATATATTCTGATGATGGAATAATTTTAGGAGTTATCTCTGAAACACTGGGCAGTCAATATTCTCTTGCTACGTTCAGTTAACATGAAGATTTCTGAGCCACATCAAATATACTGCATTGACTATCTTTGAACTTAAATAATGATAAAGATATTAATATTGTTTTGAATCTGGAGTTTATTTGTAAGCATTAGCCATACCACAATTCCCAATCACAAATTTTGAATAAGTATATAAGCAAGGTACAGATTAACTACAGAAAATTTAAAAATCTACATTTTATGAGATTTTAACATCAAAACAATTTCTAAGAGTAATTATGTTTTGAATTTAAATTAATTGTTGGATTATATGCTTAATTCAAAAACATGTCACGTGATTTGATTTGAAAATAATGAACTTAAATAGACATCAGACTTAATTTTCATTTAGAAGCAATTATAAATGTTGGCTAGATAAAATCTATTTCTAGAACACACATTTTACACAAGGTTTCAATGAAAATCAGAAAATTCTGTGTATAATCTAAAGGACATATTTATTTTCAGCTCAAATAAGCTTATATTCTCAAATAAATGGCTATATTAAATAAGATAAAGAGACTAAGGCAACTAGGTGGTCAATACAGGAATGGTTTAGAGACATATGACAGGTTATTGGCAGTTAGCTTTATATATGCAAATGACTTACCAGCAGGTTACAACACATGCACAGACTAAAGAAATGGCAGGTGTTTTTGCAGGGTGGGAGCTGCACTCCCTCTTACCACTAACTACATATACTATGAGAAATATAGAATTCCCAGGGAAAGGGAATACTCTTGTACCCAGGAATTGTCACTCTCAAGCACCTGTCAACCATCTGTCTGTGCCAACCAAATGGTGTTGACCATACAAGTGCAGACATATAATACATTTGACTGGATGTCTGTCACCACCTACATTTTATTTATATATATATATATATATATATATATATATATATATATATAGGTCTTCTTCAAAACATCTAAAACCCATAACATCTAATTTCATAACATTGAGACCAGAACATCTAAAACCCAAAACATCTAAAACCTATAACATTGAATTTCATAACATCTAACAGTACAAATCACATGAAAATAACATCCCCTCCACATATAATGACACCAAACTACCAAACACTTTTACTATGTTTCTGCAGTGGGGCTTGATACAGTGGGGTTAGGAAATTTTTTCCACTATAGTGGAATCTTGGAGTTGGTATATTTAATTTAAGGGGGTGGGGGCAGATCCCCCTACATGGAAACATAGTAAAAAGTATGTTTGGTAGTTTGGGGTCATTATATGAGGAGGGGGTGTTATTTTCTTGTGATTTGTAGTGTTAGTTGTTATGAAATTCGATGTTATGGGTTTTAGATTTTCTGGTCTCAATGTTATGAAATTAGACCCATATATCTATCTATCTATGTGAGAGAGAGAGAGACAGACAGAGAGAGAGAGATAGAGAGAGAGAGAGAGAGAGAGAGAGAAAGAGAGAATATATATATATATATATATATATATATATATATATATATATATATATATATACACACACACACAAAAACACATGTGATTACTTAAAATGATCAAAACAGCATAAAATTAACTTAAAAATATTACCAGAGAAATATCCAAAGTCAAAACATCTAAACACAATATTGACAAAAACCAAAGTTGTACTAGGGAAGGGTTTGTGGCCTTTCTTCACACTTTCATCAATGTTATGTGACCTTGGAATTGGTATATATAATTAACAGAGAGTGTGCTGTATTTGTATGTGGTTAGATTTTATTGATATTGTTTTTGGGTTTAGACATTTTTCTGTTGATTTTTTTTTATATTTTTGCTGTCAAACTTATACTGTTTAGATAATTTGAAATGGTCTTACACACACACACATATATATATATATATATATATATATATATATATATAGATATATACACACACATATATAATTATTGCAACCGTGGAACAATGTTAGTTCCCTAAAGCACAGTGGAGATGTCTTTAACAATTTACATACCTATACTATTACATTCTGGTTAAAAAAAATATTGTTTCAATACTCAACTACTTTCTTCTTACTCAAAATGAAAATTATTACTCAATGACTTTGCTTCATATTATAAGGCTACAGAGATTCATCAAATGCTTTAAAACCTGATCCTTCTGATATAATTATCAAAGCTACTATTGAAATGTGATACTGTTCTTTTCACAGTAAGGACCAAGAAAGCTTTCAGTTTAATTAACAGAAACCCTAGGTATAAAGTTTTCATATTTCATTCCAAGCTGACACTTCTTTTCATGAATAGAAAAGTCTTTACTGAGATTTTTTTTTAAAGAAGGCAAGACAAAGCTATTCTATGCATCCTACTCTTCTTATATTAACATTGGAACCCTTATTAAAATGTTTGATAATATAATCTCACAAAAGTCACACATTTTAACTTCCAGCACCAAAATTCCCCAGTCTTTTTCAGATTGCTATGACAATTTCAGCAAGGACTTTACCACAGGAGAGGGGAAAGAAAGATGGTTATGAATTAAGAACCATGCAGTCACCCAGGTATAGAACTTTTTATTGAATATTTTCTTTAGAATATATCTTTACCCATTAAAAATTATCAAAATATTGTATCAGAATTATGTTTGCCTTTGGTACTGGAAGATCAGAAGAGTGTGGTTTCTATTCCCACCCCAAGTGATTGGTTAATTTTCCAGTAGTGACACTGCAGTGCAAGATAAAGGGGATGCTGCTCTCCTGAGTGTGCCATCTTTTGGATGAGATACTAAAATGAGGCCCCATCTGCCAGAGTTGATGGTAGCTCAATTGGATGTAAAATGGCAGTTATAAAAAAGAGTAGGAAAAGTTTGTTGGGGCTCTGGCCACATTTCCCCTCGTCAATAGGAATACCACCTCAGATCTCCACTGAAGAGAGACCACAGGCCTAATGGGACTAACCCAGTCAGCAAAGCATCAAATAAAATAAAATTAATGGAACTCACATTATTCTTTACTCTGTTAGTATAGATGTGGCCAGGCTGGTTCTTGGTTATATTGTTGATGGGACTGCCCATTTATAAAATCATGATGGAAAAAGCATTTAATTTCAGTTATATCATAAACTAATAAAAAATTTAATCTGAAATCATCCTTATGGTTTTTGTCTCCTTTTTTGAAAGGCCAAAGTAAAAATAAGTTTTTTTACTTCAGCTTGTATAGCAACGAAAGATTAATATTGATAAAACTGGACCCAAGTGTCACTGGTTTCCACTATCTGATTCATGGCAAACTTTTAAAATAAGTTGACTTTGAAGAGATTGCTGTTTCTTTAAAAAAAAAAAAAAAACAATTAGCATTCCATGGATGCTCACCCCCCCCTCCACTGTTCTAATTTAAGTCTCTCTTTTTTGCTGTTTCTGTCACTAATTATGCATTTTTTCAGTTGAGTATAATCTTGGATGATGTAGGCAAGATATGTTATCTACCTAAATATATGCAAGTTGACCTAACATTTATCAGTCATGCAGTTTATTTTCCATTTGCACGATTTATAATTCAACATTGTAAAATTTTCCCATAATGAATCTATTCTACAAAGTAAATAAATACAATTTTAAGAAAATGAAGTTAGAAATATATCCCTAATGTTTTGCCATTGCATTAAGATTCATATTACTAAAATATTTAAGTGTTGTTATATACAGGGTTTAAAACTTTGTATTTTCTATATAGTACCTTCCATAATGCACACAAAATACTGTAAAATACTGACTTAACAGAAACAGATGTCTAACAATAAAAATGTAGCAATTTTCCATTAACATGCCGACATGCTTCCTGATTTACACATATACATATATTACCCCTTTGGCACTTAAATGTGACTTTGCATAGGGGAAAATTATGTACTTCCTTCTTCCTGTGGTAAATAAATCTTAATATATCAGATGTGCTGCATAGAATATAAAAATTAGTATTGAAAAAATTGAAGTATAAATAAGTTAGGGGAAAGGCAACTCCTTAACATATAACAAGTATCCCTGAAATGTTTAACCACATTTTGTGCAATAGAATTATATTCAAACACAAAAATAGACTTTTCTTTCCCTTTTGCCAGTTCTTAAAACTACCACATAAAATAACTGGTGTTATAGAGTCATTTGAGCCTCAACTTCTCAAATGCCACTTACTCCCAGCCAGGGACCTGAACGGCTATAACTCCATCTGCCAGCTACCTGATCAGGTATCTGAACTTGAACCAGGTAAGTGGGGAAGAGAAATGGGGAAAAGGTGTTTAGGTTAAACGAGTGTGTGGAGAAAAATCAAAAAGTTAGGTTTAGGAAGAGGAGGGGGATTTTAGGTTTAGATTTGATTGAGAGTTAGGGTTAGGGATGGTAGGAGGATTTTAGGTTTAGGGAAAGGATGGGAGATTTTAGAATTAGGATCAGGGATCTGTGAGGGGGAGTTAGCCCTTCTTAACTTTGCAGGGATTGAGTTAGTGGGAGTTATCGAGTGGCAGCAAAGAAGTGTGTTGCAAGCCAATGATATACAAACAGGAGTTGTTGTTGTTTTGTCTTTTGTCTTTTCCTGGTTAGGGGTCACCACAGTGGAACTCCGGTCCGCTAATGATTGGCAGTAGATTTTTATGTGCCAAGTTGCCGGCCCTGACACACAACCTTCAATGAAGGTATGCCCATTCACGCATGTCTCCACACAGAAGATGCTCTAGCTGAGAATCGAACAGGACGATATACAAACAGGAGTAATAGAACTTAAAATAATTCTGTCATTGTTTTCAGTAAAAGAGCATCACCAGGAAGTTATCTATTTTTTTCCAGACAAGTAGTTTACTAGATCATTTACTACACCTCATTATAAATTTAGAAAAAGATGAGAAAAATGAAACTCCAAAAAAAAATAGAAATCAGTCCACCAAATCAATCGCAAAAGGTATCACAAAGGTAAGTAAGCCAAATAAAAAACAATATAATGTTGATCAATCTAACCATATTAACTTCCTCAGAATATACACCATTTAAAAACTTATTTCTTTTTTAAAACACTTCTCTGTAAAATACACAATTAAAAAATGCACATTAATTAAATTCAAACAAATGAATTACCCTCACTAATTAATGTCCAAGTGTACCCAACTATATATTAACTTTGCATTGTATATTCCATTCTACATGTATAAAAACATATTAAAATAATTTTTCCATATATTCCCAAGGTATAAAGAACAAATGTTAAATAAAACTTATAAAATATATAAAACAATATATAAATAAAAAATAAATGTTATTCAAAAACATAAACATAATGTCAATATAAATAAATAATACAACATTGGTAAATAAACATCAAAAACACATTTTAAAATGTAAATACATTATTAAATTCTAATACATCATGTTTATAACATAAAAATGTATACATTTGTCAAATTTAAAATAGAAAACACTGTGGCATTTAATTTTATTTTATTTACCTCAGGAAATTTGTTTTCTTTAGCATTGTTTTTGTTTGTTCTCTCTTTACATTTTTCTATTCATAATATTTTTTTCATTCATTTAACTATCACTAATCATTTTTTGTTTACAAGTCTTTTTTTTGTTGTCACCCTTTTTATATTTTTTTAACATTATCACATATCCTTTTTCCCTTCAATTATCCTTGATTTTATCATCCACATAAACTAAGAATTTTGTAATAATATAAACAATTGCCTTCTACAAATTTAATATTTAGTAATTTATTAGTGAAGTTAGTATTTCTATTAGTGAAATTAGTATCTACAATATTAATACAAATCTAAACATACAATTACCAACTTATTACTATTATATTAAGTTTTACCTTTATATATGAAATTTTTTTTGAAATTTTTTTTTTCTTTTTTAAATTTCTTTAAATTTCTTGCATTACTATATATACATTTTTTAATACAAAATTGGAATACCTTCCATAACTATATACTACAGTCCAAAATTTAACATTTTAGTATATATTTTGCTCCAAAATCATAATATACAGCCAGTGTAAAATACAATTTGTGCTAATTTAATAACTGGGGCTTTATACCCCTAACTTGGGCCCTTAACCCCTGATTGCCTAAAATTCCCATTATTTGCTAAAATATCTTTTCCTTTTTAAAGTATTTGTCAATATTTCCCATTACTCATATGCTCAATATATATTATTAAAATAATATTAGATTTAAAAGGATATTATATAGCTAGGAATTCATTACTTTAAACTCTTTAATAACTTGGCTCTTTTATAATGTACTTTTTTCTGTTAAATCTTAATAAGTTTTTTATTTAAATCACGAAAGGCTGAAAAAGATCTTTCTGTGAATTTTTAGATAAAAAACCCCTGTTCTCTACTCCTAAATAAATCTAAAATTCCCAACTAATATTATAGTAACTAAATAATAATTGCAAATTAAAAATATATACACATCAGGTGCACTATCTGTTCATCTAATTTCTTAAAAATAAAACAAACATTAAAAAGAATCTAGTATATACTTTATATATAAAATTCAGAAATTTCCACCATGTTATTCAAATAATGTTTTTTCCACCAAAAGTAATTAAATATAAATGTAAAAATCAAAATAATTTCCCCTTAGCAAACCCTTACATTGCCTGTAGTATTCTCCTTCAAATTATGTTTGTGTTTATAATAGTATGAATCCCAAATTAATTTTTTTTTCTGTTGAATTCTTCAATTCAGCTATACTATTACTAATTATTAACTGTAATTCTTTGATCCATCTATACTAAACCTGCTTAAGAGTTCATCTATATCAACCAGGACCATAAAAAGGATACGGGTGTACATAGATCAGGTGTCAATCGCCTCAAAAATCCCATGAGTCATTTTATAACAATAGGTTTCATTTATTCAACCATTTATCAACAACCTTCCCAAACCTCCTGATTTCAAACCATTTATTGACAATTTTCCTGATAATGGGGATTGGAATGGGATTATGAACATTTATATGCAAATTTTATCAACCAACATACCTATAATAATTTTATTAATATTTTTAAAATTTTAAATAATTGTACAAAATAAAATCAATAAAGAAACTCCTCAAGAATATCTATATCGATGTTAAATCTTATGGTATTGTCATCAACTTTCATTGAAACTGATTAAATAAAATAATCTTTAACTGATTAAAATCTTATTAATCTTTATTTATAGAATGTATTGTGACCCTTTGTCGGGGCTTTAATCTTGTTTCTGATCATAGATAAATCAAAAATTGTAATATAATTGTTCATTCAAATATTTATGTTGTTCATAAATAAGATTGTATGTTATTGTACATATTATATACAATTATTGTTATAAGCATACATCAATTCTCTCATAAATGGCTCTCTACTAGGAGGGATATAGTTAGTTGCTTCTAATTCTAAGTATTATATTTAAAGTTATTATTTCTGAATAATTTCCAAAAACTCTTTTCAATTATAATTTAAAGTTCTAATATAATTTTTAATCATCAATCACCTTCTGAATGAAATGAATTTCTTCCTTTTTTCAAAGTTCAAAATGTTCTCTTTTAATAGCAATGTTAGTGTAGTGTGAAAATATTGTATTCCCCAAAGCTATAATGTACTTCATTGTGCTTTAAAATGTTCTGTCCAACCTCTTTCCCGGTTGTAAATTTTGTCATAATTTGATTAAATGCCTGCTTGTAAACTCCATTTGTTGATCATTTTTTTACTTTTAAAAATCTTTAAGTGGTAAGGAATTTAAAATGGTGAGAAAAGCATTGGTATGAATAAGCTTTCTGGAAATCACTGATCTAATTAAAAGTCCATGATATAACAACACCTCATTAGTAATACAGCCAAAATGAAGAAGTTTTCTATCCACATGCAGTGAAAAAGTAAGTTTGAACTATCATATATCTCAGTTGTCCAGATTTTTGCCTCATATTTTGGTCTATTTCTCATAAACTTTGTGGTTTTCTGCATACCACTGAATATTGAAGTCACTAAATAATGGCATTGATGTGATTTTCAGACTTTCTCTCCTTCACAAAAACACATGCTAATGCAAGATATTGTTATATTAGTAACTTTCTAAGAGCAATATTTAAAATCTACCACATTTGCGCATTTTCTTTAGTTTAGGCTTTGTCCAGATTTCTTGTGCTGAGAGATTGAGAGGTATGTGAACCATTAATTCTTATGGTCTCACAAAATACCAAAAATCTGTTACTGGCCTTTGCAAGTAAATAACACACATATTTGTAAAATGTGTAAAAATGTACTTTTCTAGCAATTGATGAATACAAGTGTTCCTTTTCAGAAACAGACATATATTTGTATAACTAATTGCAAACTACAATTTTTTCCTTAGTTTGCAAATGAATTTAAACAAATAAGTTACTAATTAAATCATATAGTTGTTCCAAATACTAATTTGACTTTACTTTCTCTTCAAAATATTCTTTAACTACTCAAAGCATATCATAATGTGAAATCAAACTATATAGATCCAAGACATCAAATTAAGACATAAATACTGACATTTCCAAGTAACATTCTTTAGCTTAAACAACAAATGTATGTGTCTCTGTTGTATGAAAAAGATAGATTTTAAACTTTGCGTTGCCAGTTTCTATCAATGATTTTACCTAAGAAAACAATACATTCATGTAGAGACTACTGGTCTTCCAGAGAGGTTGCATATATTTTAACTATTTTATCTAAAGAAGAGACTATAGGATCAGACGTATGGAAATTCATTAACACAGGTTGTGCATATGTTGGGGTTAAGCAACCTAACTAAGCTTTGCATTGTGCAAATAATTATATTGAAATGGTTATGTTTCATTTTATAGTGATTAGTCATATTGCCCCAGATTCCGTACCACATACATGCACACTGTGTTGATTTCATTAGGACTATGCTATATGATGGTTTTATCACTTTTCTTCAAATTCACAGAAATGTTTAGATACATATTACACAGCTTTAATGCTAATGTACTAGCTGCAGTGGATTACATGTTATGCATTTCACAGTTCTTTAGAAATCTCAGTTGAATACATACCTCATGACAGCTAGACCGCATCCTAAACTTTTGTGTATTATTTACTAAGATCCATGACATTACAACTATAACAAACTAAAAAACAGATGCTTAAAATAAATGAACGAATAACTCCAGAGACCAGGACTTGTTTTACATCTACTGACAATTTTTTTTTCTCTGACTTCACACTTGAACGTCAAGCTATCCCCATCCTGCTGGATACTCATCTGGCCCATGCATTTTCCCAGTTGTGATTCCTTGGGCCCTTTCATTTTTGAAAGATCAAGTGTGCCAGAAGTGGTGTCATCATCCATGAGTGGAATTGTTCTGTTTTACGCTGTAACACTTTGGATGCATTGGCTGTACCGTTTTCCCTTGGTGTGTTGGTATATGATGGGGAAATATGAGGGTACTGTTTCCACAGTGACATAAATCCTATTTGCTGCCACACTCACATGTTGAGTCTGGCAACTGATTGCCATGAAGACTGTTACCACTAGCAAGTAATGGGGCTGCTTCCAGTACTTCCCTCTCAGCCCTCCCCCTGAAAAAAAGGTAAGCAGGCCAAGCCTCATCACTCCTCTCTACCCAGTTGCCAGCTCCTACAGATTGCAGAGTTACTAATCAACCTCAAGCTGCCTGGGTCTTAAAAGAAAAAAAAAGCTGCCTGGGTCTTAAAAAAAAAGAAAAAAAGCTGCCTGTGTTTTTATCTTTCTATGGCAATGTATCTGGCTACTTCTGCTGCCAAAAAAGTGATTACTACCTCTATGATAAATAAAAGCCTTAGTTTTAAATTATATATTTTTCTTAGTAAACTATAGCAGATGGATTCTCAACAGTTTAAGCAGCTACTAGTTTGAGATGCTAAACAAACATGGAACAACTGCGGAGGGCTGATATGCAGTAAAACCGCATTCTGTGTTATTCACTGAAGTCCCCACAGACCTCCAGGGGTACAATGGAGAGTGAGTATATACTTCTGTGCACTTGAGCTCTTCCAGGAATATAGTTGAAAGATTTATCTGTTTGACTATAAAGTATCAAATAGATGGTAATCTAATTGCTTTATGTGTATCATGCCCTTTCACCATAAAACTCAGAAGTATTCATAGTTAGTAGTATTTATTTATACAATAAACAGTAAAAGTAAGAACAATGACAAGCAATTTCAACTACGTACAATGGCTGTAATACAGATAGCAGCATAGATAAAGTAATTTGCAACTAAACTGTCAGACATCTACCCTAAACTGAAAGCATACTCTGTATTATGTACTTTTGTCTTCAAAATTCGCATCTTATCCCTATTCTCTGTAGCTTGCACTCACTTCATCAGCCTTAATTCCTAGACCTTGAAACTATAAATCTTAAACGTTCTATTATAATTAGCCCAGATGGCCTAATCTACAAACGTTTTCAGACTGTCTGTTTCTACCTCAGTAAAGTCACTCTGACAAGACAACAAAAAAATGTTCAAAAAAAAACTGAGACTTCGGCATGTTTTTCAGTGTTTGACCTGAAGGATACTGACTACAACTCATCTGTACATTTCCACTGAGGCTACCTAATGCAAAATAGTAAAAGAAAGAAACAGAATGAAGGCCTACTTGAAAACTGACATATCCAAGCCTGTTCAGAGATAAAACTGTATTTATGTAAGATCTATTGTAAGAACTCCTCCTAAAATCCGTGAAAAGGGATTTGTTTCTATATTTACCTCATAAATCATCATTAGTACCGAGTACTATAACATAATTTGAATAAACAGACTCTGTCATTTCTGGTTAGAGCTTTTGTAATACACAGTCTGCAAAGCAATTCTATAATGATTAATAGTACTATAATTAATGCAACTATAAGCTAGTTTAAAATAGCCCCCCTCCAACAGATGGTAAATAAATTTGCAATCCAATCTTTTCAGGAGGTTTTATCCAAATCATGTGTCTTTGTCATAACATCACTCATGACCTGCAAACGTGTTTTAATATGTTTACTTTTATTTTAAAATAATTATTTTTGGCCTGTTCATGGTGAGGAAGCTCTCCCTAGCCCCTTTTCAGTGTGCACACCTACAACCCCACTTGGTCTGCCTGTATCATCACAGCTCGGGTCCCCCCACTCCCCAGCAACTGCAACATTGCCAAATAAAACCACTGCTTACGGTAGTTTCTCACTACAGTTATTGCAAGCCAAGAATAACACTTTTTAATAAGGATACCTACCTGATAAGTCTGCATAGCACACTCGGTCTGTTTGTATCTTCACAAATCAGGTCCCCCCAGCAACTGCAACATTGCCAAATAAAACCACTGCTACAGGCCAGTTGCTCTCTACAGTTACTGCAAGCCAAGAATAACACTTTTTAATTAGGATGCCTACCTGACATGTCTGCATAGGTGAATGGATGTTTACAGTTCTTCTTATTAGCATATTTGGTCCTTAATAGTTATTTTTAAACATTGTGACTGGTTATTTACATTTCTTTTTTTAGCAAATTTGTTATTTTTGCTAGCTATTTTTTAAACATTATTTTGGCCAGCGTGCACATCTATAAAGACTCTCCCCCACTCCAGGCAACTATACCTTCATCTCTTGCCACTGGGTGGCACAACTAACAATATACTTGCTGTATCTTGTCCCAAATAAATCCGCCTCCCCATTGAATACTTTTAAAATAAGGCTAGTACCAATTACTTGGTGTATTTTGTCCTCAAATAAATTTGGCTTCCTTTGTTTTACTTACACAAAAAGGCCATAAAAAGTATTGTTTCTGCAACTATCTGCTTACAGTCCTACCTTTCTGCCTCTACTTCTTCCTTGCTTTCACTTACCTTACAGCTCCAAGGCTTCCACTTCTCATATTTATTGTTTTTCTTTGCACTCTTCTGTGAGGGGGGGGGGGACAGCCTGCTCTGTTCACCCTCGCTATGCTCGGGCTCACTCCACTCCCCTACCCTACCCCCATTCTCACCCACCCCTGCATCACCTAGACTTATACCAACACTAACCACTCCCCTAACTTCCCCAATCAAGAATCACCCTCCATCTACCAATCACACCTCAATTAACCAATGTACTATTTGTAACACCCCTCCCTCTCCTCACACAACTTAATTGCCACTGTCCTTAATCACTGTACTCCCACCACACTGCACCAACACCCCTCTGTCCCATCTTCATCATACCATCCAGATATCCTAACTTTTAAAAAGAATACACACCATGCTCTTCCTCCTGCCCACACTCTATACCCTACTGCTATAAGCATACTAACATCCTATACTCACCTACAAATACAACATATGTCCTTAGCCCCACACTATATTATACTAATACCATCCACTCCTCACTCTCCTACCTTGCCATCTCCTCCCAACTCTACAATCACACACCTATTGCATACTTCCACTTCAGACATGTAGTTGTCAGCAATACCACTAACCACTTCAGCAAACACCTTCACATACTTTCCAAATTGTCACACAAACATGCATGTATATGATCAGAGATTCTTCATAGTGGTGATATACACCCCAATCCTGGGCCACATATTGCACAACATACCATCATGGCTACCATTCCACTCCTTCCTCACATTAAAACTTCAGACCTCCTCATTCTTAACATGAACCTTAGAAGCCTAGTTAACAAAATCACAGACTTTCATGGAGTCATTGCACAATACTCCTCATTCTTATAGCAACAGATACTTGGCTAAAACACCATATAAGAGACCAAGACATACTCCCACAAGGTTATAGCGCACACATTAGACAGGATCAGGAAGAAGGGTGGGGGGGATGAACGCTTCTAGAAAGATAACCTAAGCATAGACTACCTACCCATCAAATACCCTTATGATAACTTTGAAGCCCTAGTAACGCGGCTCAGAATCAACCCAAAGAAAAATATTGCCATAATAGCCACTTACATACCTCCCAACAATACTACCACTGCCATTGAGGAACTCATAGTCTGGACAACCTCAACCTACACCCATGAAAGCATTATCACAGGCGACTTCAACTTAGACTGGAACACTTGCATTTGTGGTAACCCCTCCACCTTCATAAATCTACATGGTTTCTCACAAACAATCCAGTTTCCCACTCAAATAGATAAACATAGCAAAAGGGAATCTACCTTAGACTGGTCATTTACAGTACCACTCACAACTATCTCTCCGGATGTCTTCCAAATAATTTAAGTGACCATAGACCTACCTACTTAATACATCAGCTGAACCCACCAAGAACCACAGATTAGAAAATTGTACGAAATACCAAAAACTTCTCCAATGAAGCATTCTTAGACATGCTCAATAAATGCAACTGGATTCCACTCCATCATCTCCAACTTGACCAGGCCATAACATACTTCAGTCACACATTTCTAGCTATTCAAAATAGCTTAACACAAACTCATACATGTCGTGTTAAAAATAAGAGATTGCCCTGGATATCAAAAGAAACCATTAGACTTCAAAAACTAAGGGACAAAACCTGTTTCAATGCCAGAAAACAAAAGACAATACAACCCTGCTAGCATACCAGCAGCTCCACAGACAAACAAAAAAAAACTCAAACTAGACAAAATAACATAGTGTACATATTTGCAAAACAAATATGAAAACAATCCCAAAATGTTCTGGCAAGCAATTAACTTGCTCCTCTACGCAGGTAAAGCTACAACCCCAGAACCAACAAGTTGTTGGCAACAACCAATAACCAAAGCGTGAGTATTGCCTCACAAAATCAATACCTACTTTATAAACACCATCCTCTTAGTTACAGGGAGCAATTCCACCCCACTGCCTCTTCCACCTAATGTGGAAACTAAACTCTTTTGACATCAAACCTGTCACAATTAACACCATAAGAACATTGCTGAAAAAACTGACACCTTCTTCCTTAGCAGCTGACCAACTCTCCAAGGAGAACCTCAAACTTTCAGCTGATGCCATAGTTCTGCCTATCTCCATTCTGGTAAACAGGGCTATAGCAGAACAATATGTCCCAACATTATGAAAAATTTCCTGCATCACCCCTCTACATAAAGGAGGAACATCAACAGAATTAAACTATTACATACCCATAGCCATCCTTTCCCCATGTCAAAATTCTGGAAAAATGTATCCACATTCAATTACTACAATACCTGTTATCTAACAACCTTCTCTCTCCCTCCCAACATGGTTTCAGACCGAAACGCAGCACCACCACAGCTCTAATTAATTTCTCTAACACAATCAACCAACTGAGAAATTCAAACCAGCAAGTAGCATCAATCTTCTTAGACATGTCAAAAGCATTTGACACAGTCTCCCATCAGAAACTCCTTAGTACTCTTGCCTCACTAAACCCATCAAAGACTTCCCTTCTCCTAGTTCCTAAGTTATCTTTCTGACAGACAAGCAGTAGGATGGAAATCTGAACTTTCACCACTTCTGTCTCGGTCAGAGTCCCTCAAGGGTCTATTTACATGAAAAATAAATATTCAAGGCTGGTCATACAGGACAATGCACTTGAGCTGCTCCATGTTCTAATCACCATAGGTAAAATCCAATACCATTTCAGTGCAACATATAGGTCCCCCTCTATGATCCATGAAATCCATACAATGTATTTAAACTTATTAGAAACACTAACCATCCAACCGAATACCATATTCATGGGTGACTTTAATTACCTCACTATTAACTGGGAACCTTATACGGCTTCAAATGTACATGCACAGAGATTTCTGGATTTTGTAAACACAAACGCCCTAGACCAGATAGTCAATACACCAACCAGGGGTGCAACCACACTGGATCTGGTCCTCACTAATATGGGAGAGTGCTGTACATCCCTACTGTAATGCCTTTCCTGGTAAGTTCAGAACATCAAATGGTCTCCTTTGAAGTGAAAACAAAACCTGGTCCCCCAGCTCAACCAGGAATATTCAGGAACTATTACCTCAGACCTAAGTCTAACCTGCTATTAAGTGAGAACCTGGCAAAATTTCAAGCACCTACAAACCTTGAGAACACTTCTGCCTTTGCAGAACTGTTCACAGAAACCCTGTACAAGCATGTAAATAGTTGCATAGAGGCAGCTGTACCCACCAGGATGAAGTGCAGAACTAACTAAAAAAACAAGCCACTCTGGTGGAATCACAAAATCAGTTGGATGTATAACAAGAGGAAGAAAATCATGGCAAAATTTAGAAGGTGCAGCACCCAGAAGGATAAAAACACTCATTAAACTAAACAAACTCAGAAGAAATAAAGTCCACCAAAGCAAAATTTGAGGTAAGTTTGGCCTCCTAGACCAAGGACAACCACAAAGCATTCTTAAGCTATGTCCGCAATCTCAAAGTCAATGCACAGTTGTGTGCAGAGCACATTGTAAATGGAGCCACCTATACTGAGGCAGAAGATAGCAAACCTCCTGGCTGATCTCTCCCCCTCAACCTTCCCTCAGGAAATATCAAATATAACTCCCTACTATCAGTAGGGAACAGGTCCTTAATGGTCTGTCTATGACCAAGAACACTGCATCAATGGGTCCAGACAATATCCCAGGATGCCTTCTAAATAGCATGAAACCTGACTTATCAGGACCTCTGGAATTACTATTTAATTTAGTCTCCAAACAGGCTTCATGCCTCATGAATGGAGAAAGGCAACAGTCATCCCTCTGCACAAAGGTGGGCCATCTGCAGAACCTGGACTCTACAGACCTATAAGTCTCACTAGTCTTATATGTAAAGCCATGGAAAGAATTATCATAGAGATGATCAATAGAGATATAGTAACCCTCCAGATATTGGACCCAACCCAGTTTGGTTTCATCAAGGGCAGATCATGCCTCCTCAACCTGGCAGACTGCTTTGAGAAGCTCAAAGCAATGGATAATGGCAAAATCATTCACACTGTCTACCTTGACCTGGCCAAGGCATTTGACACAATACCCCACTCGGGCATTGTTGACAAACTCAAGAGGTTAAGTACAAACCTGCATGTCACCCGGTGGATAGGCAACTGGCTCACAGACAGAACCCAGGAAGTTAGAATTGGGGAGTCCACCTCTACAAAGAGGCCAGTCACAAGTGGTGTCCCTTGGGGATCAGTCCTTGGACTGCTCTTTTTTAACATTTACTTCTCAGAAGTCAAGGCCAATGTCAGTCATCTGTGGCTGACTAAATTTGCAGATGATTGCAAATTAGGAGCTGTCATTGAATCTCACACTGACAGAAATATTATCTAGGCGGGGCTGACAAAGAACTTTTGTTATGGACTAAAGCTAAATGCATCATAGTATCCTTTGGGAAGTCATCCATCCCTGGTAACTATCATACTGACAACACACTCCTTATAGTTGACCCAGTAGTCACAGACTTAGGGACACACACAGTAATCTAGCCTTTGATCATCACGTGTCTACAGTGGTGAGGAAATCATTCTATGTTGCACAACTTATAAACAAAAGTATGACATCTAAGTCCAAGGAAGTCATTGTTCATAGGTAGGTACTAGGCTATCTACCCAAAGGCATTTATAAGCCTAGCCAGAATGTGTTGGCTTTTGCTGCCCCCTTAGATTAGTTCCCTGTGCCTCTGTCCAGCAGAGCCACTGAAGTGACCCCCAGGGTAAACTTTGTTTCCCATTCACTCATCAAGGTTTCTCTTGAAGAGTGTTAGTGAGAAGCTCTGCCTAATTTAGACTGGAATCTTGTTCCAGAGCATGGGAAGTCTCTGGGACAGGAATCTATCCCTCCAGCATGTCCTATTTACTGTTGTGGTGAGGTTTAGATCCCTAGAGCATGTGGCTCCTGGGGATATGGCTTTCTTTAGGTGGAGCATGTCCATCAATTCTGGGTTGGACATGGCCTTGTATGTCAGGCAGAAATCACCTCTGAGTAGGCTGTATGCAACCAAGTACAGCTGGAGTTTAGTCGAGCTGCATAGGGCATCTGTTCGAGGCCAGTGATCCTCTTGGTGAGGTACTTCTGTGGTCTTTCCAGCTGTTGCAGGTGTCTTGTAAGGTACATCCCAAATGGGGCATTGTACTCAATGATGCGTCTGATGAGTGATGCGTAGAGGGGCACAATGACCTCTTCTGATCTGGATGCAAACCCTTTTGTGATTAGGTGGGCCACACAGGATTTTCAAACCACTTTGGCAATGTGATTATCAAATGAGAGATTACTATCTACTTGGGTCCCCACATCCCTTATTATGTCTTCTGTATTTAGGGGACTACCACCTATGTGGTAGTTTGTGGGTACTGTGTTTTTTCCAAAGGGGATGACTATGCACTTTTTGGCATTTAGCTTTTTGACACCAGGTATCTGTCTCAGTGAGACCCTTTTGGAGGCTGTCTGTGTCAGCCGGAGAGTCAATTATAGCCCTAGTTTGCAGTCGTCTGTGAACTTGGTCAGCCACAGTCCTCCTGTACTTGCCTGTACCTCTGAGAAGTATATACCAAACAGGAGGGGCCCTGGGGAATGCCACTTGTAACCGGTTTAGAGTCAGACCTAGCTTCCACAACTCTTACCATGTGGGTTCTGTCTGTGAGCCAGTTGGCAACCCATCTCGTGACATAGGAGTTTATGTTCAGGCTGGTGAGCTTGTCTATAATACCAGAATGGCGAATGGTGTTGAAGGCCTTTGCGAGGTCTAGGTAGGCTGCATGGACCACGTTTCCCTTGTCTATAGCCTTAGTATCTATCTCAAAGAAGTCCACCAGGTTTAGGAGGCATGGTCTGCCCTTAAAGCCAAACTGGGTAGGGTCCAATGTTTGGAGGTTCCCAATGTTTCCGTTAATGAAATCCATGATGATGTGCTCCATAGCCTTGCAGACCGAGCTGGTCAGGCTTATAGGGCGATAGTTCCCGGGGTATGTTGTGGCTTCACCTTTGTGGAGCAGAATAACCATTGCTGTGCACCACTCTATGGGCACATAGCCTGTGGAAAGGCTGAGTTTGAACAGTGTGTTTAGGTAAGGGGTTAGTTCATCTTTGAGCTTGTGTAGGATGCAGCCTGGGACACCATCCGGTTCCACTAATGCTGTGTTTATGGCTTTGGAGAGGGCTGTTTTAACCTGAGTGCTTGTGATTTCAGAGGCACTACATTCTTCTGGTATGATTATGGGCCCTTTTGGGGCTGAAAGGGCGATGATGTTTGCACTGAACCTATCTGCCAGGATGTTGGCGATATTGGTCGGTTCAGTGTATTTTGTGCCATTTTGCACTAATTCCGAGCAGATCTGAGAATTGCCACTTAGATTCTTGACATAGCTAAAGAATGTCTTGTGGTTATCTTTGGAGTCCTTGGCAAATTTTCTTTCGAAGCTAGCCTTGGATGATTTTATGAGGGATCATAGTTTCATGCTGATACTGATCAGGGATGTCTTCCTTTCTTGGGATTTTACTCTTTTATGTACTAGTTTCCCCCTATTGTATAGCTTGTTTATGGCAGGGGTCCAACAGACTGGTTTTCTTTTCTTGGAGGAGTGAGTCTTGGTTTTGCTTGGGATAGCACAATCCATCCATGCTTGTAGGTTAGAGTGCATTAGTAAAGGATTTTGCAGCTTGGGCAGCGTTATCCTTTAGCATGGGGAATTTTAAATTTTCCACCGATTTTCATGGTGGTTTCTTTGACTGGTGGTGGATATCCAGTGTGATTAGTTTGTTGACCAGTTGATCCAGGGTGTTTGAGTTTATAAATTCTAGGAAATGTTGGGCAAGGGAGTAAGTACTTGAGTAGTTCTCCCAATTAATGTTTGGGTAATTTGAAGTCACCCAATATCAGGGTGTTTGGTAGGACCTTTGTTTCCCAGTGTTTCCAGAAATGTGGAATGGGGTCCTGTGACATGGTGGGTGATCTGCAGCAAGCTACAATTTGAATTGCAGTTCTGCCCATTGTTAGTTGCACATGGATGATCTCTGAAGCATCGTGCTGTGCCACTAACCTGGAGGTGTGGGTATCCTTGATTAATATGGATACACACCCACCTTTTGTATTTAGGTCCAGGTTTTATGGCCAGAATGTATGGTATGAGTTGTAGCCTGGTAGTGCTGGGGTGCTCTCTGGAGCCTTAAACCAGGATTCTGTTACTGCACATATCGATTTTCTCCATATTGAGGAGTGCCTCGAGTGCATGCATTTTGAGGCTTAGACTTCTGGCATTGAGAAGCATTACCCTCAGTTTTTTGTTACTTGTGCTATTTATGGTGGTGGGTTTGTCTTTTGAGTCTTGCCTAAAATAGGCACTATGGGGGTGGCAAGAGCCTTGGCCAGTATTCGAAAGCCTAAGGGTGACAGGTGCAAGCCATCTCTAGCGAATCAGAGTGGCTTGTCGAGCATGTCATCCCAGGCTGACAGACACTGGATCCCCTTTGAATGATACCAGAAGCTTAGCCAATTGTTGAAAATGATACTCAGGGTCTGGGTCATACCGGCCTGGGCTACATGATCAGAGAGCTCTTCCATGTCTCTTTTCAAATAGTCCAGGGAGGTACGGCTCAGGTCATTCACACCAACATGACAATGACAGAGTCTTATTTGTACTTGTTCTGGAGTGACCCGAGTGCTTGTGTTATGTGGTGGATCCTGGCACCCAACAGGCAGCTAACAGTAACCTTCTCCTTGTTTAGCCTGGTGAGTGTGACATCAGTGTGCCTGACTATAGAGTCACCTATTACTAGTGTGTTGGGTATGTTATTTTGCCTTAAGGGCTGTGATTGCATGGCAGACTGGTTTTGTGAAGTATGTGTTTCATGGTTTGTGTTGGAGGGGTGGAGGTTGCTTGGATGTCTGCTTTGGAGGTCTCTCTTGCTTTTGCAGATTTTTATTTAGAGCCTCCGAGTATATTTTCATGTATTTGTGTGTGTTTTTTACCGGTGCTGGTTTCATAGGTCTATGTGAGACTGGTGGTGTGATGCAAGTAATTCCCTTCTCCTCTTGACTGTCTGGTCCAGTCTTAGGTTGAGAGAACTTTGCCTCCAGTTTGGCTATATAATTGCATCTCTTGCATGTATTAGTGTTTGGTGGTAGGAGGAGAGGGTTGTCTGTGTACATGAGGCAGTTGTAACATTGCCTCAAAATGTCCAGATTCACCAGCTGAACCGGAGAGTACACCTGATACTGCCCTTTGGACATGCCTGGATAGGTACAGTGAGCTGTTTTACTGATTGGCTGGTAAGGTCGAAAAGAGAGCCTTGCCCTTCTCTACATTACAGGGCGGTCTAGTGCTAAGGTTTATTAGTGCTTGCTATGAGTTTTGAGCAAATGACGGGCTGAGAAGTAAATGGTTTGAGTGCTTAAGATGAAAGTTTGTCTAGTTCCAAGGGAAAAATTGAAGAGTAGTCTTTGTGGAGCTGGGAATAGTTATACCCTAGCTAACCGGCGTTGTCCAGCACACAAAACCATGCTAATGCGGGTTTTACAGCAGGGAAATGAAAGATAGAAATTAGCCCAAAATGGCCAACAAACTACTAATTTCTGGGCAGAAACCACTACTCCAGGGACAGATAGCTGCTCAAAGCCCCATCTCTCACAGGTGAACATAGAAACTTCCTTCTATCCAAGTAAGGTTTGGGGAAACACAGAAACTTGTAACACAGCCCTGAATTCAGCACTAACCTGAAAACTGGACTATACTAGCTTAGAAAGGTGGAAAAACAAGTATTTTTTTTTTCAGAAAATAAAGCAGATGCAATAAAAAAAACATTTTAAATGCACAGAAATGGCTATCACACTTGAGTGTGTAGCCTACAACAGTTAAACAGGTAATTTAAACACAAAAATGACTGTTAAAGTGCAGGCAGTAAAATAAGTACAATATGTATTCAGCATTCATTAGACCTATCATTGAGTACAATACACCCTGTTATGTACCTAACCAGACATATCTAACAACTGGAACGTCCACAGAGATTCCTCACTAAAAGAATACAGGGCATAAGTAATATGTCCTTTGCAGACTGTCTCAAGGCCCTATCCCTGTATTTCGTCTCCTACAGACTTTTTAGGGGAGATCTATGTCTGACCTACAGGGCATTGTCAGACCCTACTCTAATGAACCTCCTGCATATCCACAAAACAAACAGTAGCAGAATTACCCATTATAAAGACATAAACCTTGCCTGTGATATAAATAGGACCTGCTGGAGAGATAGGTATGTATCCCAGAGACTACCCAGTCTATGGAACAGGCTCCCCATCCATGTGAAGCAGAGTTCCTCCCTAACCCAATTCAAGTGCAATTTGGACAATGGGATGGGAAACTGGAAATTCATCCCTGTTTGGCATCTATGTCTGTAATACAAACAGGAAACCTGTAAATGGTTTATCTCCCAGGCCCATGCATACACTTATCAAGGATATCAGAACTTGTCAGAGATTTGGGATGCATGGGTAGGCTTAAAAAGGCCCTTGTTGTCGTTAGCCTAGTAAACACCTATGAATGTATGAACTAGGACCTCTTCTTTTCACCATCTTCTTCAATGATCTAGCCTGATCCACAACACATGCTAAAGTAGTTCAGTATGTAGATGATTCAACTTTAATTGCTCAGCAGATACCTTACCAGACCTCCAAACATACCTCTCAACTATACAGATTTTCTCAGAATGTCCAGATTTTTGCCTTATATTTTTGGTCTGTTCCTCATAAAAATTGTGTTTTTTTGACAAATCACTGGGATGATTCAAGGATTAAAATCAATAAATAATGACAATCATTTGAGTTTCAGACTTCAAATCCTTCAGAAAATGTATGGTAACAAATCCTGTTATTCTAACAACTTTCTAAGTTGGAACAGTATTTAAAATGTGTCCCTATTTTTGGGCCTTTGTCCTCCCATTTTGTCAGGCTTTGTCCAGATTTCTTGTTGTAAGAGTCTGAGAGGTATGCTCCAAATAGAAGTCCAACAAGCTTTTAATGATATAGAAACATATCTAAGTAAATCACAACTAATCCTCAACCCCAAAAAGACACAGTTAATGCTATTTACCAGTAGCAAACAATCACTGACCACACCTCCTTTCACCATTTTCTCAGCAAGCAACACAGTCATCCAACCAGTTGAGCATAGAAAACTCCTTGGTATGACAATCAATAACAAACTCAGATATGGCCAACACATTGCCATCACAATTAAAAAAGTTCACATCAGACTTGGGTCACTGTACAGAAGCAAGCCATTCCTCTCTGACAATACCAGACTAGCCATATCCAGAACCTTACTCCTATATGCTTTTATCCTCTTTACCAACTTAAAAAAATCAGACAACCAAATTGGAAACTTTCTGCAACAAAATAGCCCACTTCACAGGCAACCTTCCCCACCAAACCCACCATAGTATTGCTCTACATAAATTAAATTGGCTCAAGCTACCTAACCTTCTCCATCTCTACCAACTTAAATTCGCACTCAGTATCATCTTCCATCCTGACAGCTGCCCATCCCTCAAGGAACTTGTTGTTCCCTACTCATGCCCATGAAGTCTAGGATCTGCAGACAGAAACTTTCTCACAGTAAACAAAGCTAACAACACTCATGGTAAGGCCCTATTATCAAATCAGATAGCCAAATTATGCAACTCTCTACCCCACACCCTCCAAAACACACCTGAATCTACCAGTTTCAAACTATTACTATTTGAATATCTATCCAAGAACTGGCATTACTCCTGCCGCAAACCTGACTGACAAGATATCTATAACTCTCTCAACACACTGACCACTCCTTACCTCATTTTCTCCCTCTCCTCAGTGTTTATTACTACTCAAAAAAAAATTTTTTATATATATATATAAATCTTATTTGTTCATAGCCATTATTTAATATGTACACAGTACTAATTTTATTTTTCTCATACTGATCTTCACTGAAATGCTTGTGTTTTTCTTTTTGAACCTGTATCTACTAGAAAACCGTATTGAATACTAATTTGCATAGACTAACTAGATGATGTGCATTCTCCATCTTACTGTATGTATACTATTGTACTATGTAATTATTGTATTTTGCTTATTTCTGTGGAGATTTTCTCCCTGGGCCTCTGCTGAAAATGGGCTTCTGGCCCAGTCAGGCTTTCCCAGTAAATACATTTTCTCTGGTCTACAGGTGCAGCATTCCGATTATAGTAGCACACAAGTCCCACGTTATGATGCTAATACTTTTGGAGGAATCATACGCATCATGGTCATTTCTACTATAAAGTCTTTAATAGACTCAAAGGTACTATTAGTTAATACTTCCAATAATTTGAATAATTTACTCAGTTGCCAAATAGCTTTGGCAGCTCCATATGCAGAAAATACCTGCTCCTGTTATTACACCATCATCTAAATCCATAGCCTTTAATGTTTTTAAATCTAAATTCTTATGACTGTGTGAAGTATTGATATCCTGCAAACTGATATGAAAACCTTTTGTATTCTAGTCTCTTTTTTATGATTTCTAAACCTAGTCTGACTAAGCTGGTATTACATATTCTATGCAACAAGATCCATACCGATATAGCAAATATGGTGGTAACCATTTAAAAGTTGTCTTCTCATGCACATAATATATGTGACTAAAAGAATAATTAATATACCAACCTTGCTGTTCCAAACTTAACATGAAAAATATTTACTGTATCAACCTGTTTCCTAGGCTTGTTAGAGTGTAAACTGATACTCCAGTAGATTTACCATCCAGATTTCAGTGTGTGTTGATAGTAAAACTGCACTAGATAGGACCTAGTTTTTCTGAATTACAGATCTGTGTGTTCTTACACCACAATATTTCCCTTTTATAACAAATAAGGCCCTTTTCTGCTGTTCACAAATCCAAATATTGGGCACTATTAATATTAATCTTTTCAAAAATAGTTTCATTTAACCCATTTCATTTTTTTCATTGTATAACCAGTCAAGCATGAATGTCATATTGTGAAAACTAATTAAAACTGACAAAGGATTAAATTTTATTGTCAATGACACAAACAAATCCAGCATCGGGAAAAATTAAAAGCGTGTGCATAAGTTCACAAGTAAATACTAGGCTATCAGTCTGTAGACTATTACAAACCTAGCCAACAACCAGAGGTCAGAATCAAACTTTGTATCTTGTATGTCTGAATTAAAGACCTTAGCCATTATGCCACCCCTCCCCCAACGTACAGATTTCTTGCATTGGCCAGGAATCAAACCCAGGTCAACTGCTTAAAAGGCAGCTATGCTCACCACTATGCCACCAATGCTACCAAGTACTATGAGGAGGATACCAATCTTCCCATTTCATTACTTGATTTAATTATTTGAATTTGTTAACTGGGATAGAGCACGGATCACAGCTGACCGATTTCAGTCTTAGTCCATGCAAGAGCAAATAAAGATATAATATATATAATATACAGAAAATAAAGTCAAAAGTACAAAAAAATAGAAAAGCATAGAGTTAAATACAGTACGAGTGTAGAAATATGCATCTTTATAGTAAATGAAAGCAGAGTAACAATATATACAGTGATATATATTTATGTACAAATGCCAAGGGATGAGCATGTAGGTGGGGAAGGGAAGAGGTAAGTTGGAGTCAGAGACAGAGGCAAAGAGAAGCAAATTGAAGAAGTAATCAGGTAATGTTTTTGGAGGGGTGACAGTGACACTTGGCTGCTAGTTTAATATGAGTTTTAAGCGGAGAAGGAAATATAGTCTTTGATATAGTGGGAAGAGAGTCCCAAAGGCTGGGATGCAGTATTGAGAAACTATGATCTGTATACTGAAGCTTTGTGTTTGGAACTTTTAGGTAGGAAGATGAGATGTTGTGTCCTCTGAGATTGTATTTGGGAGCTGGTTTTGTTAGCTTGGCTACAAGGGGAGAAATGGATTGATTGTTAAGAAGTTTGAACAACAGAGAGCCTAGAAGGATTTGGCATCTTTGTAAGGGTTTTGCAGTGAGGGACCTGTTTTGTGGAAAGGGTAATACACCTACATATTTTTGTTCTCCATAGTATGTATACATTTTGAATTCCCTTTGAAGCTAAAGCTATCGGTGGAAGTCTATATTACAACTGGGCTAGAAGGATGTCTTTGCTTATTGCTGTTCTTGTAGGTTTAGTGAGGAAAGGGGGCATTTTTTGGGTCCAGAATAGAAGTGTCTTAATCTTTTTTTTTTTGTAGTGTTGTTGAGATGGAGAGAAAAGTTTAGTGTAGGATCATAGGAGATTACTAGGCTATCGACCTGGAGGTCATTTCAAGCCTAGCCATTTCATCCCAATGTAATACCATCAAACTGTTTACCCAAGATTTCATTTAGTAATAACTGCCCATGTCCAGGAGGGTTGTGGGCAATATTTCCAGTAAGAATTTACTGTGCCCCATCCACTAATCCGGGTTCCTTTTGAACAGTGAAATAGAGGGGCTCTGTTTCACATGGAGAGGTAGCCTGTTCCAAAGAAGCATCAGTAGCTGAGAGATAAATCTGTCCTTCCACCATGTCCTATTTAAGTCACAGGCCATATTTAGGTCCCTGGAATGGGTGACCCTAGTCCTATTTCATTTACGGATATACAGCAAGTTCATTAGGTTTGGGTCTGAGATTGCTCTCCTAAGAAATCTATATGATACAAAGTAAATTGACAGGGTCTTTAGTCAGTCTGTGTATGGTACGTATTGGAGTCCCTTGATCTTCTTTGGTAAAAACCTCTCCAATTGCTGCAGGGGCTTTGTATGGTACCTGCCGAATGGGGCATTATACTCAATTATGGGCCAGATTAGTGCCAAGTATAGAGGGGTTATAACCTCTTTTGATCTTCAGGCAATGTCTTTACTAATCAAGTGTGCTATGTAGAAAGCCTTCCTTACTACAGTATACACATAGTGGTCAAAATTAAGGTTGCAGTCAACTTGTGAACCCAAGTCCCTTACAACTTCCTGGGTACTTAGGATATTGTTGTTGTTGATTTGATAGTGTGGAGGGACATTGTTTATGCTGAAGGGAATGATTTTGCATTCAGTTTGAGAGCATGACTAAGACAACAATCATGGTCTGCGTAAGACCCTCCTGGAGTATACTGACATCATTTGGAAATTCAGTAATTGCACTTAGTTTGCCATCTGCAAACTTGGTCAGCCACAACCCCTTAGTTTTGACCTGAACTTCTGAGAATTATATATTAAAATAGTAGGAGGTCCAGCACTGACCCCTGTGACACCCCGCTGGTAACCATACCTCTCAACTGTACAGATTTTTGTAGAATGTGCAGATTTTGGCCTCGTATTTCTGTTTGGTTTTTCATAGAATTATGTTTTTCTGGAAAATTATTGGTAAATCTTTAAAGATTAAAATTCAAAAATAATGACAGACATTTGAGATTCACACTTCATATCCTTCAGAAAAATCCATGCTAATGCAAAACCTGTTATTCTGTCAACTTTCTAAGTTTGTAAGAGCAATATTTAAAAATTGTCCCTATTTTTGGGCCTTTGTCACACCTTTATTAATGCTTTGTTCAGATTTCTTGCTCTAAAATGATGAGGTATGCCCATAACTGGCCTGCTGGTTGATGTGGAGATGCTCACTTTGATGGGGTTTGTGAGCCGGTTAGCAACCCATCTTACAACAAAACGGTTTACATTCAGTTTGCTAAGTTCATCAGTAATGCTCGAGTGTGCACAGATTTTCCCTAATCAATGGCCCTGATCACATTTTCGAAAAAAATTCACATGATTTAGCAGGCAGGATATGCCCTTGACAAAGCCAAATTAGGTAAGATCCAGGGTTCGGAGGTCACCTATGTCTTTATGAGGTCCATAACAATATATTCCATGGCCTTACAGATGAGGCTGGTCAGGCTTATGGGTCTAAAATTCCCTGGGGCTGTTGCTACGCCACCTTTGTGAGGGGAATAACTGCTGCAGTTCTCCATTCTACAGGAACAAAGCCTGTGGTTAGACTATGATTGAAAAGGGTACATAATGCTAGTTCATGTTTGGAGCTGTTTCTAATTAAATTGTGATGCTGGTTTGTTGTAAACAAGCGGTGATAGTCCATTCTCTCAGCTTCAGATTTTTATGGAAAGAAGCTTCAAGAACAATTATCGTGCTGTCTTCAACATCCATACAACAGCATTCTAGCAGACTTCTAACAAACCCTCTCTTGTGCACTGTGGGAGACAGAACTATGGCAGATTGTATCCAGTTTTATTGGTTAAACCTGATGGGTCAACCATTAACATAAAATACCCATAACCAAAGCCTTTAGATATCACTACACTGTCTGAAGCAGAAAAAAGGGCCAGATTGCATAAACAATATCCCAAAAGTACTAAAGCCATAGCAGAGAAGGATTACTTTGAAGCTGAATTTAAATTAGACGATTATAGCCGTTTCTGGAAGAAAAAAATGAAATCCTACACTATGGACTAGATATCAAGAAAATTTAGAATCACTGTTTGTACTAGTATGTGTACTCATTAAAGTGATAAATACTGTAATGTCACATGTCTAACTGTGTGTGAATTTTCTGCCATTCAGGTGTAGTAAAATGAATATTTTTTTTGTTTTTTTTTTTAATTCTGGTGTACAAATATACAAAAGCTGAGATGTATCTGACATATGCAGAAAAGGAGTTTGATTAAAGCTGATATTCAAAACCATTTTTTTGTTTTTCATTAGCATTGGCAGAGGAGAAATTCTTTGCTACATCACAGAACAGGGATTAAATTCAAAGCTTACCAACAGTCCTCAGTGAATTAAAAAGGAGAACACTCAGCTATATTGAATGAGCAAGTGGTATATTCAATTTATAGGTTCATTATTTTTGCCATGTTTTTAGCTAAAGTTGGCCATTGGGTAGCTCTCCAAATCAACCAACATTATAGAGGAGTAGTAGACTTTCTTCAGGGATTTATGGATATATGTAGACGGTAACCTAGCTTTTAACCATCATAGCATCCTTACTCATATGCCCCTCCACACCCCCCATTATTACCTCTTATTACTATTCACTCATCGAACACGATTACCTTAAATCCCCACCCTACCCCTTACCACTACTAACCCCTCCAAACATAGTCATATCCCCAGCCATTTATAGCCAAAACATCTTTCAAATTACCTCACCAATCTATTATGTCTCACAATCCAAAAAACAATCAAGACTTAGATTCCACTCTCTAATGGTGTTATACCTTAAAACTATCACCAACATAGCAGCCCAGTTACTACTAGGTGATATTCACCCCAACCCTGGCCCAACAACAATCTCCAATAACACTACATACAACTCCCACTACCAAACAAACCCATTGACTTACTAATACTCATTCGCAGTATAATCCACTATCTCCTTATATAACCCTGACATAATACTCATCACAGAAACGTGGTTTAAGCCTCATATCAAGGATAACTCCATAACCCCTCCCAGATAACATTCAAAAGGTGGACAGAATTCACAAAAGAGGTGGAGGTATTGCCCTACTTTACAAAATCAACCTAAAACTCCAACTCCTACAAAAAGAATTCCCTAACTTCAAAACTGCTAAAACTATATTTGCTAAACTCCTCTTAAATCAGTACAAGCATCTAAACTTACACGGGATCTATATATCCTGCAGGAGACAACCTAACCACCCTATAGTCAATATTTCACTGGGCCTCCCACTCCCTTCCCCAAGAAAATATAGTACTAGCCGATGACATCGACTGGAACTCAGTCCACTCACCAACACGCACCAACCATATTAACCTATATAATTTCACCCAACTCATTCAATCACCCACACGTATTGATAAGTCCACAAAAAGGGAATCCATATTAGACTGGATCCTCACGAACCAACCCAACACGGCCCAACTCTCTCAGTGACCACAGTTCCACTTTTATCCTTCGACATAAACTTAAATCCATCAATTCCCCCTCCCTGCTACAAAACAGTTCCCACAAAAACTACTACACAGATCACTTCTTAGAAGCCTTAGAATACTGTAACTGGTCTCCCATCAAAACACTCCCTCGAGACAAGGCAGTAGAATACTTCAACTCCATATTCTAAACATCCTCAATGATCTAGCCCCAATCAGAGCAATTAGGATACGTAGCAACCCTGCCCCCTGACTACAAAACACCACAAGAGCCTTACTGAATGAGGAAGATAAAGCTTGGAAAACCTGGCATCAACACAAAACACCCACAGCTAGGCAAGCCTAAGATTAACAAGAAAAACCACTACGTCTCCTTACAAAGGAAACCGTGACAACCCACAAAAATTCTGGGCTGCAGTGAACATCCTCCAGCCCGGTAAAACCACTACACCCCCAACCAATATAGAAAGTACAAACTTAGGCATAGCCTCCAGCTTCAACAACTATTTTACCTCCTCTATACTTAAACTCATAAATGATGCAAATCCCACCAACCTCCCGCAACTCCCTAAACCTCAAAAAAACACTACCTCCTTCTCACTCAAGCCAGTACCAGTATCAACCATCCATAAACTCTTAACAAAACTCAAACCAACCACCCTCGCTGCCGACAATACTCCAGCCAAATACCTTCAACTTGCATCCAGGACCATAGCTTACTCCATCTCATTACTAACAAATAGATCAGTCACTGAACACACCATTCCATCCTTGTGGAAAACCTCATTCATCACCCCCCCTTCATAAGGGTGGCCCCTCTTTTGACCTCTCTAACTACCAACCCATTGCGATCCTCTCACCCCTATCCAAAATTCTAGAAAGGTATATTCATCACCAACTCTTCACCCACCTCATCAACAACCTACTATCCAAAACACAACACGGCTTCCGCCCATCCCACAGCACCACTACTGCTTTAATTAACTTCACCAACACCATAAATGCATGCAGGAACCAAGACAAGCTTGTCTCTGCCACCTTTCTTGACTTACTAAAGCATTCGATAAGGTTTTCCACAATAAACTCTTAACCTGCCTCTCTGAATTCGACCTCAACAGCCCCACTCTGCTCTGGTTTAATAGTTACCTTAACAACCACCATCAGTCTGTCAAATAGCTTAACTCCCTTTCTCCTCCACTCCCTGTTACACTTGGTGTACCTCAAGGTTTTATTCTCGGCCCCCTTCTTTTTAACATCTTTTCAAACCAACTTCATTTAGCAACCACAAAAGCTGAAATAGTCCAATATGCTGATGACACAACCCTGATCTTCTCCAACAAAAAACCCAAGAATCCTTCACAAAGATAGAAAATTGGCTAAATAAATCCCAATTGATATTAAACCCAAAGAAAACACAACTTATGCTGTTCCACCCAACAGAGACCAATGATACTACCTTCTCCATATTCTCAACTAACAAGACCCTCATCATCCCATTCCCAGAAGCCAAACTGTTAGGATTTACAATTGAGCAAGAACTAAAATACAACAAACATATATCCCTCACTGTCTCCAAAGTCCACAAAAACCTAGGGACCCTCTATCACTGTAAAAGGTACCTAACTTCAGAGTCTAGAATCTCTATAGCCAGATCCCATCTCTTATCAACTTTACTTTATGCTTGTCCAGTGCTAACAAACCTAAATAAAACTGACCTGAACAAACTTTCATCATGCTATAACAAAATTGCCAGGTCTGCAACCAGCACCAGATCATGCTCCCAGTATTGCCAATCCCTACATACACTACACTGGCTAGAATTTTCAAATTTATTACAATACCACCAACTCAACCTAGCACACCAAATTCTATATTATACTGAGAAAAACCCTCCCCTGACTGGCCTTCTAAACTTCTACAATTTAAATAGACAACTAAGATCCAGTAACAAAGCTCTGTTTGAAAATATTCCATGTAAAAACAGCTCTGGGGAATCTCTCTTCTCTCATGAAGTTGCAAAAACATGGAATACCCTGCCTCCTGACCTCAAACTACAAAAATGTACATCCACTTTCAAAAACCACCTTAAATCATATCTTTACACCAACCATTTATGTAACTGCAATGGACCACCCTGAAGCCCCACCCTACTGTAGGGTGTTATTCCCTGATTCTTCTGTTAAATAAATACTGTGTTCCACTTATACTCATTGTTTATATTGTAAATACTGTATATATGATCTCTTACTGTGATAATGCCCTGTAACGTAAATATATTGTACCTACACTTGTCTATGAAAGTGCTATGATTACACGTTTGTACTTCAACTCTGTATTGTTAACCTATGATATGTTTCATAATGTTATCATTTAAACTTTGTAACCTTAATTGTTACCATTGAGGAAAATGTCAAAGGCAAGAAACAGACCAAATAATTGAAAAAAATGGCAGAAAGGATCCCAAGGAACACCAAACACAAAAATGTTGAATAAAAGCAAACTTTAATGCTGAATAAATCCAATAAAATTGATGTATAAATCCAGTAAAATCAATGTGATCCATCACATGCTTTTCAGGATCGACCAAGGAGCTCAGTGGATGAATATTTCTGCCAGTTTTCTTTTTTTTTTGGGGGGGGGTAATTTAATAGGTTTCAGCTTACAAGCAGTATTTCTATTACTAAGAATTGGGGCTCACTAATGTGCTTCAGCTGTAGCAAAGGAATAACTGCTGAATTAATTTGTGTGGCTATGGTGCACAATTGTGCAGCAATATGAGATTTGAAGACAAACAGAAACCTGCTCCAACGCAGGGCTTAAATACCAGAAGTTAAAAATAAAAAAAAATAAAAACATTAAAGAGGTTCAAAAGGACCAGTGAGGATGCTTATTCCAAGTCCTAGTCCAACCACCTTTCACCAGGCAGGCTACAATCAGTACAATCTAACCAGATGCTGAGGTATTTTATAAGACAGTGTATTGATCATCCAAAATATGTAGAGTAGTTGTGTTTTTGGTAATTTTTAATGGTTCCAAACAGCACTGTCTTTATTATATTTATTTTTGGGAGATTAGTAGAAGGTTTGTTATCTATCAAGTGGATTTGGGAGAGGGAGTCAGCCTGGAGTTCGGTTTGTAATCATAGGAGATTACCAGGCTATTGGCACTGAGGCCCTTATAAGCCTAGCCAAGAGTTTAGCCCACATTTAGACAAATCAGCACCCAATGCCCCTGTCCAGCAGGGACACAGGTGGAATCCCAGGGGTATATTTTTTGTTTCCCATCCAGGTTGCTCTTAAAAAGGATAAAGAGGTACTCTGATGTGGAGAGGCAGTCTATTCCATAGATGGGGGAGTCTCTGCGACACAAATCTGTCCCGCCAACCGGTCTTGATGTTACAAACCAGTTTAAGCTGCACATGCAGATTGCTTAAGTGGAGCTTGACTTGCAAGTATGGAGCAGTCCCATCAAGTGTCCGTGATCACCTTGTATGCCAGACAGAGGTCACCTCTGAGGAGTCTGTATGAAATTGGGTAGAGGGATAAGGCTTTTATCCTATGTATGGTAGATGTTTGAGGCTCTGGATTCTCCTGGTGAGGAACCTCTGTAGTCTCTCCAGCTGCTGCATGTGCTTTGCAAAGCACATGCCGAAAGGGGAGTTGTACTCAATAATGGGCCATATAAGGGAAGAATACAGGGATGTTATGACCTCCTTGTCCCTGGATGAGATACCGTTACTTATGAGCTGAGCCATGTAGAAGGCTTTTCATACAACGGAAGCAACATGGTGGTCAAAAGTCAGATTACTATCAACCCGGGTGCCCAAATCCCTCACGACTGATTGCATACTTATGACATTGTTATTAATGTGATAATTTGTGGGGACCACTCTCCCCAAAGGGGATGATGATGCATTTTGTGGTATTCAGCTTGAGGCCATGTTTCTGGCACCTGTCATTTGTCTGAGTGAGACCCTCTTGGTGGATGTCCACATCACTAGGGGAATTGATGACAGCACCCAGCTTGCAGTCATCTGCAAACGTGGTCAGTCATAGCCCACTGGTTTTGGCCTAGACCTCATAAAAGTATCTCTCAAATAACAGAGGCCCCAAGACCAAACAGTGGGGGTACACCACTTGTTACGGGTCTACTGCTTGAGGTGGCTTCCCCTATTTTGACTACATGGATTCTATCAGTGAGCCATTGAGAGAGTTTATCTATTATGCCCAAGTGGGAAATAGTGTCAAAGGCTTTGGCCAGGTCAAGGTAGGCAGTGTGCAACATCTTCCCCTCACCCATGGCTTTGGTGACCATCTCAAAGAAGTTGACCAAATTTAGCAGACAACCTCCCCTTGATGAAGCCAAACTGTGTGGGATCAAGTATTTGGAAGTTGCCAATGTCCTTGTTAATAAGGTCCATAATAATCCATTCCATGGCCTTGCAGATCAGGCTAGTTAGGCTGATGGGTCTATAATTTCCTGGATTGGTGGATGCTCCACCTTTGTGTAAAGGGATGGCAGTGGCTGTCCTCCACTCAGCTGGGATGAAGCCACTACTCAGGCTTTGGTTGAATAGGGTGCCTAATGCTGCTGCACGTTTTTGCCTGAGTTCACGTAGGATGCAGTCTGGGATATTATCGGGTCCCATGGGGGTTGTATTTTTTTGCCTTTGAGACAGCAGTAATGACCTGTTTCCTAGACATAAAGGGAAGGGGGCAGGTACTGGGGATGTCCATATTTAGTGATGGGAGGGACAGAGGGGTAAGGTTTCACTGAATGTCAGCCAGCAAGTTTGCTATATCTACGACATTTGTATATGTGGTGCCCTTGATCACCAATTCTGAACAGATCTGGGTAGAGTGTCAATGACTGATTTGGCATAAAAAAGTGGAAGATCATGAGGTCAGAGGTGAGTTTGTTGATATAAACAGAGAAGAGGAGGGGAGTCAGAATTGAGCCTTGAGGGACTCCTTTATTGAGTATGGTGGAGTAAGAGAGGGAAGAGTAGGTCTTCACTGTGAAATGACAATTTGAAAGAAAGCTCTGAAACCAAGGTAAAGTGCAATTACTTATCCAAGATCCAGTAAGTGGTGTAGCAGGATTGTGTGGTCTACTACTTTAAATGCTTTGGTCATATCTATGAACATGGCACCTGTGAGTTGTCCTATATCTATAGATAGCAATATTTCATCTGTTAGGGTCCATATTGCTGTCAGTGTGCTATGGCCTGAGAAGAAACTATGTTGTTTCTGAAAAGGAAGTCTATACTTGAAAGCATTCTATCTATGGTTTGAAAATTCAACCCTTTGTATGTAAATCAATTTTATCTTTGCATTTTATTTGTACTTAATTGTTTGATCATTATGTCTTGTAACATTGTATTATGGAGCTTTTCTCCCCGGGCCTCCACTGAAAATGGGCTCTTTAGCACAGTGGACCTCCCTGGTCACTAAACTGGAATAAATAAATATTTGCCAGCATATTGAGTAAGTTTTTTTTTTTTTTTTTTTTTTTTTTTTTTTAGGGGTTGGGCTGTTCAGTGAGAGGGATTAATATTGCATTTTCCCAAATGTTTGGCATAATGTTTTGTGAAAGATATAGATTAAAAATGTGTGAGGGGGTTAAGATGAACTCCCTAATGTGATAAACCATTGGATCCAGGAGGGAGAATACCTTCTAGGACAATTTGGATATCTTTGTTGTGTAAGATTGTGAAGTAGATGGCGGGTAGTAAAAGGAGGTGAGTTATGTTTTAAGAAGAAGCTGTAGTAGTATTTGAAACTGAAGGATGGTTACTGAATTCTTCGAGAACATCAGAGGTGTTGCACCTTGGTGAGGTGCTGTCCTGAGTTATGAGAGGGTTTCTTCCAGTTAGATGGTTTACCTCTTTCCAGAAGAGTTTGGGAGTGCTAGGGATGGAGTACTGATTGGATTTTATGATGCAAGTTTTATTTGTAAAGTGTAGTTATTGGGGAAGAAGGTGTTCTGGAGTTGCTGGAAAGTGGAGGTAATTCAGCTGCCAAGATGGCATCAATGAAGTATAGAATGGGCAACCAATCGATTGATGGGAGCACATTTTTAAGTTTGTCAGTCTTGGAAAGTGACTTTTTGGTAAGGCAGATGATTAGTAAAGTTGACAGGACAGTGGTTATTGAAGCCTGATGACTGAATGCAGCTATCCAAGATGAGAGATTATCTGTAATAATTAGATCAATAAAAGAATGGTTGGTTGTCTTGAGGTTTGGCATAAATGATGCCGTATTAGTTGATGGAGGTTAAAGTCTATGACAATCTCCTGGATGTCAGAATTAATTGTAGACAGTAGGCTTAGACTGAAGTCACCCAGTATTAAGTTCGCTACATTTTTGGTTTACTACTATGTTACGGTCTAGAGACATAACTTGAATCTGAAATTCATCCTAGAATACTTCATGTTGTGATATCATTCTTCTGCATCACAATCTTGCATGAATTGCTACATTTCTTGTACTTTAGTAATGTTTCAGGGGTGAATTGTTTCCACTGCTGCTGTATTACCTAATTACATTGTGTCTGCTGACTTTATAGGACAGTAGTATCTAGATTGTCTGATTTCCCTGAACTAGACCTCTAAAACCAGCATTTTTATATTAACCAAGCTTTCTGACTGCATTCTTGCAATCTTGTGGCAGAAGTGTGCTGTAGCAAACCTATATGAGTTGGGGGCTGCTGGCTGAAAGCTAATTGTATGTTTTCCTGATTGATCTGTAGGTCTTGCTGTAAGATTTGTTTTTCTTATTCTATATAAGCCCAGTGTTTACATGGCTTTGTGCTCAATTCCTCAGACTTGCTCTTGGTTTGGCTACTTTGCCAGAGAGTTACAGAGAATCTGCTGCATATAAAGCCGTCCACTTACAAAAGAATGAAAATAAGTATCAGACAGGCTATGTCCCAGTAGAGTGGAGGGCAGCAAGTCATTCCTCAGCACAAGGGGTACAGTAAATGGACCCAATAAACTCCCAACCCATAAGTCTGACTAGTCTCACATGCAAGGCTATGGAATGGATACCCATGGACCTGATTACCAATGGCATAGGATATCTCCACAGTCTATACCCAATCCAGTTCAGCTTCAAGGGCAGGTCCTTCCTGCTTCATCTGATGGACTTCTGAAAAGGTCACCAAGGGCATGGATGAGGGTAAGGTGGTGCATACTGCCTACCTTGACTTGGCCAAGGCATTTGACACAATACTCCACTCAGGTATTATAGATAAACTCACAAAATTGAAAATAAACCTCTAGAGGCCAGCCATCAATGGAGTACCATAGGGCTCTGTGCTAGGCCCCTTCCTGTTTGGGATATACTTCTCGGATGTCAAGGTAAATATAGATGGCCTTTGGCTGACCAAGTTTGTTGATGACTGCAAGTTGGGGGTAATTACTGACTCCCCAAACAATGCTGATACCCTACAGAAAGGTCTGACACTAATTATTGGTGTCAGAGCCATGGCCTCAAACTAAATGTGAAAAAGTGCATAACAATACCCTTTGGGAAATCAAATACCCCTACAAATTACAACACTGATAGCACCTCCCAAAGAGTGGGCCCATTAACGAGAGATCTGGGTACTCTGATAGTAATCAGAAATTTCACCACCATGTGTCCACAGTGGTAAAGAAATCATTCTATGTGGCTCAACTTGTAACGGCATGGCATCCAGATCTAAGGCTGTCATAGTACCACTGTAGTCTGCCCTCATCAGACCAGTAATTGAGTACAAAACACCCTTTGGCATGAACCTTGCCAAGCACCTGCAACAGTTGAAGCATCCTCAGAGGTTTCTCACCTAAAAAATACAGGGTAAAACCAACAGGTCATATGCGGACCAATTAAAAGTCCTATCACTGCATTCAGTTTTCTACTGATTACTGAGGGGTGATCTGTGCCTGACCTACAAGGCAGTCTCTTACCAAGCCTTGATGTAAATGCTGCATGTTCAATAAACTAGCTACACCTGGGTTTATCAAAACATGATCATGAATAAATTGTGCTGGAGAAATAGCTGTGTCCCAGACCCTCCTCTGCAATAGGCTTCCTATTCAAGAGAAGCAGAGCCCTTCCCTGATGATCTTGGAGCACAATCTGGAACAATGGATGGGAAATAAATTAATTCCTGTGGAGGTGCCCATGTCCCTTATGGATAGAGGCAGTCTGTAAAAAAGAAGAAATTATATTGATATGCATTCCATCTGATATTAGAGGGTCTAGCACATCTCTATGAGGTGGCTTTGAGATGGATGAGAGGAGGCAGGAGTAAGGATTTTATAGAGGGCTAGAGCAGGAACATATGCAGGAGTTATAAGCAGGATTTAAGAAGGTTCTTAAAGTAATGTTTGCTATCCAGTGTTCAAATATCTAGAGCAAGCATATTCCATGTTTTTGTGACAACACTAGAGTAAAGGGAGTCCCCAGAATTACATTTACTTTTAGAAATTTCAACCAGTGCTTTGTTGGTGCTTCTTAGTGGGCAGTTGCTGGTATAGTGGTTTAGTAGACCTTGTTATGGCTGGGATCTTTTTTGTGGTGATGGAGGATTTGGTGTGCTGTTGTAAGCTGGTTAAACATAAATAGGTTTAGTAATTCTAGCAAGGATAGTTGTTTGAGGGATTGGCAGTGGAGGGATCTGTAGGATAAGTTAGTGGCAAATTTTGCTATTTTGTTGTAGCAGATAGGTAGTCCCCCGGATTCATGAAGCTCGGCGCAAGGCCGGTGTAAGGCGTGTGCCGGCAGTGCAGTGTATAATTGGCGTAGAAGCGCCACATGCATAGTAATGAGTGCGCGCCGCAACCACAACCACGTGCAGAGGGCACGTGCGCGAGCTCAAGTAGGATGCGCCTGTAGGCGTGGCCAAGCCAGCAGGCGAGGAGCAACCTAAAGTGCTGACTGTCACAGGCCGCCTGCAATAGTAACTGCACCAGCCAGTGTCCATGGATAATGAAACGTACGCAGAGTATGCAACATAGTACCCGTCTACACAAAACGGAGAACCAAACATTAACCCACGAAGTCCAAATTGTACCCGTCCAAGGAACAAAGGATACGCGTAATACCGTGTCCGTCACGCAATGCACTGTCAGTGGGCATACCCAGTGAAGGTGTACCGCAGCATGTCAGCACGGCACACCTACACACAAGTAGCCCCATGAGCATGGTCACCAGCAGTAGTGAGAGTACACAGCCGGGCAGCCGTGTCTATATAACAACCAGAAGGAAACCAGATACCCTAAACACAGACAAACATGTGCATAGCAACATGTACTACACCCAGCAATGTGCCCGTCGCATACACATAGGACGGCGTATGCCGAAGTGTAATATCCAGAAGCAGAACCCATGCATGCAAATGTAATACACAACAGCCCCGTCATAGCGCGTAACCCGCACCCATGTACGACCGTCCACCCAACCCAGCTAGCAGCCTTGCGCAGCTGCACACCAACACACAGTGGGTATACCTCAAATGTAATATGAACTATTGTCCTAGGCAGTGCCACGCGTGCAAATATGTACCCCACATGTCAACATCCCACCTCAGGTACTGATATCCAAATGGCTGCATGTGAATGTGTCGGCAGAATGCGTACATCCCGCATGTGGTATGGACCTGTCGAAACCCCATAGGCGTTCACACGCCACGGTGTCCATAACTGTACACATCTGGACAAAGCAGTATGTGCAGCCACTGTACCGATGATTAGCTATGCAGACATGTCAAACACAATACAAAGGGCGGAACATCCGCCCACCAAGCAGGACACCCCAACAGGGTGCCACATGCACAGAAGGTGAAGGTGGGACATCACACGTAGATAATAGTTGTGCCGGATGGCCAAACACCCACGGCCAATGCAAAGGATTGAATAACACGTATATGCCTGGATGAATGGGTATGTCATATCATGGGAATAGGCTAAGCTATCCAACATAATAGCCATGTGTACCAGATACAAACTGCCAGTAACACGCAGTAGTAATGCAGGAAGGCATACATGACTGTGGGAATATCACAGGACATATGGCACGTGCCAAGTGTCGATGCATGACACAAATGTCCAGGATGGGGCCCCCTGCAAAGAGGAACATGTGCCAACCCCACCCCCCCACTGACGTATCGGCAGTAAAAACACAACCCAAACACACACCAACACCACCGTCCATCCCACGATAGCAATGGAGGCCGGTCAAAGACCACCACGATGCGTGCACAAACAGGGACACGTGTAACCATCGCCCTGACAACCCCCCACAGGCCAACGAATAATAGTATGGACATATGCATGTAATGCTGCGAAGGATGTGTGGTAGTCCTCAGTATCACAGAGGTAGATACACTGTAATCAACCGTGACATATGTGCACTGTACACAGCATACCTGCAGGTAATACATAGTTCAATCATGTGCCACAGAAATATCCACGTATGAATGAGGACAGGGGATAGACAAGTGTGAATGGGACAAACTATGAACATAGGTTCATAGGTTCATAGGTACATAGTAGGCTATCCGCCCAAGGGCATCTATAAGCCTAGCCCATAGTTATGTTGCCTTCGCCACCCCTTCAGTATGAAGAAAACTATGCCTATTATATTGCTGTACCTCTGTCAAGCAGTGACACTGAAGTAATCCCTGGGGTATATCTGCAATCTCCCATCCATTGGTCAAGATTCCTCTTGAACAAGGCCAGCGAGGTGCTCTGCCTCACATGTACTGGGGTGTTGTTCCACAGCATAGTGAGTCTCTGGGTGATGAAACTGTTCCTCCAGCACGTTCTATTAATGACCGTGTCAAGGTTTAAGTCAACTGCCCTTGTGGTTCTGAGGGATCTAGATTCTTTAGGTGAAGCATAGATATCAAATCTGGGTTCGACATGGCCTTGTATGTCAGGCACAGGTCACCTCTGAGCAAGTGGTATGCAACTGAATAGAGCTGGAGTCCTTTCAGTTGGGCAGCATACCACATATTCCTGAGACCCTGCATCCCTTTGGCGATGAACTGTTGGGGCCTTTCCAGCTGCTGCAGGTGTCGGGTCAGATACATTCCGAATGGGGCATTGTACTCAATCATAGGTCTAATGAGTGATGAGTACAGGGGGACGATGACCTCCCCTGATCTAGATGTGAATCCCTTCATGATCAGGTGGGCAATGTAGAAGGTCTACCTAACTACTTTAGCAACGTGTGTGTCGAACGAACTGTTACTGACAACCTGGGTCCCCAGATCCCTGGTAACTTCCTCTGTGCTCAGTGGATTGCCACCTATATGGTAGCTAGGGGTAACCTTGTTTTTCCCGAAGGGTATGACTATGCATGTCTTGGCATTTAGCTGTAGGCCATGTCTCTGGCACCAGTTATCCATATCTGTGAGGCCCTTCTGAAGGATATCTGTGTCAGATGTGTTTCCGACTATGGCACCCAGTTCGCAGTCATCTGCAAACATTGTCAGCCATAACCCCCCTGTGTTCGCTTGTACTCTGGAAATGTAGATGCCGAAAAAGAGTGGACCCAGGACTGAGCCCTGTGGGACACCACTTGTGACCGGCTGTGAGTCTGACATGGCGCCAGCAACTCTGACCGTGTGGGTTCTGTCACTTAGCCAGTTTGCAACCCATCTTGCGATGTATGGGTTTACATTCAAGCTGATGATTCTTTCAATGATACCTGAGGGGGCTATTGTGTCGAAGGCCTTTGCCAGGTCGAGGTAGGCTGTATGGACTGCCTTACCCTCATCAATGGCCTTGGTGACTGTCCCTAAAAAGTCAACCAAGTTTAAAAGGCATGATCTGCCTTTGACCAAGCCAAACTGGGTTGGATCCAAAGTATGCAAGTCCCCTATGTCTTCATCTATGAGTTCCATTATGATCCTTCTCCATGGCTTTGCAGATGAGGCTTGTCAAGCTAATGGGACGGTAATTACCAGGGTCAGTGGAGGCACCGCCCTTGTGAAGTGGGACTACAGTCGCCTTGCGCCACTACTTGGGTACGTATCCTGAGGTGAGGCTGAGATTAAACAGCTGTCCTAACTGTGGGTTTAATTCCTCATTGAGTTCGCAGAGTACACAGCTGGGGACACCATCTGGTCCCATGGATGCTGTGTTTACTGCCTTGGAGAGAGCATTTCCCACCTGAGCGTTAGATGTTCTGGGGGCTACAATCCTCTGGTATAGATATCTCTCCATGTGGGGAGGAGGGGGGGGGAGTTTGCACTGAACCTGTCAGCCAGTATGTTGGCAATGTGTGTAGGTTCAGTAATCTTCACATCATTTCGAACTCAGTCTGAGCATATCTGGGAGTGTCCTCCCAGGTGTCTAACATAGCTAAAGAAGGCCTTATGATTGTCTTTCGAGTCCTTGGTGATTTATCTCTCGAATTTGCCTTGGATGATTTCATGAGAGCTCGTAGTTCTTCACATATAATGAGCAAGGGTGTTCTACCTTACAAGGATTCTGCCCTATCTTGTAGTAGCTTCCTCCTTTTGTTGTAGAGCTTGTTTATGGCTGGGGTCCACCAGACCGGATGCTTGGCTTTGGTACAAACAGTCCCAGTTTTGTATGGGATTGCCTGATCCATGCAGTCCTGTAGGTGCTGGTAGAAGGCATATGTAAGTGAATCAGTGGTTTGAGTAATGTTTACCACTGGCTCAGAGGCCTTAAAGGAGACCACACTAGTGTTTAGAAGTGTGAAGTCGGCTTCTGAGAAAGGCATATGTATGGTAACCGGCACCACCCAGAGCATTGTATGCCAATAGCAGAAGCTATTGTAGGTTGTCCAAACACACGTGTCCGTACACACAGAACATCATAGCAATAAACCACGCCCGGATGCGGGTAATGCTAGATATACCCACGGCAGATGTGGTGCGTTCCCGAGGCCGATGCCCGAGGGACCACACACATAGCCGGCCTTAGGCATAGGCCAACTAGGAAGCCGCCTAGGGCGCCGCTCTACTAGGGGCACTTCCCCAGTATTTATTTGGTGTAGGTAGACCAGGATGGGGGTAGCGGGTGATGTGGTGGGGGCACCATGGAGTCCTTTTGCCTAGGGCACCACTTGACCTAAGGCCGCTCCTGACCACACAAAGGCAACCGTGGGTAAATACAGCAGTACCCACACCCAGACGCGGGTCATTGCTAGTATGCCATATCATCTAGGGAAAAAAAACATATTACCAGACATAATGGCACAGCATAATGCCTGTCCGCTGGCCAACCGCAGACATACAGCACCCGCGGCGGTGCGAACGTACTGCGCGAGATGTCCGTTACCAATGTCGACACTGTCTCGCTATGTGAAACAAAGTCAACATAGCGATTCAATACTAAACAGCGACGGAGAGCCCGATGTCCCCGTTGCTGAGCTGTTAAACCGGTTCCGCCATGTGAAATGTGTGTAGCAGAGCGGGACTGCCCCAAACTAAGCAATGGACATGTCCGTGGCTCAGTGAAAGCTGTCACGCAATGTTAAACCCATGTAATATAGAGACAGGTTATAAATACCGAGGTATAGTAATGGAAATAGGTCCGGTCGACCAGACCGTGTGCAATTACTAAAACAGGATCTACAACGGGCACGCCGGCCAATCAGCACACACGGTTAGGAATAATGGGGGGGGGGTATGGTATCATAGACACAGACAAACCGTGCCCATGTGACTCGTCTGACATTCGTACATGGTCAGTGCAGTTCCGTACACTAGGCAGACAAGACCAAACCCAAAGCACCACAGGAACACCCTGACAATCGAAGGCCTGTATGCGTAGGGGATATAAGCCCCTGTGATCTGAATATCCCTGCGGTCATGACATATGCATCCTGGGCCATGAGTGGGAGGGAATAAGGAATGTTTAACATGTAGTATCGCACCTTTCCCAGCAGGAGAATGGATGCCTGTGACGTACGTGTGTGCGGGGGGGGTGTGTGTGGAGGGGGTATGTCAATTTAGCTAAGTACCATGGGTATGCATATAAATGAGACAGAACAGCTAACGTGTAGTGGTCACAGCAACCGGCAAACGTGAATGCAGTCCCGTTTGAATTACAACTATAGAACATATAAATGTGAACGTGTACGTAATGCGTCCATGCTGCAAAGACTGTTACATGTGTAAAGGTGAAAGTGTGTTCCGCACACGTCCATCAACCGGATCAGAGATATGTTACCGGAACAGTCACAACTAATACAGACCACGTAACCACACAGACCCAGTAAACATATGTAAACAGAATACGGACATGCATGTGCGCCTGCGCGTAACCCACAATTAGGAAATGCAAGTGCGCGTGTGCGTGTGTGATCCGCTCACAGCAGGGAAAGTTAATGCTGTGTCCTCCACGTCAATTATACATGTCTCAAAACTGTCAGCCTCTGAAAGTATGGAATCGGACAATGCCATGTAAAGTACCATTAGGAATAGTGAGAAACACATGCTATGTGATAAGACAAACATAGAATGTGGATAGAATAACGTGTGTGTTAGTAGTATGGATTGACGACGGTTATGCATCTGTAACCCGACCCACTTGTCAGAAGGTGCCACCGTACGAATTGTGTTCAGTTGGCTCACACTTGTTGACCGGGCTAGGCTAGCTGGATATATGTCCAGTGTCAGCAGAGGCCCGTGGAGAAATGCTCCACACACAATAATAGCACAACATACCAAAGTACTCATATGTAACCAAAAAAGAACAACAATAGAAAGTGTCCTGAAAGGACAGGTTACACACAGATCCCAGACGACAGAGAAATATATGGCCAGTGGAAGCACGTCACAATTACGGGATCAGGTCCCTATAGAAGCAAGAAGGTCTCACATGACACGTCAGCGAATTGCCAGATAGACACAGGTCAATGTAACACACAGCAAGATTAAGGGCCAACCAGCCGTACACCATGCCAGAACCTGTACAGTGGAAAGGTATGGTATGGTAATAGATGTGTGTACACAGGTAATCCACAGACAGTAACAAAGCAAGGTATGAAACGAGGGGTTCACATGTATATATCTACACACAGCAGTCCGACGGCCCGTATATATGACGCATGGACATACATATGTCACTTGAAAACAAGATGTAAACAACTACAGTTTATTCCATATCATATTGATATAGTTATATACAGTCATATTTATATTTAACATTGTGACTCTTATTTACATTCATATTTATACAAAATATGCATTTAATTGTACTTATTTATTCCATGATTTGGAATCTTAATGCAACAATTATACACATTAATATACAATATCATTATCAACACACTACATTCTAAGGTTTACTCACAACAATTATCAACTATGTTTCAATATACTGATTGTATTGACCAATACTGTATTTATATTAACACATTGTTGTTGTATTAATGTTTCCATTAAGTAATGTATGCAGCACCGATTTATATATGTCACTTTATCTTTAAGACTTGGAGCACTGTCCACTTAACTATGAGCAAGTTTATTGATTAATTGTCTTTAAACTGACTCTGAAGGAAGTATATAAGGGACGACTATCTAATGTATTCCGTACTCTGACGATGCCCCATGTTAGTGGGTGAAAGCGCCCAGTATCTGTGGACTGTGGAGTGTATCGTGTTTGTCATCGTTTGTTTTGGTCTGGTTTATGTTCATTAATGTCTTTTATGAAGATGACCAGGACTCAAGGTGTGCTGTACTTCCGCTTACTGGCACATGGATATAGATAGGCCAAGTAATACATAATATGGGTAGTCAAACAGACATCCGCGATTGGGGAACATACAGCATCAGTCAAAACCACTGGCCAGATGGTGACAGTCCAACAAGTTCTACACTTTACATATGCACATTGGTGTCCATTGTAGGACCCCAAAAATTGATCCGTTTGCAATATCAACCTGCTGCGATCGACCCAGAAGAAATGACAGCCATGACTACGGCACAGCTAGACATATGCACCACCAGCGTGTTTAAGGTTGATAACAAGTGTCCATGAAATGCAGGACATATGAACAGAAATCCCCAGATTGTCGAGTCCATAGAAGTGCGTCCACATCCCAGTCCTGCACACATGAAGGATGTGTAATGTGTACCGTCGAGGGTTGCAGCCATGGGATCCTGGGTATGCAGAAATGGGGCTCGGTGTTGTTTGGCAGATAATCCGTTGGCCCGCCCCGTGGGAGGGATGTGGGCATAGCACATGCCTTACTCCCCACTAATGATGCAAAGCATCCACCGGATAATGCTGAAAGCAGGTGTGAAATGTGTACAGCCCTATATCAGTGTCCAGTAGGCAATTCCCATGGATGGACAAGCGTACGACCAAGATGGCACCCATAACTGGAAACCTGGTGGAATTACACAGCTGCAGTAAGGCATAGCACAGGAAATACAGATAGGGACTACATTAGACATTCCCCATACAAAGTCAGACCATCGTGCGAATACCGGCGTACACAGCTCTCAATCTGCCATCACCAAAATGGGGATCACTCGCTTCCATAATGCGGAACAAATGGGTGACCTGTGGAACACATACTAATGGCTCACTAACAACTTCAACTAGGAAGGTCATGGGATGGTCAAACTATGGCGTTCCCACTTATAAAGAAGATCCTTTAATGAATTTAATATGATTAATGTCAATTGACCATGGAATACACCTAATCAACATAAAATAACCGCTGGCACCTTATGGCACACAATCCAAAAAACACATAGGTAGATGAAACAGTCAACGTAGAAATTGTCCAGGACAGTGCCCAAATGGTATAAAAAGGTTCCTTTATATACAAGTAAGCGCTTTCACCTGTAGGCTCCGTCAGACCTACACATAACATAAAAGCATCCAGGCTTTAAATATCCCTCCTTACACTTTCAGTGGTCAATGTCTCAAACAATGAACAATTAACCCCAGCATATAAAGCGCAGACGCAATGTTAAATACACACACATATATTAACTTTAAAAACATCCTATTAAAACATGTATTAGATTATATTGTACTATGCCTAATTCTCATCAATTATAAATCTAACAATATATATAGAAAATATGTATATTATATCAATGTAAAACAGTGGTAAACAACTGAAAGAGTGGACTAATAGGTGTTAAATGTAAAGCTGTACCTAAACTACATTCCTGTTATTTGGGTTTAAGCCACCTGCTTCTCAAAAGAGGCTTAATATGTGCTTCATCATTCAGCCCTGGTGTGTGGTCAGCTCTCCATCTAATAATCCATCCCAATCCGCATTCTAAGGTATAGTTGATAAGGTCCCCCCCTCTGGGAGTAAAATCTAGCCTTTGTAAAACACTGAATGTAAAAGTATGCCTTGGGATGTGCTCATAGCCGGCCCTAGGCATAGGCCAACCCGGCGGCAGCCTAGGGCGCCGCACTAGCAGGGCCACCTTTCCAGTAGTTATGTCATGTAGGTACACCAGGATGGGGGCACCATGTGTTGTGGTGGTGGGTGCCATGGAGCCCTATTGCCTAGGGCAGCGGTTGATCTAAGGCCACTCCCGTGCTGCCGTAGGAGGGGTAGTACGGTCTGCAGGTATGTGCTGAAGTGCACATGAAACAGCGGTCTACAAGGATTACCCATAGTGGCGACACCTGCACAGACGGCTATAGTGGGACATACACACGACCATGCACACAGCTCAGATAGACATACACACACCATAAACAGGCAATTATACACAAGGTGTATGGCATGTACGGGTACAGTGTCAGTACAGCAAGGATAGCTGTCTGCCACGATATCCAGCAGATGTCTCTAGGGCATGCCGGAATATGGACGTTGCATGGACAATGAGTGGATATGCATCGTACCACAGTTCTATGTGTCAGCCGTGCAAATATGCGATACATGGGACAGACAGCTGTCCATGCAAGAGCAGGGCTATGGGCATAACATAAGTATGTATATATACATTGAGAGAGATACAGAAGGACACGTGGCAAGGCCAGGAGTGTAACGTACACAGCACCACCCCACCACACCAGGGTGCACGTGGAGAACACGCTACGGAGGTCGCCAATTACAGCAGGCACACAGGCAGTCCACGAGCTGCGTCTCACCATCCACAAACACAGAGATGTCAGCAGGATATAAGTGTTCTGCGGAACCTCTAAAGCCATAACCTATGAACCCATGCGGCTGGGAGCATAGACACACACACAGCTGGCAGGCATGGGGATTAACCTTACCCCCACCTACCCAACCGCACAACAGTATGACACAGGTATGGAACACGCTACGTGGACCAATGAACACAGCACCGTCAGAGGCACACGTCTAGGTGGGTGACAACATCCGTAAAGGAATAGACGCCGATAGCCAAGGTATGTGTTGCGAAGCGTCTAAAAGAACTACTCTCTACAGGGGCAGCTGTAAACACACACACACACCCCACACACACACGGAGAAGGGCCGGGAGTTGAACCTACGCCTACCTACATGAACACACTACAGCATGATGCATTTACAGAACGGGCTACCGAGATTACTGAGCACAGCGCTGTCAGAGGCATACTTCTAGGCGGGTGACATCATCCGTAAAGGAATAGATGCCAATAGGCAAGGTATGTGTTGCAAAGTGACTAAAGGAACTACTCTCACCAAGGGCAGCTGGAAACACACACACACACACACCTCACACACACACGGGGAAGGGCCGGGAGTTGAACCTACGCCTACCTACAAGAACACACTACAGCATGATGCATTTACAGAACGCGCTACCGAGATTACTGAGCACAGCGCAGTCAGAAGCATACTTCTAGGTGGGTGACATCATCCGTAAAGGAATAGATGCCAATAGGCAAGGTATGTGTTTCGAAGCAACTAAAGGAACTACTCTCACCAAGGGCAGCTGGAAACACACACACACACACACACACACACACACACACACACACACACACACCTCACACACACACGGGGAAGGGCTGGGAGTTGAACCTACGCCTACCTACAAGAACACACTACAGCATGATACATTTACAGAACGCGCTACCGAGATTACTGAGCACAGCGCTGTCAGAGGCATACTTCTAGGCGGGTGACATCATCCGCAAAGGAATAGATGCCAATAGGCAAGGTATGTGTTGCGAAGCGACTAAAGAAACTACTCTCACCAAGGGCAGCTGGAAACACACACACACGGGGAAGGGCCAGGAGTTGAACCTACGCCTACCTACATGAACACACTACAGCATGATGCATTTACAGAACGCGCTACCGAGATTACTGAGCACAGCGCTGTCAGAGGCATACTTCTAGGTGGGTGACATCATCCATAAAGGAATAGATGCCAATAGGCAAGGTATGTGTTGCGAAGCGACTAAAGGAACTACTCTCACCAAGGGCAGCTGGAAACACACACACACCTCACACACACACGGGGAAGGGCCGGGAGTTGAACCTACGCCTACCTACATGAACACACACACCTCACACACACAGGGAAGGGCCGGGAGTTGAACCTACGCCTACCTACATGAACACACTACAGCATGATGCATTTACAGAACGTGCTACCGAGATTACTGAGCACAGCACTGTCAGGAGGCATACCCCTAGGTGGGTGATATCATCTGCAGAGGCAAGGCAGCCGATAGGGAATGAAGACAGAGTGTGCAGTCACACAGCATGTTACCATCCCAAGGTGGGCGTACAGTAACACGGTAGTGCTGCACTCGGGAATACCAACTAACTACGGAGCACAACATCACGACATGGATACGGGATGCACCACAGACAGTATACCCTATGAGAGGGCAACCGGCGTGCATGATGTAGGCAGCCATTGTGGCATACCAACCACATATGACTCACCTGGACGGCCACCATGGCTATGCAGGATGTCATTGGCCATGGCTACACGCCTAGTAGCAGACATCGGTGCCAACTGTACTGTTTACCCCCGAATGGCGTACTGGGCATGCCCTCACACCTAGCGGTCGCGAAGGGGAAACATACATGTACACGGGGTATCATCACAGACGGGCGCGGTGTGCACTGTACTGTGTGTCCATCTACACAGCTGCTTACTGGGCATGCTCACACACTTAGAATCTGCAATGTGCAGACATGCATACACATGGGGTGGAATCATGGAAGGGCAGAGTGTGGACCGTCGTGTGTGTCCACCCACACAACAGCAACCCGGGCATGCTCACACACTTAGTATGTGCTACACGCTGTCCGGCATGCAGACGGAGTGCACACACTGCAAGTCACGGCCAGGTAAACCCATACACACGCACAGGGTGGACACACATGCAGTTACACGTACACACACAGATGACATCACAGGCATCACGGGTGCAGGCTGAACATGTACACACTGCAGTGAACACTGTAGCTGCCATGCCAGCACCATGTCATCGGTGCAGCAGTATGCCTCACGGTCCAGCAACAGCATGTGACATATGTCCACAGGTCTATATGGCGGTGTACACCTGTCATGCAGAGTACACATGTACTATCAATGATCCCACAGGTGTGATGTAGTCCGCCCATATCGGTATACATGGACAGGCGTGCTCCACACATACCACGGGCCTGACACAGATATGACACATGACTGCAGCTGTACCACAGTGAAACAATGTCCGGATATGTCATATATGTGATTGCCTGGCTGTGTGCATGGACTGCACACAGGACACATACGAAGCCTGTGATGTACCACATGCATAACACTGGCGACGCGTAATACACACATGAATGGAAGGTGGACACATGTCTGTGGTATGCACCCCTACAGGGTGTAGCGGTGTTGACTGGGACACATACCCTTGTACAGTTTGCCTGTGACAGCTGTGATACCATACCACAGTCCATGTTCCATGTATGTCGACACACATGTCACAACGTAGCAATGCATACACACATGGCAACAGGGGATACATGTGACACGTGTACTGTGCACGGTGCAGCCATGCATGAGCAGTGTCCAATGTCCATAACACAGTTGCAACCCCCTACCACATGCATACCCATCATGGGGGCCGTCATATGGTGGCATAGTAACAGCACGCATGGCGGTATGTGTGTACATCATGTGTTTAAACAACTGTCCACATGCATGTGTGCAGGTGGTGGTCACAGGTGTCACACACCATCCTACCCTGCCATGTGCATACAGTCTGCTATGTCGCCGTTATATGACAGTGCTGCCATAATGCATACCCATCGGTCAGGTGTCATCGACCATATGTCACATGGCCACTGTAACCCCTACCACCTCCCAAGTGCATATATCGGCACAGCTGCCGGATACAGTGTTGGTACGCATGATGCACTACATACCGCTGCACGCCTGCACATATCCCATATAGCGGGTGTGGCATTCCCAGCACTGACATGTGTGCAGGAATGTGTGCCCATGTATGCCACAGATCGGGGGGACTATGTGCCACGTGCCACACATCACTGTACACCATGGTAGAGATCTGTACATACCTCAGTGTGGGGTGCATGGATGTGGATGGTGCAGTACATGCAACACATTGTCCCTCTGTGTAGACATGTGTGGTCACCACCATGTCAGTGTGTCAACATGTGTGTATGTCTGCTGCCTGTTGTGAAAGTGTATGCAGATATGGTGTTGTGAATGGACACTAACCACACAGGGTGACCATCCCGTACTGGTGCTGCATTGTACAACCCTGTCAATGCCATACTTGTGAGCCATACTGGCCACCTGTGCAAGACCACCCCCTGTGACATGGCGTGTGGGTGCATTGTATTGTGAGGGTGCTGACCACACAGGCAGGTGTCCCCATCTGCACACAATGGGGTGTGCGCCATAGTGGTGTACACCCCGCGATTGCGGACATATTCCTGTACCGGTACAGCATCCAACTGCTGCACAGCGTGCACCACAGCTGACAGGTGACACCTGCGGTCAGTCGCCAGCATGCTGTGTACGACACCTGCAGAATGTCACCATACCTGTACTGTGTCATGCCATGTATGTGATGTCTCTGTCCACCGTAGCCTGTGGCACCGACCACAGGCGTCAGGTGCAGTATATGTGTGGACATGTGCGTCATGTACCGTGTAAACAACGTTACACTATATCTGGCTCCGTGCTCCGCAGGTTTACATGTAGAACTTCTCTACTTGCAATCTCAACTGTCTGTTCTCTATCACAAAAGCTCAGCACCTGCTCCCACAGTATTCCCACATAGGTAAAGTACATGTATACTAGATGGAGTACTACACTAGCCTAGAATCCCCTTGAGTACCCACTTCCCTATAGGTGCCTTCTGACCCAGTTACACAGCAAATGCATTCATGTTCTCTGGCATGTCGACGGGTCAATTGCTAGCAACCTCTCCTGTTCAGATGGTGAATCTTGGCATCCTGAGGCAATGTTACAGGTGCCTCATGGACACGGACAAGCCGCACCTCCCCCACTAAACATAATACATGTGAGAGATGCAACTATATAGCCAGACAGGGGGCTGAGCTCTCTCAAACCATGACCGGCAAGACCAAATGGGAGGGGAAGGACACCATGCACACCACAAACCCAGTGTCACATGGAACTATCACAAATGCCAAACAAACACATGAACACACAAAGACATACTTGGAGGCAATGTCAAAACATGTAACGAACCTAACGAGGCCTCCGAAGCAGACACCCAAGCAACTGCCTCCACAAGACATAGGACATGCAACACATAGTTCTCAACGTCAGTCTGCTAAACAGTCACAGCCCTTAAGGCCACACACAATGCCAGACACACTTGTAGTAGGTGACGCCATAGTCAGACACACCGACATCCCACCCACCAGACTGAACAAGGGAATGATCACAGTAGGCTGCCTGTTGGGCGCTGGAATCCGCCACATAACACACGCACTCAGGTCACTCCGCAGCATGTACAAGTATGACGCGGTCATTGTCCATGCTGGTGTCAATGACCGGAGACGTACCACCCTGGGATACATGAAAGGAGACATAGAGGGGCTCTCAGATTGTGTAGCCCAGGCCAGCATGTCCCCGACCCTGAGCAGTATCCCACCCTCATCACGTATGATGCCACAATACTGGCTCCGAATGATCACCCTTGATAATTTGCCTAGTTACCGGTGTCAGTCTGAGGGGATCCAATTTCCTCTTGCCTGGGATGACATGCTTGACACGCCACGCCCCTTCGCAAGGGGTGGCTTGCACCTGTCACCCCTGGTCTTCAAGAGTTTGGCAAAGGCTCCTGCCACCCCCACAGTGCCCACTGCAGGCAAGGCTGAAATGATAAACCTACCGCCCTAGACTACAAACCTGGAAAAAAGAAAGGGTAATACTGCTCAGTGCCAGTAGTCTACGCCCAAGCTGCATACCCTTAAATGCCCTCCTCAGTATGGAGGACATCGATGTCAGTGCTGTGACTGAAACATTGTTCAGGGCTCCTGAGAGCACCCCAGCACTATCAGGTCATACCTCATATCACGCGTTCAGGACCATAACCCGGACCGAACACAGAAGGAGGGGGAGTTTCCATTTCCATGAAGGATACCCACACCTCCAGGTTGGCAGAGATGCACGTAGCAGCGGGGACCATCCAGGTGCAATTAACCATGGGTAGGACTTCCCTACAGTTTGTTGCATGCTACAGAACACCCTCCCAAACCCAGGATACCCGCACAGCCTTCCTGAAGACACTGGGGAGTATCAATGCTCTCACAACACCATCATATTGGGTGACATCAACCACCCATACATAGACCGGGTACATTACCCAGGACACAACACCCTACACCAAAGGTTCCAGGTGTTCATACACCCGAATGCTGTGGAACAACCATGCACCATACCCACAAGGGGAGGAACTACACTAGTCCTGATCACACATGGGGACGACATGCTCCACACAGGATGTACATCCCTCAACGGTGAGGTCAGACCATATAGTGATCTCACTGGAGATCCGCATCCTGCACCCAACACTGGCAAGGGAGACCACAGTGAAGACCTCTCCACAGCGAACCCCACACATCATACGACTGGTGTGGTACCCTACAAGGCCTCCATGCCAGTGGTAAACACAGGCCACGCTGCTGAAACCCTTACAAATGCCTTCTATGAGCACCCTCGGGAATGTCTGGATCAAGCGATCCCTGATAACATCAGGACCTTGTCCACCAAAGGCAGGCACATGGTCTGGTGGACCCCAGCCATTAGCAAACCATACAACAAGAGGTGAAAGCTACTACATGACAGAGCAATATCACTACCAGGGAAGGCATCACTGATTAATACTGGCAGTAACATACGATCACTCATACAATCATCCAAGGCCGCCTGTGGGACTGGACTTGCAAAGGACACATAAGACAACCATAAGGCCTTCCTTAGCTATGGTAGGAACATGGGTGGAAGCCCACAGTTATGCTCGGAAGTAGTCCAGAATGGTACAATGATCACTGAACCCACAGACATTGCCAACAAACTGGCAGACAGGTTCCGTGCATACATCTACCCCCCCCCAAGAGGGGACGTATCTATCCCACCAGAGTCTAGCCTCCCAAACATCTCGAATGGCCAGGTGAGAGCTGCTATCTGTAAAGCAGTGAACACAGCATCAATGGGACCGGATGGTGTCCCCGGCTGTGTGCTACACGACCTCAATGAGGGCCTCAACCCGCACATAAGGCTGCTGTTTAATCTTAGCCTTACTACAGGCTACGTACCCGATGGATGGCATATGGCAACTGTGGTCCCACTCCACCAAGGTGGTGCTCCTATGGACTCTGTGCATCCCTGCCCTATAAGCTTGACAAGCCTTGTCTGCAAAGCTATGGAGGGGACCATAATGGAGCCCATAAATGAAGACATTGGGGAACGACAAATACTGGAACATACCCACATCGGCTTAGTCAGGGGCAGATCCTACCTCCTGAACCTGGTCGACCTGTTCGGAAGAGTCACTAAGGCCATTGATGGGGGTACGTCGGCTTGCACAGACTACCGTGACCTGGTGACAGCGTTCGAACCACACTCCACGCGGGCATCATAGAAAGGCTCACCAGCTTAGATGCAGAGCCATATGTCACACGATGGGTTGCCACCCGGATGAAGGTCAGAACCCACAGAGTTAGTGTTCCTGGTGCCATGTCAGACTCCAAGCCAGTCCTGAGTGGTGGCCCATAGGGCTCAGTCCTGGGCCCCCTCCAGTTTGGCATTCAACTTTCCGTCTTGCATGCAAACATAGGGGGATTGTGGCAGACAAGGTATGCAGATGACTGCAAACCGGCTACCATAATCAACACCCCAGACACAGACATCCACCTGAGGTCTCATAGAAATGGATAACTGGTGCCATAGCCATGGCCTGAAGCTACATGCCAGGGAAGTTATAGACCTACCCTTTGGGAAAGACAAGTTCACCCCGAATTACCACATAGGTGGTAATCCATTAAACATGGTAGACGTGATCAGGGACCTGGGTACCGAACTTGTCGGTAACCTCTCTTGACACTCACATTGCCAATGTGGTTGGGAAGACATTCCACTGTGCCCACCTGGTCATGAAGGGATTCACATCCACATCAGGGGAGGTCATTGTACCCCTGTACTCTTCACGCATCAGACCATTGATTGGGTACAACGCCCCATTCGGAATGTACCTAACCCAACACCTGCAGCACTCGGAAGGACCCCAAACATTCCCCAACACAGGGATAAAGGTGCTGAAACATATGTCACATGCTGCCCGACTGATGGGACTCCGGCTCTATACCTTCTCAGACCGTCTGCTCCGAGGTGATCTGTGCTTGACATACACGGTCATGTCTGACCTGGATGTCATGGACATGCTCCCCCTCCTAGGATCCAAACAACCATGAGCACGAGAGCAACAGACAGAAACCTCAACACGGACATAAATAGGACGTGCTGGAGGGACAGGTTCATCGCCCAGAGACTCCCTACGCCATGGAACAGATTCCCAGCCCTTGTGAAGCAGAGCCCCTCACTGACTCTGTCCAGGAGTAATCCTGACGTGTGGATGGGAGATCGTAGGTATGCCCCAGGAATCATCTCTCTGTCACTGCTGGACAGAGGGACAGCAGACCAATAGATATAGTATCCTCATCCTAAGGGGTGGTGAAAGCCACACACACTCTGGCTAGGCTTACACATGCTGTAGGGCACATAGCCTGGTATGTACCTATGTACCTATGTAGGTGTCCAGGCAGGTTGCGGGTACCTGTGGTATGTTGATATTGACAAATGTGCCTGTGGGTAACCCACAGCTACACGTGGTGGACTGGTAACAGTGCTCCCAGTAGGCACATGCGAGTACACCATATGACGGGTACAGGTTAACAAAACCAACATGGTGCTACACATGTAACAGTCACACATACCGTGTACACAGCTCAATGCATGCTGCACCTGCACTACATGGTATGTCTGCTGCATGATGACAGTACACAACCCACGTCACATATGCACCTATCACTTGTCATACACAACCACTGCAACATACACATCACACACTATGCGTACACAGGTATCACATACACCTCTCACTATCTTGTCCACCCTGTGCATCAGAATATATTTGCATAACTGTGCACCGATGGTGTGGATGACAGTGATGCGGCAGAGGCTTCATCATATGCACAGGGTGATGTGTGCCAGGGGCATAGGCTGTACCAATGGATGACATCATGTGTGTGTGTGTAAGGGCCAGTGCATTTACTGGGCATGACTGTGCAGAATGCATGTGGATGTGGTGGAGCCCTACAGTTGTGTCTGCCGTTTGTGGGTATGTGTGTACACAGTTCAGCCATATGTGATGCCTACACGGGGTATACTTGGCAGCCCCAGACTGTACAGTGCAGGTTGCATGGCTCACTGTGTCCGTCTGCGGCCACGTGACCCGTGCCTGCCTGGGGTCGCACGGGCACTACCGGGTGGAGGTATGGAATGGCCACTCTCCAATGACACATGTCCGCTGGAACCATGTCCACGCTGGGACAAGCCAGGGCCACGTCCACGTGGCCTGCTGTGTCCTGGTGTGGTTGGTGTAGCACCAGCTGCACTGCTGCTGCTACCGGCACTGTGTGAGTGGGCATGAGAGGTGGCACGCACACGTCGACCTACACTAGGTGGTGTTGCTGGCCTATGGCCACATGTCCTACGCCTCACCCCTACCAGGTGTTCCAGCACAGACAGCTCATGCTCGCGGATTCACATGCCTCGGTTGAGGATTCCAACCATCTCACCTAATCGCCTATCCAGTACATTAGCAATCTGCTGTTGAGCATTCGCCAATGACTGGATGTTATCATTTAGGGAACGGATTGCGGCCCTCTGCAGCCTCTGCCCTTCTTGGTTCTGCCATTCAGCACGTGCCTGTGCCGCCATTACAGTCTGGAACATGCGTCTGGTGATACCAGCTGCTGCACCCTGTACAGCAGGTGCATGTCTGCCAGAGGTCCTCCTACGAGCAGCACCAGCCACATGCCTGTGTGGCACATCACCAGTCATCACACTGGCAACACGGTGTGTACGCGCACCTTCTGTAGCCACCAAACATTCCTGCTCAATGCCAACAGACGCTGACTGTCCTTCCTCTATGGGCAACGGTGATGTGGTATGTGTCGGCATCAGAACCGTGTGCGGGGATGAGGGGGACATAGGTGGGATGGTAACCAATGGCACAGCTTCTGCCCCTGACAACCCTGCCTGTGCCTCATGCATATGGTCATCACAGCTAGTATCTGTGGGGACACTAGCATCAGATGGACCGCAGGAGGGGAACACACCTACACCACCTGTGAATACAAAGACATACTGTAAGATACATTACACACACGCAGACACACATGCAGACACACACAGACACACACAGAGACACAGACACACACACGCAGACACACATGCAACCAGACACACACACACGCTGACACACACACGCAGACACACACACAGACACATCATGCATGTGATATTGCAGATGGCATGCAGCATTCCCACACCACAGCTTAGTGAATGCAGGCCAGACATTAATAGTGGTAGTATGCATACTGCCCTGGGGTGCACACTACATCAAGCAGGTGTCATTTCAGTAGGCATGCAGTACACACATTCATGGTAGTTTGCATGCATCACAGTGATACACCGTGTGGCCACAGGCAGGTTAACAGTACACATGGCTGCCGTCACATTGACATGTACTCTGCTGACATGTGCGATAACATGTGGACATGTGACAATGGTGTCCCACCACATGCACCGCATCATACTAGATGTCACAGTGCAGTGTTATGTGTACAGGCTACAGATAGAATGCATGTGTAACAAAGATGTCTGTGCAGGTGTGGTTGGTGTGAGCCATGTACATAGCTATACAGTGGGGAGTACAGGCACTGTGCCACTGCATGGCAGCAGGCCACAGGTATGTTTCTGTGCGATGCATAACATGGACGCATTGCATTGCCATGTCTGCAACACAGTCATGCTGTTCCACAGCACGTATATGGTAGACATTGGTGGCACCTCCGGTGGCTGCAGACAGGCATTCCGGTGGTCTGGTGTACCACATCAAATGTACAGGTGGTCCACTACAGCTATGATCGCACTATGTGTGGACAATGTGCAACGGTGTCTATCCACTCCAGACGTACTGTGTGGCAACATGCCTGTAGCTATCACCCATGGCCATGTTTGACTGGGTCATGGACTATTGTGTGTGATGGGCATCGTGTACCCATCCCTGTGGTGGCCCATGTGACATACACCCATACAAGTCGGAGGTGTCACAATCCAGAGGGCTATGCAGACAACAGTGTGGATGTTTGCTATGTCGGGCTTAGGTTATGTCATGGTGTGACAATATTGCAGACAGAACACCACGTGCGTGGGACATGTCATGTGCACACAATGCAGGGGCATATGTCACACTGGTAACACCTGTGTGCTGGCCAGATCACAGCTCACTATGTGGTACTGTGTGTGTACCACAAATGGCGTTCCAATGCATACTACATATGCATCCATTGTAGAACACCTCCACCATTGTATGCATAGCTGACTGCACATATCACACTGACAGGTACTGTGGTTCCATGCCGGCGTATACTAACGGTTGTATCTACTGTACATGGGTGGCGTGTGTGTCTGGTGGTGCAACCTGTATACCGTGACTGGAGCAGAACCCAGGTGTGCATGTCATACCTGGCCACATGGCGAATATCTATACACTGTAACATGCCTGTTACTAACAACAGTCTCACCTGCGACGGACCCATGGCTGTGTGACACGCCAGAGGTACCTGTATAGGGGCGACACAACAGTATGAACATTATCCATGACTGTAAGCACTGTGCATGTCACATCATGTACCTGTGTGATAGCATGTGGTATGCACACGTCTGCAAACACAATGTAGCATACTGTAGTATGCGGCTTGTGCGGCCATATACCTGGCATGTGTTGGTACATTACATGGTGTACTGTGACACCCACACCTACGGCAGATATCACACACATATGTAAGACTGACTTACCAGGCACCTCCAGGCTCGTTGGTTGGGTGACACCCACCTCCACGATGGCAGCAAGTGTTTCTGCATGATGTTCCCTGGGTGTCCCCAGACTGGCCAGGAGCTCCTCCGTGTGTGTGAGTGGGGGCTAGGTTGGTGGTCCGCCACCTGTTCCAACTTGTTCTCTGGCGATTGCGGTGGCACGCTGTTTCGCGTGCCGTATTAGGTCCGTGCACTGTCGGCGTATCTGCTGGTAGGTGCGGTTGTTGCCACCCACGTCATTCACCCTCCTGCGCATATCCTGCCACAGGTCATCCCGCTGCTGCGCTTGCTGTGGAACATGGCTAAATAGCAGGTCATAGTTGTCATGGAGCAACGGTATGATTACGTCATCCTCCTGGCAGCTGAAGGCTGGCAGCCATGAACGAGGCATTATCTGTAAGACATAATGATGGTGACAGGTCACATTTACACTGATGTACTAGCATACCGCAGGACATACATTGCTATGACATGTACGACATCTGCACAGTAATCCCTGCGATGCATCATGGCACTGACACAGCTGACGTGTTGCTGTCACACCGTTACGCAGTGGGTATCATATCATATCTGTGTGTCAACTCATCACACTGTACACACACCATGTTGATGGTAACTTGCTGTGGACATGTGTACCCGCCTGCACCTGTGTTCATACCAGTTGGCACGTGTCCCGATGTGCACACAGTTCTACTGTTCACCTGAATGCTGTGTATATGTCGCTAGGCATCACAGACGCAGCCATTATGGACGTCAGCGGTGGCACTGCACACATACACGTGGACACCTGTACATGCATGTGTTGTGCCATGTACATCTACACAGCACTGTACAGGTGTTGGACAACCTGCCACGGCTCACCTGTATTGCACATGTGATACACATGGGACATTGTGTAATCATATGACATTAGCAGGGATGGTCATACATAGCATGTGCGCACACGTTGTACACGCCAACACACAGCACCTGTGACACCACAAGGTGCATCAGTGCCACATTACTGCTCTGGACGGTTGATAGTGCAAGTGCCATTTGGCCATCGCACCATGTATGACTGTGATGGCACGTGCAGCCATGCTGGACAGGGCTGCATGGTATGGCAGGGTATGTCACATACATGGCACAGGGATGTGTCCCACCTGGGGGGTACTGGTATTGGGAGGGTGGCTGTCCATTCCATATGTCATTGCTATGTGTATATGGACATTACGCATGTCTATCATCATGGTGTGGACAATGGCCTTCTGCAAGGTAGGCAGCATGCTGCTTGGTGGGGGTGTGTATGGTGCATGCTGGTATCGCACATCCATGCTTACACATTACCCCTGACAGGTGCTATGTGCTGTGATATTGTTCAACACAGTGCTGTATGTGCCCACACAATGATATCCCGTGCACATGGATGGTACCCTGGCCTGACATGGGTACCACATATGTCTACATCCAGTGCCTGCTGCCACCACCATGTCAGCAGGTGCACCACACAGCACCATCCCTCCCACAGGGACCGTGGTGTTGGGCACAGCATGGGTATCCATTTATGGGGACAGGGATGTTCACATAGTGGGGGCACTGATGGTATCATCCATCGGACCATACACGTATGACGCACACCTCACACACCCAGCCCATTCAGTATGTTCGCAACACTGACACAGCTATACTGCTAGGCCAGGGACATTCCCAGCCGTACATACACAGATGCATGAACATCTGTCTGTGGCATGGTCTACAATGATAGTGGGGTTCAACGCATACCGTGTTTGACTGTGGCTGGCGCAGATGTTCTGTGCACGTGTCTACACGGTAAACCTGTTCTACTGTAGCCAGCGGTGATGTGCTGTGCACATGTCAATGCTGCACATTGTGTTGGTGTGTCAACAGGCCAGTGGTGGAACACGCAAGGGCATTAGTGATCGGATATGCATGCCACCCTGTACAGCTGTACTGCTAACATCTCAGGTGCTAATGTGTCATGGACATGCACACCTTACCCAGACAGGTGGTAGTGGGTGCCACCCGTACCCATCTCCTCTTGTGGGTTGCTATTATCAAACACCCTCTTTGTATTGTATGTTCAGGCTATGCACCTGTGTGGGACATGTGTGCATGCAATGCGCTACTGCGTACCTTTGCACCCATTGCACAACATGTCACACAGGTACACTGGCAGCCATACACTTCACAGCTTGATGATGGTACAACAGGTGTTGTACACACATAACACATATCCTGTGGGACATGGTCATATGTACAGGCATGTCCAACAGTCACGTACCACTGCTACCCCTATATGACGGATATGCAGTACATGTGGCGGTACAGCAACTGTCACATGTACTCGTGCAATGCCCCCCTACCAACATGGAGTGGTACTGCCTGTGGGGGATGTTCGTCTGCATCCATGCTTTGCCCATAGCTGACAGTTGTACATCGATACGTGCAACATACCTCATTTGGTGTTCTCATGGGTGCATGTTCAACATGGCTCCGCATTGTTTGTGTCTGTCACACAGTCATTGTTGTACATGGTTTACATGCCAGCCATGGCTTACTACATGTGATTCCATGTGCTTCATTGGGATACCATCATTATACATTAGAACGGCGTATTCCAGCCATCACATAGCCTTCCTAGATGACACTGTTAGCCAGCCAGTAGTAGGTGTTCCACCATCTGCACATTAGTCACACAGTATGAGGGCGGCTAATACCCATTCTGGGGACAGGGTGCTGACAGCTGTGGATGGGTGTGATGCTGTCGACAACCATAACTGCACCTGATGGTCACATCTGGATGGGTAACATTCACAACACACACCTACCTTCACGTAGTAACACATCATCTACAACAATGGACAGTCCTGCCAGAACAATGTGTGCAGTATGTCTGTATGACCACTGTTGGCCCCCAGCATGGCAGCCAACAGCACCGGTGTATATCCCGCGGAACCATGGGTTACACCATTCACAACACACCTGTCTCGGATGACCCTGTTGTGGATCACAGTGCAGATCCACACATCATGTTACACTAGGCATCATGCACTGATATGTTGCGGATGTGTGAACAGCTGTGCAACTCAACATATGCACACATGACACATCACCTGGTACAACATATCTCTCATACGTGTTATTGTGACCGCCCTGTGATGGCATTACACAGGCTACGTGTACTGGGACATGTGATGTCTCACCGGTGTATTCACCCTCTGGATGTGTGTCTAGCCAAGTGTACAGTAGGCAGTGGTCTGAACACAGGGACACTGTACATTGACCTACTGTGTCACTGCAACTGTTGCCTATGCTCATACTGTACTTATACAGGCATGTGGTATCTGACCGCTATGACAGTCCTGGTCGACCACACTGCTGTGGCACACATGACCTGCAGCCATCTGCCTGGGGTGTGGAGCACACATGTACATCTTCACATGCTATACTGCCTCTGTGGCGGTGTCACATAACTGTCTACAGCAGGGCTGTAACAGGCAGGCACGGCATGGGGTCATGTGGGACAATGCTTGCATCTTCCACTGTGCTGCACACAAGCAAGGCACACACACTATTGCACCACTCACATTTATCTGCAGTGACTGGGACCTGCCTCCATGCTCTGCGCAGCATGCCTGCGAGTGCAGATTGTACACGGATCGTACCTCCCAGGCACATACCTGGACTGCAACACCCACAGGTGAGGGGATCCCACATCACACAGTGTTTTGCACACATCCTGGATGGTTGCCGAACACAATGCATCATAGGTGCTCAATGTGCAGATACCCATGTTTGTGACCACTAGACACATTGTAACACTCAACAGAGTTGACATTGTACAAAACAGGTTACATGCTGTCTGTGTTGTTATACTGTACATTGGGCCTCAGACAGCTGATACTGCCATGTGCTGACAGCAACCCACACTTCCCTAGAATAGACACCCACGTACCTACACATGCTTGAGGCATGCACTCCACCCAGCTGGCTGACACATTACACAACACATACCATACCTACACTACCCTCAGCATGCACAATACCTCCATGTGTCTGGTGTGTTGCACCTGGGGTTATCCCCCCTTTGGTGGATGAACACATATGCTTCACGGCCCTGGAAACACACCCATCGCAGCATACATGGAACATGTGTATTACAGCCAGTACTACTGACGTCTGCTGACAGCAGTTGTTAATGGCATGACACCCCGGCAGATGGACAGTGTACATACATATGCTGACACATACCACAGTGCACTTCCGTAGCATGTACACAATGGTAGGGACCATGCTATTCCACACAGAGACATGGTGGTACTGACCTTTTCACAGACGCCACAGTGGTGGTCATGTTCCATGCACATCTGATGTATGGGCACATGTGCAGGCTGGTACACGGTGGTGTATATTCACATGTGTGGGGTGCATCACTTGTCAGCCATGGTGGGTCCTCGGGGTCCATCACATGCTCCAAGGCTAGCTACCTACACATGACTGCCGCACATTGCAGTGTGGGGCCTCAGGCAGTGTGGTGGTATGTCTGTGTTGTTTGGCTACATCCAATGTCACATACAATAGTCACCCAGGCATTGCAGACCGAGATAATGTTGACAACGTGCCAGGCAATGGTGTACTTACCAACAATACACACTCTCACTCACTACAGGGTCGCAATCCATACATGGACATCGTAGTGTCCCTGTGGAAACATACATGGTACTGACATGCACACGTTATGTCCTGGGACACTGGCCCGATGTCACCTTCTGATGTCCCTAGCTGTTATGTCCCACCAACCTGTTTGTTATGTGTCTCCGCACAAACCCACTACATTCACTGCTAGCCTGTTGTCGGACATTGTGTACCTTGACCACCGCACAGCCGCATCTCTCGCACTACCCATGGGTGGCACTGCATTGCACATGTGGGACTGCATTCATACACCCATGACTGGACCGTTCTGAATGGCACTGGGGCACATCCTCACGAACGTGCTTCATGCACACATTGATGGCCTCCATGCCTTTCCTGGCACCCTTGTTGGGCTTGTGTGTGCCACAGCACACCACATACACATGCTGGCCACCTGTCGTACCGTTGCATGGGCGGTTGGGGTGGTACAGAGGCCAACACATCAGATGTTGTCCTCACATTGCCCTTCAGCACCATTCCACGTTCTGGTATTGGCAACGTACACATCCACCTGCACATCATACCCTGTGTCTCAGGATCTTAGGCTATATGACTCCTGGACAGGACACACAGTGGTGCAAGCATATCATAGTACCTACTACATGTCAGGTACATATGGCATTACACAGTCCTCAGTCATGGGGCCCCTCATGTTCACTATTTGCTTACATACACAACATGCTGTCACAGAGTACTGTCCATGCATAGATATCCCACACCTACATACCTGGCACCATTATAGCTCCACCAGCTCATACCAATAACGACCATATGGGTGTCAGTGTGGCAGATACATTATGTGGGTGTCATGGCATCAGGATGCATGACACATGCTGCATGCACATCACCTTTGGTAGCAACATTCACCCACTGACTATCACATGGATACTGACCCCGTACATACATATCACATTGTACATGGTTGCTATACACACATATGCCCCACACGGTCCTGTGGTTACTGTATTCCACTGTGGCATGGATACACTTCTGCAGGGCCACACCTATCTGTACTGTGTGTGATGCTGGTACATAGGTAGCCATTGTACCTGTGGCATACACACATCTACACACGGTCAATGGTACAATACCACATTTATGGTGTACCTTCCACAACGGCTACAACTTTACATGACACAGCATTGTCATGCCACGATGTGTACCAGGCTCGGACTTTTTACATATGCGGCTGACAGACGGAAAACACATCTGTACACATCTGCATACGACATACACAGGGGTGTCTTCTGCTCTGACACGGACCATGTCCTCCGCATTACTGATGCATATACTCCTCATACATGACAATTGCGGTGGGCAGTGTGAACGGACTGCTCATGGATATATGCACACATGCCACACTGCATGGGCTGGGCTTCTGTGTTACTTCCGCAGACACAACACACACCATGCTGTGGAACATAGGTCCTGTGCACATCCCACAGGGACACACAGTGGCACTGTTCATGTGATACCTCCCTTGCTGTTTGAGTGACACGTAGCCATGGTACCACCACAGCAGCGGTACTGTGTAGACATGCAGTTGACACCCGCCTCTGCTGTTCACAGGACACTACCATGGGGAGGTGACACTACTGTGTACACTGCACATGTGTTTACACATGGACCTGCCAGACTTCAATGTTGCCCACGATGCACCTGCTACAGATCCTTTGGGCATGGTTACTTGGTGTACATTCCATTTCGGATGGCTATGATGCTACTACTCTGTCCCATACCTACAGGCCATATGTATCCTGTTATAGTACATACTAATAGGCAATACCTCCATTATGCATGATATGCCTGTGATACTGTGTATAAGGTCTGTCATATCCACCATGACAGCTTTACATTACACATAGTTGACATAGTATCCCCTACTGCAAGGCATACGTGCACGTCGGCTGCACATTACGTATGACATCGACGGTATATGCCCATACACGTGTGCTGTGACAGTATACATACATGTCCTATCCCCTGCTATGGCACTTCCTTGTTGGACATCCACTTCCAGCATCGGCGTGTGGTCTGGCATTGTTCTCTCTAATGCCCCTCTGTGGCAGCCCTTGTGGTGTCTCGGCTGTGTACATGATGTCCCACTGCTGTGCACATGGTGTCCACAGTCGTTGGTATGCTCAGCAGGATAGCACTACATAACCACCTTTCACCACTCTCTGCATTATGGACAAGTGTCATTACTTACAAACACCATTCCCATACAGTACAGCTTCGTCATACACATCATGCATTACACACCTGTACATATCGTGTGTTCTACATACCTTGTCGGTGTTTCGTTCCGTGTATCGGTTTTCCTTCTTATTACTCTCTCGGTTGTACACTGCTGGTTCGGTATGAGCATACGGTTTGAATATCCTGGGAGTCATCCTTATATCCGTCGATACCTGCAACATGTGGGTTCATCCCACCAATTGATGTTCCTCAGTGAGTAATTGTGCGCATATCACCTGTGCATCTACCCCATTCGGACATTACGCGCCGTAACTGGGGTATGGTTGGATTCCTCACCTGGGCGTTGGCTACTTGCCCTACCTTCGTGGAGATGGTCTGTATTGTGTTATGTTATGTGTAACTGCAGCCGCTATGTGTGGCGACAGGTACATTTCGCAGTGGTGTTAGCCGTGGATTGTGTGTGTTGGGTATAGTATTTGTTCCGACATGTGGGTGTCCCTGTCCTGCCGACGTCTGTTGATGGCGTTTTGCATTCGGATGTGTAACATGGCTGTTGTATTCCTTTAAACAACGCATGCAAGTATGCATCCGCCTTTGATTGTGTTTCCCACGCGAGATGTTGCGGTTATGCAGATGTCATTGACTGCCTGTATGTTTCTGCTGCTATTACGGCTTGTATCCCTTTAATATGTACGATGGGGGATATCGGAGGTTGTAGGTGACGGATACGGGTTGTGGGCCTTGCATCTCTACATACACGGTATGGTTGTCTGTGTGCTCCATCCCTGCCTGGAGAGTTGACAGTTAATTGTCTGTTGGTCTGGGAGTGTAGGTTGTGTTGTTGTCATGTGGTGTTGGTATTGCCTGCATGTGTGCTTCATGCATGTATTCCTCCGTCACATCTGTGGTATATCAGCGGTTGTTTGTACGTGACGACTATCCCTTGTCAGTCTGTCCCAGATATTTACAGTCATTGTGGTCCTGTTCTTGGGATGGCCTGTTTGCCAGTGGTTGCCACCTATTCAGGTGGGGATTGCTTGTTTGACACTTGTAGAACACACAGCGGTGTTTACGGGCCGATACGTGGCCACGGTCACTACTGGGTAGCACATACGTATTTCCGCGGTACATACCTATTGCTGTGTGACTTTGCCGACGTATCATTTTGCAATTAGCATATCGGTGTCATACATACGGGCATGATTAGTACATATGTCCTTTCCATTTCCTGTGGGGTATATTCCTGTGCTACAATCTGGGACATTGTTACTTTGTATCTTTCTACATCGCCACACGCCTAGCCAGGATGGGGCTCTCACTACTACTTTGGGACTACTGGTGTACATATGCCTGTGGCTAATGTACCGTATGCCTACACATATTATTCCACTCTGCCTCTAACATGGCACCAACATACACATATTACAGAGACACACACATTACACTCGCACAGCGACACACACTGCACCCTCACCGCACACATACACATACTACGGCACTCACAGGGATGGTTGCACACAGTACCTGCGTGGGCCGCGTCACCGGTGGCGGTGTCTACCTCCCCCCTCATATCATCATACTATTACCCGCGCATGTACTGTTACTGTACTGTGGCCTGGCGATCATTCCGACTCGCGGTTATGCATTTCGGTATGTTGCCCTTTCCATGTTTGGCGGTATCCTCTTCTGTTAAACCTCCTGGATGCTCAGGTTGTCGTTTCACTATGTATACTATGTACAGATATCACGTGTTACATCTGTCACCTTACATTCCTCTGATTCCCTGTCTTAACTGTAGTACTTATATGTATATGTGTACATATATTTCTATATATGTAATTATATCTATCTACATATATGTATATGCACATATATACATGTTTATATGTATACACCTTGCGGCGAACGTGGCAGCATACAGCAACGCCGTCTGCTGTAGGACCTGCGTACGGTTCAGGTGTTGGCGTTCCATGCTCCACTGGCTGTTGGGTGTACAGTGTTTGGGGGCTGCCTATGTTGGAGTCACACATGCGGCCACCCATACGGTACACTTTACGGGTGGTCATGTTTGTGTGCCTTCCATTTCACTGTGTGTGCAGGTGGGGAGGTGTCAGTCCATGGGGCCTATGCTGTCAGAGTATGTGCTATACGTTCCCTCTTTGCCAGGGCATAGGTATATTGGGTACGCCACCGTCTGCCTACTGGGGCTGGCACAGTGTGTTCATGGTCCTGAACCCTCTGTGCCTGGACTGGCCTTGGCAGTTGTGGTGGGCTTTGTGGCCCTTCACCATTATGTCCCTGCAGCAGCTGCTTCCGCAGGATCATATTATGTAGCATGGCACATACTATGAATATGTGGGCACATGTGCCTGGAGAGTACTGCAGGGCTCCACCGGATGTATCCAAGCACCGGAACTGTGATTTCAGCATCCCAAACACACGCTCTATGATTATTCTGGTTTGTGCGTGTGCCTCATTATGGCATTCTTGCATGTGTGTGTGTGTGCATTTCTGATGGGAGTCATCATCCACGGCTCCAGTGCATAGCCAGCATTCCCCACAAGGTGGCCTTGTGGGATGTCCCCCCTGGCGAATACCTGGTACAGCTGTGAGGCATGCCAGATATGGGAGTCGTGGTAGCTTCCAGGGCTGCCAGCACACACATCCATGATAATGCCCTGCGCATTGCACACGACCTGGCAATTGATGGAGGGGAATCCCTTGCGGTTTATGTAGCATCTACCCTGCTCCCCAGGTGGTGACTTGATTTGTATGTGCGTACAGTCTATCGCACCCAGTACCTCCGGGTATTGTGCCACACGGTGGAAGTGGTGCATATTGCTAGCCAACTCCTCCTGAGATCTGGGGAAGTATATCTGCTCATTGGCATGTGGTAACATGGCATCCAGAAACTGGTGTAGTACCCTGGATGCTGATGCCTGTGAGATGCCCATTATATCCCCAGTTGGCCTTTGAAAGGTACCTGTGGCCAGTATTCGCAAGCTTACACATACCTTTGTGTCCACTGGGATGGGCTCCCCTCTATTGTTTCTTGTTCTCAGGCGTGGCCGGCACAGCTCCACTATTTGCTGTAACGTGTCCCTATCCACCCTGTAACGCTCTACTATCTCCAGGTCTTGTAGCCCCTGGTAGGTTACCCTTGGTCTGAACACTCTCCTTCTCCTCTGAGGCCTACGGTAGTTGTCGGCACCCTCCTCCACTACACCGTCTTTCTCTAACACATGCTGATGGATCACGGCCACGGCAGCACCCAACATGTACATTTTAAAAGTTCCCCGTGTGTTTACACCTATGGTGCAGCGTTTGGGAATACAAGGCTGTGTGTTGTGTGCATTCACACTTTATACTGTTGTGCTGTACACCCGGTGATGTCATAGGGTGTGTCTGTGCGGCCGTATCTGGGGATTATCTTCCGTGTTTTACCGTTGGCACTGCGACGCTGTTGCCTTTGGTGTTGCATTACTGTTGCCTGCAATGGATTACCTTTTGACGTTCCCTTACTATTTCTGCATGTTGCACCTACTATTTCCTGCCATGCATCCTGCAGAGCCCTGTCATGTGTAGTTTCTGGGACATGGCATATCGTGCATTTTGTTTGCCGCCGCCGCCGTTGTGCTGCCTGTCTGCTTGGCTCTGCTGTGTCAGGTCTTCACTCTTTGCAATCTGCTACCTCCCCTACTTTCTTTGCATTCGTATGCCTCCCCTATCCCATTTTGCAGGTTTCTGCATGCAGAGTTGTCAGCTGCCGCCGATTGGCCTTCGTGGGTTGATTAGTGTTGATTGCTCATTACTACTCCAATTACACTTCTGCCGCATTTCCTCATATTCTCAACATCACCTTCCTGTTTCCGATGTTATTTGCGGGACGAGCGTCACATGACTGGGGTAAGGGAACGTAGTCATCCTCATGCACATGCACCTCTGCGTGCATTGTGTGCTCTCAGCTCAACTATTTCCCCACATGCCGGTCCTGCAGCTGTGATGTGCAATGTACAGCCCAGGTTTGCTGAGCTCCAATGTGCTTCCTCCTACAGTGGCACATCCCTCTGCAGGTGACATGTATTCTCTCTGAGCCACTCCTCGGTGTATTACCACTGCGCCGTTTGGTACAGCCTTACGCCGGCGGGGGGTTTGCGATTCAGTATTATCTGCCTCATTTGCATGGCATTGACTACTAATTCATAGTTACCACGCCGAACACTGCCGCGAGTCCTTGGCAACCCTTGCACCGTGGTTGTGGCTTTCCATGCATACCATGGTGTATTGTGGCTGTGAAGCTGATGTGTATTACGCTGCTGTTTTATAACATTGTCATATTATTTCATTGTTTTGTACCTTCCGCAAACATGTCCTGGGGTTCTGCTGTGAGTTTCGGTGGACATACCATTTATGTTATTATTTACATGTTGTGCATGTTTTCTTTTGACATTCTCTGTGTATTTCGCCATTGGCATATGGCAACAGTGTGATACCTGACGCTGACAGCCTTCCGTTACTCCTATGTTATGTTTGGGAAAATGTAAACCGTTTTTTTTTTGGCTTACATTGCCGTGGCCTTATGCTACGCCTGTGCCACTTCGTGGATCGCTATATGCCTTCATTTGCATGGTGCAACACCGCACATGGGGTGTTTAGCATACCTACGCCGGGGGCGGCGCAGATCCGGCACACACCAGTAGTGCACGTGGGATTGGATCGTACCTGAATCGCTCGGCGGCCATATTTGGCGTTGTAACGCCTACACTATGCGTGCGCCTGGCGCAAGGTTCATGAATCCCGGGGAGTGTTTAGAAATACTTTGTTTAGATTGATTAGAACTGGGGAGGCAGAGTAATGTGGAGAGTAGGTGGGTTCCTTTAATCATGACTTTACTATTGGAGGTTAGGTAAGTTTTGCATCTATAGACTACCTATTTTTTGTGAACTTTTGTTATGGTTTGAGCTACGTTTGTCAAATTTCATGTTGTGATCTATGATTACTTCTAGTAGTTTAGTTTGTATGACTAGTGTGATAGGGGTACTGTTGGATGAGGTTATTTTAAATAATGGGATTGTGACAGTAGCTTTGGAGGGATGGAATAGCATACATTTTTTTGTGTTGAGTATTAGTTGCAAGTCAGATAGCCAATTGTATATAGCTGTAAAGGATTATTGGGTAATTTGTTGAGCAGATTAGGGTAGAATTATCAGCAGATTGGCATGGAGGGTGGCTTTATAGAGGTTGTTGGTGAATATGGTGAAGAGAAGTGGGCTAAGGATGGATCCCTGTGGAACACCTAAGTTTACAGGGAGAAAGGGTATAGGAAGTTTTGCAATTTTATGGCTGGACGACGGTTTGAGAGAATCTTTGAACCATGATTGTGTGGAGTTGTGTAGGTTGAGGTTCATAGTTACAAATGAGAGACTGTATTGAATGCTTTGCAGAGATCCAAGAAGATGGTACAGACCAGATTACCTTTGTTATGCTGTTAATTTACAGTATTGGTAAAGTTGATAAAGGCAGTGGTGTTACTGTGGATGGGGTGGGTCCAAATTTTGTTTCAGACAGGAGATTATTAGTTAGTAAATAGTTTAGTATTTGGGAACGTACACATCTCTTGAATATTTTGACAGGGGGAATTGTAAGGCAATTCAACAGCAGTTTTGATAGTTTAGTTGAATTGCACTTTTGTGTATTGGTATTACATGAAAAATTTTCAAGACAGTTGGAATATGTTGTTCAGAGATTTACCTGTTTATTAATATGGAGACAAGGTATGAGATGGCTTTGGCTGTGATTTTGAGGTATTCCCCTAGGAGTCCATCAGCCGCAAGTGTAGTGGGTTTTAGCTTTGCCAAATATTTATATATTGTGGTGGTTGGAACTGGTTGAAGGGAGAATCAGTTTTGATCAATTGGGGCTTGGATAAGTTGCAAAAAGAGCAGTTATTAGGTTTAAAATGAGGTTGGTAAAGTATTCATTAAATTCAGTTGCAATGTTGCTAGTGGAGTTGTCAATGTTTGGGGGTAGGGTACTGGTTTTCCCAAGTCAGAGTATTTTATTGATAGCTGTCCAAATTTTTTGTGGGTTTTTGTGTTTTGCCTGCATATCAGAGTAGTGGCTTTTGTCTATTCTTATTTGTTTTTTTGGACTTTTAGTTTGAGGTACTTTTGCCTATTTTGGTTGGTTTTGTTTGATGCCAAGCTTCCTGCGCCTTATCTCTGATTTAGGAGTAGCCAGATATCTTTGGTAAGCCAGGGGCCATAGTCGGACTTTGTTCTTATTGTTCTAGTTGGGGCAAGCTGGCCGTGTATGTTTAGGAAAGTAGAGTTGAAATACATTGACTGCTTTGTCTAGGGGGAGGTTGGAAAGGGGTGTCCAGTTACAATGATGTAGTGCAGTTATGAGGGCCTGGGATTTGTATAGTGTATTGATTTGTAGGGAGGGCCCGCGGTGGTGCTGCGGTAGCGTTGTCGCCTCACAGCAAGATGCTGTCTGGTTCGATTCTCAGCTAGAGCGTCTTCTGCGTGGAGACATGCGTGAATGGGCATACCTTCATTGAAGGTTGTGCGTCAGGCCTGGCAAGCTGATACATAAAAACCAACTGCCGATCATTAGCGGACCGGAGTTCCGCTGTGGCGACCCCTAACCAGGAAAAGCCAACACAATTGATTTGTAGGGAGGAGGTTTCTATGGGTTTAATTTGGTGCCGTAGGACAAATGTAGGTAGAGGGTTAGGATAGGGAAGGCAGATTGGTACGAATTCAGTCTCAAATGGACTCTTTCTTGGAGGGTGTGTTTATTCTGGTAGAAATATGGATTAGTTGAGTGAAGCCATGGAGATTGATGTGAGTAGTTGGGAGGGGGGGGAAGATACATGCAGACCAGTCAATATTAAAGTCACTGAGTATGAGTGCTTCATGGGGGAGAGCTTGAGATGACCAGTAGAAAATATATTATAGTGTGTTATTATTACTGGGGGGAATATATGCAGCAATTATGTTTAGTTGTTTGAGTATTGAGTTTTACTTTGGTGAATAGATCTCTGTGTTATTAAATGTAGGGGGATTTATGTTCATATTATCAATAATAAGGTTGCTTTTGTATACTATGGCATTACCACCATTGTTTTTGGATGTTCTGTCTTTCCACAGTAGATTATAGCCTGGAAGTAACTCATTGTAGTTAATGTGGCTTGAGCCAGGTCTGGTGAGGAGTACTATGTCAGGGAAGTATAAGGACAGGGTCACCTGTAGTTCCTCTATTTTGTTGAGTATGCTTCTTATGTTGATGTTCAGAATTAGCAGGTCTGTCGTATTTCTCTGGGAGTTTATAGTAAATGTTTGGCATGAAGGGGTATTGGGGTTAACTGTAGGACTGGGATTTGGGTGGACATCCACTAATCAATTATGTTACAGGATGGATGATGGCTTGTAAGTCATGTATAGGGAGATACAATTTGAGGAAGTTTGTAGATTGCTGGTACAAATGTTGTGCTATGTTTTGGGGGGTTTCTGTTGGTTTGTGATATTAAGTTGGGGCTAATATGATGGGTATGAGGTGATGTGGGCAGCAATGAGTAAGTGATAAGATTATTAATCCTTGCAATGACATTGTTCCATGCATTAGTAGCTATAGTGCTTTTGCAGGCTGGCTAAGATATTTTTAGATTAAACTGGATAAAGGATGGATTGAGGAGGAGATGGCTCTACTGGGTTTTAATGCATTCCTAGTAATTAGAGTTGGTTATATTGTCTGTCATCCCTTCCTACCTTAAATGTCAAATAATACAGCTGATCTGGTGTTGAACTGCCACACTTCATAAATATTTTGAAATTAATTTCCATATATCAACATTAACTTGAGCTACTGTAAATATTTCTTTATTTTGTCCTGAAGTCTGTATCATCTTCATTAGTATTAAATGCATTGGACTGATCTGTTCCTTCAGGTTTACTGTTTTACATTCTGAACCCCCCCCCCCCAGTGAAATATCTGTGCTAGCACCTGAAAACAAAAAGCTTGAATTAATTATATTCTGAAATTATGCTAACAGTAACCTCAGATACTGAAAATGTTTCAGTGTTTTGCCCTAAAACCTGTATTCATATAACTTACGCTAGTTTTATTTAGATCAGGCTGAAGTCTAAGTGTTGCAGTATTTATACTAATTTATGATGCCTGTAAACTAGTTTAGAGTTTATTTAAATTTGTAAATATGCTTGACCTCAGGAGTTTATAAGATACACTCATTCATGCAGTGGATAAGGTAGCCTTTCTATAACCTCACTCACTACAGTTTGCTTCTGTATCTTGACCCATGTGTTTCTGTATATACTTAACATTTTTACTAACAGCATTGAATTTTGCTTTTCTTGAACACTTTTCACAATTAGACTATTTACATTCCTGTATTTCCCAGTTTTTATCGTTAAACCACTCTTCACAAGTGCTTTTATTGTAGAAAACTTTTGACATGTATAGTCTGATTTAACTATAAAATCATTTTTAATTAAAAAAAAATATGCTTTCTCTAGGTTTTGAATAGGTATTGAGCTGGTGGGCAGTCATCTCACAACCACTTCAAATTTCTCTTGTAAAGACTGCATTGCCTCTCTAACGTCACACTTGTTTCTTGCAGGGATATTTTCTTCCTTGGAGATTTCTTTGCAGATATGGCTTAAAAGGACAATCCAGTTAAGCAGTACCATTTCAAAGGTTTTCTTTCTGTTGACTGTAGGTTTACTACCAACAAGATTTACATGGGGTTCAGGGAATTACTTTAATACTTCCTCCCTGATGGCATGGTCACCATTGAAAGATTTATCTATTTGAGTATATAAAAGTGTCAAATAGAATGTCATCCGACTACTTGCATGTTTCATGTACTTCAGCATACTTGCTTATAAGTCTTCATAGTAAAGAGTAATTTATTTATATAACCAGCAGTAAAATATTAACAACCAATTTCATTTACAATGGCTGTAATAAGTAATTTACCCTGAGTCAACATGAACTCAGGGCAACTCTCTGGAAGAGCCTACAAGGTGTCTGTTAGCATATTACAGAAGTAGAGGGCCAGTCTTTGTTTCTGTACAAATAAATCTGCTGCTCAGTTGCTTTCCATCCAGGTTTTGAACCCAGGTGTACTAGTTGGTAATTCTACAACTTAACTTCTGTGCTATCAGGGTGGTGGGGAGGGGCTGTAAAATATTTAGCTCAGTTTCAAATATATATATATATATATATATATATATATACACACATACACTGCTGTCAGACATCTGCTTTGAACTGAAAATGTTCTTTGTATTTCATGGTGTACTCTGTGCACTGTATTCTGTGCATCCTGTCTTCAAAATTCACGTCTTATAACTTTTGTGGCCTGGACTCAAGTCAGCCTCGACTCCCAGACCATAAAACTATAAAAATTGTAAGAAAACTTTTACTCCAGACGGACTAATCTACCAAAGTTTCTAGAGTCTCTATTCCCAAGTTACTCTGACAAAAAAAAAAGTTAGAGAAACTGGGAATTCTACATATCTTTTAACACCTTTACAGAATCACTTAAGGCATACATTTTGTATATATAACAACCACCATATTAACACATTCCTAGTTAAAACATTATACATCACATATTTTTGTACAACTATCGTCATTCCCCACATTACATGCATTTTTCAGTTCCTGCCTTCCCTTAAATCTCTCCTCCAAAACATTTATTCTGCATATAGTGTTCTTACAACAATTTCCCCTACCCTTTTCTAAAGGGCCAACTTTTTTTTTTTTTAAATCTGCATTACAATGTTAACTACTTCAGATACAGTAGGTTTAGACTTATTTCAATTTTCTAGTAATTGCTTTTGTCAACCACCAGAATTAAACATAGCAAGGCCTTACTATGTACATGCAGTTCAAATCCTGTATCCCAGATCAAAAAATGTCCTTAGTTGCACCCAGTCACTCATCCAATGTTGTTGACAGAGTACTCTGGAGGGAATATTTGAAGTCTGCCAACTAATTACACTCCCAAAATAGATGTTTTCAGGTACTTTCTTCTCCATCATACCTCTACATTTGGCATCTACATGAAGAAAAATCTTTGTGGAGTTTGCTTGGGGTATAAAAATAGATATGCAAACACTTCCAGGCAAAAAAAATTTAAATCTTCTAGACTTTGTTACACACATATGCCCACCCACTGTTTTCTTTGTGAATTGCTTATCCAATCTCTCTTCAGTCTTTTCCAACGTTCTCTGATCGATTCCCATAGTTTATTTGTAATATTTTATATGCCCTACTAATTATCCCCTTTAACCACAGTACCTGTTCTAGATTCAACTAGAAAACCAGAGCAGGTCTTTCTCTTAGGATTCTGCTATCCTTTTCTCTTTGCCTATCCTCAGATATCAATCCCTGATCAGGATGGCAGGCTCCAGCCTGCAATTCAAATGTCCTCTTGACATATTCCCATTCTTTTACCATTCCCTCACTAGGTATTTGCTACCAGTACCTTGGTTCCTTTGTCAAATTTATCCAGTAAACTCCAGCTCCCTCATTTATTCCCTGTACCCCAATTGCAGTTATCCTTATCCAGATAATCACCTGTCTACATTCATGTTGCCTTAGTTTTTAGGATATGTTCTGCTACTTTAATATAATATTCTGTATGACAGTTATTCTTCATGATCTGCATTTAAAATCCCACTCTATTTTTTGAATTCTCCCCCATTTCATTATACCTTTCCACTTCAAATTATAGCTTGTGTATGTATATATATATATATATATATATATATATATAGCCTCAACTGTGTTGCTCTAAAATATCCCTTCATATCAGGTAATCCTAAAACACCTTGCTCTGTTAGGTGTAACTTATCTGGTTTGACCCTTGCCTTCTTCCCCTTTCCAGATAAATTCCTTCAGGTCTTTATTGTCCACAACTTCTGCTCTGATATGCCTGATATACAAGATGAAAATGATTAAAGTGCTTTAAACAAGAAGTTCCATTTTAGCCTCTTCCCACATCTCAACCGCCACAACAGAATCCTTTTTAATCCATATTAAATATTTCATTTTATTGGTCCCCATGACAGAAATGCATAGTGCAAGAGAAATAGTTATCCCCTTCAAAATAATAATTGGAAAATGTAGACGCTTATTGGTTCATGAAATGGAACACAATGATAGCCATCACAGAAATATCAGGAGGAAATCCATGATCATTGGGGACCAGAAAGTATTGATAAATCATAGGATTGCTGCCCCACTTAGAGGTCATGGTAACATTTATTTAAATAAATAATTAAAAAGATGGATACTGGCAGATATACTCAGTGTGCACCTGCTATATAGTCTCTAACTACAATTTTTGTATACAAATTTCTTCCACAATGCATTTACAAAAGGATGTGTCATTGTACACACTTTGAGACTTTGCTAGTGTCTTCCTGCTGCAGCTTCTGTTCATCTGCTTGAGGACTGCTGCTTTCTTTTTTATAGGAAATGGCCCTTTTTGTACATTTTCCCTAAATAAAGTCACTGTAAAAGGTTACTACATCCATGGAGCTGAAAGTTGCCAAATAATGCAGCTTTTAGTTAAGATTTCTGTTTATCTGACATGACCAGCCAGCACACACCATTATATTGCATCAGAAAACAAATTCACGCAGAAGGAATCAATATTTTTAGCTTCAAATGCACACAATGATATTGCCTTTACCAGTACTGGCAAACTCTCTCACACCTACGTTGCTTAGTGTGAATAATTTCCACTGTATATTTATAACGGATTGTTATACCACTTAGTACTCAGTTACTGAGTAATGTATTTCCAGTCATTTTAGCAGCATTCATTAGCAAAAATACTTACCCGCCCCACCTTACAATTTAGGCACTGGAAAGATCTCAGGCATTCATGACAGTATGGCTGTAGCAGCATTGACTTTAGCAGATACTTCAGGGATATACTTCACTAACAGAGTTAATGTTTGCATTACCATCACCAACAGACTTTCACCATACATCCTCAGTCTTTCATCACTCGTGTGTGAAGTTAGCAAGTTACCTTTCCCTGGCAAATCTTTTCTCTATTACAAGTGGCTATACATACATCTTGGAAGCTGGAGGATACCAACAGGTCATGGTGGTCTTCATCCACGCTATTATGTTTGTACAGCACATGCTTCACCCCACATTCATTTGTCTAGTAACTAGTGGTAGAACTTCCACTTGCTGAGCAATTTTTTCCATGTGTTTTAAACAGTAAGAAAAAGTAGATCAAAGCAAACACCAAGCCAAAACAGAGCAGATCTTGACTTTCTTCTTCCAGTATCTTGTGCACATTTGTATACTGCTATGGCTCCAATCTTTGGGAAAGGTATTAGGTCTTTGCTCCATCGTTCCTGTTAGCAGTTGCCCTTCAGGAGGTGGGTTTTCTGTCTTTTAGATAACATATAGGACAATGTTACATTTAGGAACAAAAGTGCTTGTGTAGTATTTATGGCTGAATAAGTCTGTCCTGTACCAAAGTGTATGTCTCATCTTGAGCAAGTCCTTTCCCTAAACCTTTAGCTAGTTTGTCTTACTTGGTTAAGTGTCTATATCAGATGCTTAAACACAATCTTAGTACTAAATGTACAGGTTCTGCACCGAGCTTGTGTTAACAGTGTAGGAGGCATGGTATCATTAATCCTACCTTATGAAGTAACACTGCAGGCATGGTCCGAAGCAGAGCATAATATGCACTTTGTGTGTGCAGTGCAAGTAAGATGGAAGGGGGGGCATGAAAATATCTCCAGAAGAACATTTGAGAAGGCAAGTAGGAGAGGGGAAAAATGCAGTGGGTCACAGCATGGACACTACTAAGCAATACCAGGGATTTAGTGGAAAACCATTCACCTTTAGAAAATGGAGTCCTGGGTAAGTAAGGAAAAAACTGGGATATTATAAACCTTGGTCCCAGACTCTTCAGAAGGATAATAGAGTTGTAGTGGTGGTATTCATGACAGAATTAAATTCAGAAAGCACTGGCCAGCCAGGAGGAGAGCAAAAAAAAAATAAAGTAGCTGGTGAAATGGAGGACCAAGGTTAAAATGATCCCAGGAGGTACAGCTAAGTCAGACTTCAGTTGGTATTAAAATTGAAGAGGAAACACAGGAAGGGATGGTCCAATACTTGGTAGAAAACTATGTGAATGCCAGTCAATATGAGCGACTTATTGCATAATTTTTACAGAGAATGAAATCATTTTACAAAGGGGCTGTAGGCAAATAAATAGGGATATAGCCAATGGGGTGTATCTGGGCTTCAGCAAAGTAATTTCTTGGTCCCATATTGAAGTCTCCTGTGAAGCTACAAAGATGGCTAACCAGTTCATAGGCAAGTATTAGGCTATGTCTAGCCTATTTACATCAAAATGAAATCCTGTAGCTTTTGACGGTGAGGTACACACCAACTATTATGCCGATGCTCCACCCCAAAAAAAACATTAGTGAAAACCACTACCAGCCTACTAAACAGTAGTGTAACCTAAACTTACTGTAACAGTAAGTGCCAGAATAATCACTGCTGCAGTACCCTCAGCTAGTTGGCAGAGCATAACCCAAGGATATAACAGCTGGCCAGAGCCCAAAATTCAGAGCACCTTCCATGCACCCAAACTGTCACAGCTAGCCCCAAGCTAACTAATGGACATGTTTGGGGGCACAGCAGTGGTAAAGATTCATGTGATGCCCCCACCACTGGACCAGTAATTTAAGGAACCTCAATCTCACCAATGGCAGGATGACAAGGTACACAGTATATCCATATGCAGCTCTCTCAAGTGCAATTTCCCTTAAGATCACACAGGGGTCATTCTGTGTCTGGTTTCTTCTCCAGATCCACAAGACTCCCCACTAGCACAGCTAGAGAGAAGAGTCCTTAGCCAGAGTTCCAACCCAGGTCCTCCACGAGCCTGTCCAACCAGTGTCCCTGCCCAAGTAGCTGTCTCATGCACTCTGCAATTTGTTTTACACACACACCTGGAAAACACTGGCACAGGTTTACTAGCTATGCCCCCTTCTGCCCAGCCTATAAGGTAGTTATCACTGCTAACAGAATCCTTATCAGCTACTTAATGTAAGTACTCTCAGAACTAAACTCTACAAAGATCAGCCACAATTAAAGGTTTAAATATATTTAAATAAAAGAAGAAAAATACTCAGTATATAAATTACAGTAACAGAGTTCAAAAATCACAGAAATATTTAAGGCAACATTACAAGACAGTCTCAAATAAAGAAAAATATCTAAAAAGTGTTGGTATATTCCTGACCATCTAAGAATTATACTGTTCACTAGATTTACTCACTCAGAGAAAGGAAGATGTGTGGTGAATGGTTCCTGTTGTCAGGTCAAAGACAGAATGCTCGAGACTTAAATTAATTTCAATTACTACAGCTGGGATAACTTTTAGAATTACATTTCTATTTTGTCAAACTCCGATGAAAACTCCTATTGCTAATCTGCCTGTAAGAATGCATAGTCCTCAGATCTTTTGGCAAATTGCAAGTAAAAACAACTTTCATTCCTCCACATTTAAAGACAATACAGAAAACTTCACAGACAGTGTCTCCTTGATGCCATAAAGTGATTTAATTTCAGCTATTTTACTAAAATTTAATACAGTGGTTGACTTCCTGTGTTCCAGTCTCCACTGTTAAAATATATACATTTTAAAAGTTACAATACTGCTTGTACATTTCTTCAGCAATGCATACTGTGGATACATCTTTTAAGTTCAGTACTTTATAAAATATCTTTTCATTACATGTCTGTAAAAACCTATTTGGATATACACATGACATACTGTAACAATACATTTGTTAACGAGCATCTTACAATGAAGCATGTTAAGATTCACAAATGACAACCGTTTACAAACTTCTGGATAGCTGTTCTGGCAGTTATCGCCCTTTTGTGTCACTTATATAAATCATAATGTTCACAAATTACATACATTTACAAAATGCCAGCTAGTTGTTCTGGCCAGTATTTCCTTTCATGACAATTCAAAAATCTACCATTATCGTAACATACACAACTTTACTAGATTATTCATAGTAATTATGGCTAGATTCCCAAAGGGAACTATAACTGGGAGAAGGGGGGACAGGGGTTCTAGCAAAGTTTGATCTAGACCTGCAGAATGAATCAAACTTAAGTATGTAGACAGGACAAAGTAATAGCTTCTAGAATCTAATCCTTACCAAAAAGGCACAGATGAAGCCAAGGTCCTGGTAGAGTGGGCCTTGACCCTACAAGGAATAGATTTTGTTCCTGGACAGTATTTAAAAAAAAAATAAGGCAACAGCCTTAGATGAGCATTTGGAAATAGTTTGATTTGACAAGATAGATATGAACAATTGGTATACTGAGCAATTAAATCAAGATACTACTCTAGTAGTCTGAGGACCTCCACGGTATGGAGTATGCATATCATTGTAGGTTCAGGGGGGAAACAAAAACTGAAGGGAATTGTTTGGCTTAAAGTAAACTCCGTTACCACTGTAGGCATAAAAGGATTTTTTCTCAGAGAAGCCCTCTCCATATGGAAAATGAGGTAGGGTTGACTTGCTGTCAAGAGGTTGCAAGTCATATACCCTTTCTTGCAGAGGTCAGAAAGATCAGTTTTGCATGTTAAGAATCTCAAGTCAGACAGATTAGCTAGTTCAAATGGAATGAGTATTGACTTCTAACAAAATTAAGATCCAGGGAAGGCCGACCAGTTTACCTCCAGGCCTTTTATGCAAAATCTCTTCCAAGAACATTTTGCCATGAGACTGCCTTGAAAGAGAAGGATCCTTGGGCAGGCATGCTGAAAAGGCTGCTAAAAGAAGCTTGATAGTAACTCATACAAATATTGTAAAACTAGAGAACTACTAGCCTTGCACTGGTGCTGGTTAGGTTGTTGGCACTAACTAGAAACCCTTTTCCATTAGTACCTACTGCACATCCTCAGAAAGCAGTTACTTAAAAGGAATCTGTTCAGGTATGCACTTGAAAATGATTGATGCTGGGGTGTAACAAAAGACCCTTGTTCTTGTATGAGTAGATCCCATATGTAAGGAAGCTTGGTGGCAATTGCCCCTGGCCCTTTCCAAAAGGAAAAATCTCAGTTGCCTGGGCCAGAAGGGAGTCACCAAATGATCTTGAAGATTCCTTCTGAATCTTCAAAAGGTACCTTGGATTAGTGAAAAGGCATACAGGAACATTCCTGTCCTAAGAAAAGGCATCCATCTTTCAGGCCTTCTTGCATGGAGTTCTGGAATAGAATTTTGTCAGTTGATTGTTCAGACAGGGAAGAGGTTTACTTGAACTCCCCACAGCTGATCAAATCTTGGAAGACAGCTGATCAAATCTTGGAAGACTCCCTGATCTAGTTTCCATTTGTGAGGTTCTGCCCTGGTTCTCAGCTTAATACAGTTTTTCTCTGACAGAATGTAGAAGGCCTCTAGATTGAGAGTGCACTGTGAAGCTATATGCTAAACTAACATTGTTAGTCTTGAGGGTATGACCTGGTTACCCCTTGCTTGATGTAGCACATGACTCATTTTCTGCAAGCACTTTAAAAGGTCTCAGGGACCAATGCTCAGAATGAGGGGCTTAAATCAAGGTATTTGCTTGCCCTTGGTATCAGATACCCCCCGCACTTCTCTTCTAAAAGTCCCCAAAGTCCTCTTGGAAATCTCAGCTTGTGCACAAGACCTACTCAAATCATCTTCCCATTTTTTCTACTTGAGGTCTGGGTATCAAGTTAACTGTCACCAACTCTCTTGATTAAGTGTCACACTCTTGCCTGTCACAGTTCATACAATCCATCCACCTCTGTGCTGGACATCCTTGCTTCCTCTTACCTTCTTCCTGTCTGTCCCAAATCTCCCTAACCAAATCTCCCCAACCAGAATGTCTTCTGCACATGTCCAAACCACCATAATCCATTCTCTCTGATCTTTTCTGCAATTGGACCTACTTTGGCTTCTGCACTTATATCATTTCTTCATCTCAGTGTGCACCCTACCACCCTTCTCAGCCACTTAATTTCCATCACCTCTAGCTTCAACTGTTCTGCCTTTACTGCCCAGGTTTCTGTACCATACAATAGTATGGGTCACATCACTGTCTTGTACACCTTACTTTTCAGCTTGTTTGGCATTTTTCTGTCAGACTACACCTGACACTATGCTAGTTGGTTGAAGCCCCTTTAATTCTAGCATGGACCTCTTCAGACTTCCACCCCTCCCAGATACTGGAGGCTGTTTACTTGTTTCACTACCTTCCCTTCCATTTCTATTCTCAGCTTCTTCCAATTTCCCCAGTTTGCTGCAATTACTACGGTCTTATCTGTGCTTAGTTTCATCCTATGTGGCTTCAGTTTTGCATTCCATTCTCCCATCCTTTGCTGAAGTTCTAGCTCAGAGACTGCCTGTAATACCACATCATTTGCATACAGTAACTTTGTTGATTTGTCCCCTCTGACCCATTTGCATAGTCCATCACCAGTATGAACAGCAATAGGCCAAGAGCTGAACCCTGGTATACTCCCACTGGGAACCCCTCTGTGAGGCCAAACACTTCATACTTGAGTCATTGTGTCCTTGTACATAGCCTGCACTAATTCTACCAATGATTTTGGGACTACAAACCACTGTAGTACTATCCAGATCAGCTTTCTTGGAACCTTGTCAGATACTCTCTCAAAGTCTACGAATTCTCAGCTCTCTCCTCATCTCTGGCTTCTTCTCAAGCATTACCTTATTTCCATACCTGGCTTGGCCACATCTCTTCTGTAGTCCTAACACATGCTCTTTTTAGACACTGCCATTCTTGTTCAACTATACCCATTTCCTCCTCTTCTTGGGGTGCTAGTGCCCCAAGTAATTCATTGAACTGTTCTCCAGTCAATTTCCATGTCCTCAGTCTGGTCTCTGACCTTGGAGCCTTCTCTGACCACTTCTTGTAGCCAATTATGGCAACTAATGGTTTATGCTGTGGGCAGACTGTTTCACTAGTGATGACTTTATGGGTTCTACCCAATTGCCTTTTCCTTACTAGGAGGAAGTCTACCAGAGTTGTATGCTGGCTACTTGTGATATTGTGACCATCTTTCTGAATGATGTGTTGGCTACTATCAAGCCATTTGCCAAATAGAAGTCTAGAATGGCAGATTATTCCTCTTGCCCCACTCATGTGGACCCAGGGGCAGTGCTTGTATCCCGTTTTGTCTGTCCTGCTATGTGCATTTAGGTTACCCATCAACAAATTCATGGTGTCCTGCAACTGCTATCTAAATGCAGTTGTCCTCACTATCACAACTCTACTGTAGGTTATAGGCTGAAATTATGAATACTGCCCTATCGTTACACTGGGGGCAGACTGCCATGAGTCTGTCATTAAATTCTGATATCCCTCACTGCCTTCTGAAGTTTCTCACCACAATTCCTACACCATTTCTAGCCTGTTCCCCTCCTGTGTAGTAGAGTCTGGATCCCAAACCAAGTGGTTTTGCTGCACTGGCCTTCAATCTCATCTCTTGGATACACAGGATATCCAGCCTCCTCTATCATCACATCTACTGCCAGGCTGCATCCTATCGGTGAACCCAAATTAAGCATAGCAGTTCTTAGTTCATGTTTGCCAGCTTGGTTGGTTTTATATCCAGCTTTTGCTCAGAGCTATCCCCATAACCCAGGCTGGGCAAATAGACACTGGCTGGCCAGCTGCTTATTGCTTCCAGGGCTGCTGGGCTTTATGCCAGGCACACACTGGTCAATATGAGTGCATATACACCTCCCATTAGCATAGGTCAAAGTTGGCCAGGTCCTCAACCCCACTGGGGCTAGCTGTCATGGGGGGGGGGGGGCAGTCTGTATCCATGCTCTCTTGAGGATGCTGCACACCACAGTAAATATCGAAAGTGGTTGGTATGTATAACTCTACATGGTGTTTTATATAGGGAAGAGTCCATGCTGCTACCCACAGGAAATGCAGCATGTTTTTTTTTTTTTTTTTTTTGATGTGGAAGAAACTCGAGACACAGGGAGAACTTGCAAACTCCAAACAGGCATTGGTCAGAAGGCAGATGAAACCTTGTACCTTGTGCATGGGAGGCAAAGTCCTTAACCATTATGCCAACTGGTATCCAATTAGGAGAGATTACTGACATTTTGAAATTTGAAAAATAAGGTAGACATCCTGCAACCTGCACAGAGTTTACTGTTTGGACTATCCACTTATTCTAAGAGAACTGATAAGGTTGTGTACATCTGGATCACATGACAGACCTGAGGTCTGATAAATGCAGATGTGATAAGCATCTTTCAGTTTAGTTTTACCAGCAAAATATGGTAACAAAGTGACATTTTCAATTTAGGCAGCATACAAAAACAAATTTAGGAAAGAAAACTGGTCTTCAAGCATTTTTGTTTGGCACTAGGAGCATCTTGCATCTGTGCCTGGGAAGGGGGGGGGGGATTTCCCCCCACTGCAATCTACAACAATAATGTATTTTCAGAACTCATTTGTCTGAAACAATCTTATGTTCAAAGGGGAGGTTCAGACTTTTTGGAAGAGAAAACAGGCCAGAGTGAAGAGTGAAGAGGGTTACAAGGTATCTTGTGTAGTCATCCACACTTGGACTGTCCTTTGTTTGGGGTAGTTTGATACCATTTCAGGATCTTCCCCTTGCCACTTAAATGTTATTTACATGAATTATGGTGAGGATTGTTTATTCTGTTCAACAAACTCAGAAAGTTTTATTTGAAGTCCCCAAATCAGCTTGCCCCTTTCACACTATCACTACTGCAGCAGGGGGGTGAAAATCTCCCTCAAAGGGAGAATTTGAAACCTCATTTTTTTTTTTTTTTTTACATCAGGGAGACAGAATGCAGCCAAGCAAACCTCCTACACTTGGTGACTATAGCCCTGGAAGAGTCTTGCACACTTGCCAGTGATGGGAGTAATGCATTATAATGTTACTTTTTTTTTACTAATACAAATGTGAATTCCTTTTTTACTTTGCAGACTTCCAACAAAAAACTTACTGTGGCGTGTTTTGGACGACCATGCATACAACCTATGCATGGACACACCACTGTAGAAGTAAAATTTTGCTGGACAAAGATGGCCGCCATTCTATAAGCACTGCAGTACTTCAGCTCTCCAAAGACCAGAAACAAAAATCACCTCTGCGGATGTACATTTGGAGTTAATCAACTAATTGACAGCAATTAATAATCTACTAGAAGTCAGCGATCTTATCGTGGAAAAAAAATTGAAAAAAAATACTTGGTGACAACAGGATTGGAACTGATTGCTTGGTTGATTCTGAACAGAGCAACAAACAAAGGACTGAATTACCACATTACTGAAACTTTTACTTGGTAATCATCTCTATCTGCAGCATTTCAAAATGTCAAAAGAAGATAAAAATATGGACACTACAACTACTAAAACTAAACTGTCAGCATTACAGTCTCCAGAGAAGGAATCCATATTTAAGAGACAGAAAACATTCAGACAGCAAGAAACTGCAAAAACAGGGGCATCAGCGAAATCTGATCAACAGGTTACGATGGAAGAAATTAAGTCTGCATTGTTGCCTATACAAGATGCATTACAAGACCTAACATCCCAAACACAAACATTTAGTGAGACATGTAATCGGATTCTAACAAGAATGGAGAAAGCAGAAACCAGAATAGCAGCAAATGAAGACAATATAGCATTGCTCACTAAAAGATCTGAATCACAAGAGGCTGATATACAAATGATGCAAAACAAAATTCTGGACCTGGAATCAAGATCAAGACGTAACAACATAATCATCAGAGGGATCCCAGAATCAATCCAATATAATGAGCTGAACACTTCTATCATACAAATATTTGAAACATTACTTAAGGACTCTGTGGATGTTCAGCAAATTGTCATAGAAAGAGCACATAGAGCTTACAGGAATTCCCAAGCTTCAAATACACCAAGACCTGTGTATGTCAAAATATTAAACTTCCAGGATGTGAATAAAATACTTCTAACCATAAAAATCTGGAGGATCTATAATGTGGCAAAGTTATAAAGTTTCTATAACACAGGATTTACCAGCACAAATAAGACAGTCTAGACAAATGCTGGCTCCATACTGTAAGTTTCTAATTGACAAAAACATTAGATTTCAAATGAAATATCCTAACAGTTTAATCTTTACTCTTGATGGCATTAAATACACTGTAAATACAAAAAAGAAGCCAGACCTACCTTTTGAAGCTGTTTAAGGCTCTGCCACCGTCTGAAAATTGAACAGTACATCCTGGCTTTTTCCTGCATTAGAATGAATGGGAGACTGCATTTACGAGAATCCGAGGCTTCAAAATCCTTTGTGTGTTCTTCATTCTTCAGCAGGCCTGGTAATTCTCCGTTTTATCTTTTAATCTCGTCTTCCTAGCTGAAACACGAAGATTCCACGAAGTTTTATGGCTTCTCTGGCTCCTGACCCACGAGGAAGCAGGAAACAAGGTAAAGGAAGCAGGGGACCGTTTTGAGTGTGGTACAGCTGAGAGGTCCGTCAAATTGGTTCCCCGTCATGAAGCGAAAATTGAACTGCCTGGACTGCTGCAACTGCTGGGAAGCAAGAAGAGCTGCTGTAAATCAAAATGAAACTTTTGGGACTTTTGGAGCTAAAATGACTGAGATACGATCAATAAGGTAAAATGTGTCTTGTATGGACAAAATGTATGGTTTGGCTGTTGCTGTATAAGAGTCTATGGCTTAGTGGTAAATCCAGGTAATGCAGTCTATTTTTGTGTTATTTTTCTCTTTTCTTTTTTTTTCTCTCCTTTGCAGGCTTGTTTTCGTAACTTACTGTGTTTTATTTAGTGAGTAAATAAGTGAATAAATAAGTATCTTTTAACTGTGTTCAGTTTGGGGAAGGGGAGAACAGAAAAAGAAAAAAAATATATATATATACATATAGTATAATTAGCAAACAGTAGTAGTAGTTGTGTAATATAGGTGATGTCTAACTGTAATGATCTATAAAAATTTAAAATGCAATATTGTAGGAATGTTTTGAAGATAAATAGCTGACCTAAATAATGGCTTGTTTTAAACAAATGTATAACAACTGTGTGCTTATTAGGTGAACTGTTAGTTAAAAGGTTTTGGAACAATTATAATGCTAACATATTATTGCTGTATTTAAAGTTTGTTAAAAGTGAATTATTTGACATGTCAGGTACAATTAGTTTACATGAATATTAGGGAAATGTTCAGAGCTGTAGTTACTTGAGTGTGGTGTTTAGTAGGGAATGTCTGGGTTAGACTTTGTAGACGTAGATATAGTTGGTGTAGGTTTTTTGCATGCTATTTTATTGTTAGTTAATAGAATTAGTAGTTTAGCTACTTGGAGAATGTTATCCAATGTGAAAAACCTATGTTCATCCTGGTCCGGAGGAATAGTGGATAGGCACTGGGTAGGGATGGGATGGCTGTTTTGCTTCCAAAAATTCACGTAATACCAACATTTGTCAATTTAAGGTGGAAAACAAAAATAGATACCATTATTCATCAATTCATAGTTTAGAATGTGGATAATAGATTCCTGGAATGTTAAAGGACTCCAGAACATGAAAAAAGAAAGCTGTTTCTGCATTTGTTTTTTAAATCAAAAGCAGGTTTTATTCTATTACAAGAAACACATTTGACTAATGACCAATGGGAAACAATGAAGGACAAGAAATGGATTAGGAAGGTTGTAAAGGCGGAAGGGACTACGAATAGTGCTGGGGTGGCAATTATAATCAAGAATCAGTTTCAAGGAGAAATTTTGGAGGACAAAATAGATAAAGACGGCAGATGGTGTTTGGTGGTTCTCAAAACTGAAAATTTCGATAAGCCGATAGTACTTTTATGTGTTTATGCCCCAAATGTGAACCAACATCATTATATAGCTTCAATTTACTATATTCTACAGTCATATAACAACTGTTACATAGTGATGGGGGGGGATTGGAATGCTTACCAAGATTCTAAAACTGATAAGTTGGGAGCTTCACTGCTTTTAATAAGCAGGCAATGGTAGCGTTGAAAGAACTGAGAACGGATTTCAAACTATATGACCCTTTTAAACACAAACACATACAAGCAAAGGCAGAAAACTTTACTTTCTATTCTAGCTGCCATAAAATGTGGTCAAGAATTGATTTTTTTTAATTCCAGAAGTGTTCATTTCACTTGACCCTAGGGTTTCTAATCAAGCTAGACAGCTCTCAGACCATTCTAAAATAACTTTAACTTTAAAGACCGATATTTTGAATACTAAAAATCATGGTGGATATAATTGGTCCTTAAACCCATACCTATTAACCAAAGAAGATATAGTAAAGGAAGTTAAGGAGATACTTAAACAATTAGTATACAATATACCCCGTAATGAACATCCATTAGATATAGAATGGGCTACAACTAAAACTTTGTTAAGAGGATTATTTATTCAGAAATCCACTTATTATAAAAAACTCCAAAATAAAGAACTGGATCTGGAAACTAAAGTACAATTATTGGACCAGGAGCCGATGAGTAACTACACTGAGCAAACAGAAACTGAGTTGTTAAGATGTCAGAAAGAGCTGTTTCTTATGCATAACAGAAAATTGACACTGTACGAACAAAGAAGTTTAGTTAAATATGCAAATCACATTCAAACTCCCTCGAAAGCATTAGCCCGCATTATTAATCAGACGAAATCGACACGATTAATTACCGAAATAAATCATAATAATACGTTATATACTGATAAGTCAGATGTCATGAAGATTTTTGAATCAATTTTTAATCAGATATATGGTGAGCAACAAACTTATGGGCATGATGAAGAGAGAAAAGAGTTCTTACAGAAAATTAATTTTCCCAAGATTGACGAGGATTCTCAGGAGAATTGACTGCACTGATTACAGTTGATGAAGTTCTAGAGGCAATTAAGAAACTAAAGCCACATAAAGCCCCAGGACCAGATGGTATGACCTCTGAATTTTATAAATCTTTTAGTGGGATTCTGAGCACCGTACTTTCACAGACCTTTAACTATATCATTTCGAATGGCAGCAATGATCTTCATTTTAATGCCTCAAGAACAATTCTGTTATTGAAAGAGAATAGTGATCCCAAAAATCCAGACAATTATAGGCCCATATCATTGTTGAATATTGATATGAAAATCATGACATCTATTCTAGCTAGTAGATTAAAAAAAATAATAAACTTGATAATATCAGAAGAACAGGCGGGGTTTATAGATGGGAGAGACTACAGACAATACATTAACTCTTCATACTTTAATATCTTATGCAAAGTATAAAAATATGAACATATATGCTTTAATAATTGATGCTCAAAAAGCATTCGATAGAGTTAATTTGGCTTATTTATTTGAAACATTATCATATTTCAATATACCTCAGCTTTTTATTTCTATGTTAAGAAATTTATACAAGAATGCATACACTAGTTTATATATAAATCATGACTGTTCCAAAAGGATTCAAATTAAAAATGGAACTCGACAGGGGTGCCCATTGTCTCCCATACTGTTTAATCTGTATTTAGAACCTTTATTTCTTCATATGAAACAAAAAGTTTTTTATAATTCTCCTGTACTTCTTGGGATAAATCTTAGGATGGCTGCTTTTGCAGATGATTTAGATATATACAGTACCACACCGGTGTCAGATACAGAAAAAATACTAACAGCAATACAAACCTTTGAGAAAATTGCTAATTACAAACTAAATTTTAAAAAAACCAAAAATATTCCCTCTAAAGACACCTACACCTTTTTCAATGCTACCATTGATAGGACGAATAAGGACAGAAGAAAGAATAAAATATTTGGGGATTGACTTTTCAACTGAAAATAGAGAATTTTTTATCAACAATATTAAGGCAACTGGAGACCGAATAATAATGGATTTGAAAAGATGGAGTAAGTTGAAGCTACCGATGATGGCAAGAGCAGCGATAATAAAAATGAACGTTCTCCCCAGAATGCTATATATTTCTAGAGCAGCACAACTTAAAATCCCGAAATCCTTTTTCAAGCAATTTCAGATAGGACTGGGGAAATTTTTGTGGGAACCCAGAAAAACGAGAATATCCTATGAAAAACTGATGGCTCCTAAAACGAGGGGGGGGGTTGGATTTACCAGATTTTGAGATGTATTATACAGTGATTCAGGCCAATAGGATTTTAAGGGTGTCTTACTTGGATAGCGAAAATAGAAAATGGATACCCAAATGGGTACTGCTAAATTATAAACATATAAAAGGGAAGAGAATTAATGTTAAAGCTGTACCATTTTTGAATATAAAAACATTGAGTAAATATGAGTTAATGGAACACATCAAGGTATGGGCAGTGGCGACAAACTCTGTTTGCCTCCTTGAACCTTTTAAAATATATGATGATGTTTCAACAGTTTGATGGAAATCCTAATATAACTATTGGTAATCAACTGATAGACTTAAAGAAATATCCATTTATTAAGGAATTAACTGTAAGGGATTTATACCCCTTCCTAGGAGTAGCGGTACATGATATCTTAAAAGAGATGAATCTTCCCATCTCTTATTTAATTATAATGAGGCAGTTAAAAGATTTGGCCATAAATTATTTTACCAGTTTTGAAATAAAAAAAAGAGGAACTAGTTATTTCAGGTCAGCTGTGGGAAGCATTGCAACAAGATAGAAAATATATATCCTCAGCGTATAAAATGGCAAAAGAGAGAAAATATAACAATCATATTCTGTTATCCAAATACTGGAGAGAGAAATTGCCATCCCTAGACGACAGTAAAATAGTAGAGGCGTTTAACTTAACATTAAAATCCGTATCACTTCAAAAACTGGTCTTTACTCAATTGATGATATTTAACAATGCATATTATACCCATCTTACACTTCATAAATTTGATTCAAAAAAGTCACCTACATGTCCACAGTGTATAGATCAGACAGCAGACCTGTTACACATGTTCTGGAGTTGCAAGTGCATTTATAAATTATGGAATTCTTTACATTTATAAATTATGGAATTCTTTAAAGTTACAACTACAAAAAATGGGTTACCAAAACTCAACACTCTCCTGGGAATTTCTGATTTTACATATTCCACCGGAGAATTTGGACAAAACAAAAAAGATTGTAGTTATGAATATTAGTTTACTAATGAAATTATATATAGCCACAAATTGGTTGAACCCAGCACAGGTGTCGTGGCAAAATTTCAGGCTGTTAGCGATTAAGCATATATTAGCGCACAAATTGTTAATTAGAAATAATAAGAAAAGTATAAACAGCATAAAAATTTGGGAACAAATCTTTAATATTATTTTGGAAGGGTGCTATCCACTTTCCGTCAGGACATTCTGTATGTGTACCAACACATTCTTGGATTAGATAGAAAATGTAGAAATAATACAAATTATTGGCTTGAGTTGGTTTACAATTGTCTATTGTAGATGCTTTTATGTTTAAATTTTTGTGATTTTAATTTCCTGTACTTGGTTAAAATGATATTTATTCTTAATGTATTATAGGGAAATTCAAAATGGAACTAAAACATTGGAAGCAATATTGTACATAATGTAAATAGTGTGTGAAATGTATAATGGTTTGGCAAAACAATAAAAATGATTATTGAAAAAAAAAAAATTTTACTAGCACACAGAATTAGAGTCAAGTTGCAAAGTCATTTCTACTTGCTGGCAGAAATTGTACAGCGACTGAAGTATAACACAATTTGAAAAGCATGTGCGCGATAGGACAGAGTCCCACAGCATCCTACAGCGTATTAAAAGAAATATGAAAACAGCTTGGAATGTCAAAAACAAACTTTAAAGATGCCAATGCTATGCTTTCCCAGAATTCCAGTGGCCAAATGCTTTTAACACTATTCAAAGTATCCCACTTCTTCAGAACTTACATATACAGACACGATGCAGTTGGGACCCATCAATTCTCATTACTTTAGCCTCGTAATGCATTTTGTGCCAACATGTTCAAACCCCAGGATTCAACAAGGTTTCAGTGGTTGACAATGAAGTTTCTTGCACTATATCAAGTTTATTCATAGCCATTGTCTTGGTGTTACTCTTTTGGACCTTGATAGCAGTTATAATAATGCATAATGTAACTTCATAAACAATCTTTTTGTATTATGTTTTGACAATGTTCTGTAGTGCATTTCAAAACATTCCTAATGTGAATTTTTTGCCTTTTTATGGTAGCTTGCACTATTAAATGTTGTTTATTAATGTTTAGTAATGTGAAACATTTATAGTAATTGATATTTGGAATCTATGGGTTGTAGTGTAATTACATGGGGTCTACTTTTTTCAAAATTTCAAAATCTCGAATAAAATTTGAAACCCACTTAATTGAAAGTGCACTTCGCAAAAGCAGATTCAGACTCAGGAAAAAAAAAAAACACCATTTTGCAATGTGCCAATTGCCCCTGCACCCCCCCCCCACACTTATAGTAAGTGATCGCACTACAGTGGGGAAAAGGATATCTATCCTTATTCCCACTGGAATGTGCTTGCTTCAGTGAGACTCTGCTTTTGCAAAAGTAGTCAATGTAGTGCAAAATGGGTTTCTACTTTTCTTTTAGAGATTGAAATTTTGATAAAGTAAACCCAGTTACATACAATATTTCAAGCATGGTCATTAAAAGCCCTTCTAGCTTGCCAATATAGCATAATACTTGTTCCCATAATGGATCCAGGCGGTTCTTAAAAATATCTAAACTAGTACTTGCTTTAACATAATTTGGTGGTCTGTTCCATGCATCAACGTAATTTGGTGGTCTGTTCCATGCATCAGCTACTGTCAGAGAACCAATTAATACAATTCCCATTTCCATACATAGGTTATCTGATGATTCTCTAGTACTTTATAATCCCCAAACATTTCCAGAGGTAGTGGTCTCTAAATGCCCTATGTAATCTCCTCTTGGATATAGGGACACTGTACAAGTTCAGATAATTTCACATCCATGGCTGCCCTTGGTATATTTCCATGGCTGCCCTTGGTACATTTCCACTGCACTCTTTCCAGTTTACTTGTGCTTTTCTTGTAGACTATCCATAATGACTTTAAATGAATGTCCACTCATTTTAAAATAGGTGAGCTGAAGTGTCAGTATGCTTTGTGATGAAAGCACTTCACTGTTGGTGTTGCTTTTGGTATTGTTACATTCCAGTGCATTTCTTTTAATGGAAACAAGAGCACAGAAATGACCAGCAGTTCTGTGATACAGCAGTACTCCCCCACACCAACAGACACTGCCATGGAAATTTGTCACCAGGGTAAAAACTACCATTGATGTGTGCTGCCAGGCTCTTGGCCAAGGCCTAATCCTAGATGCTCAACCATAAGATGGCCATAAATCGCACCTAAATCATACCTGAAGTGCCAACTAGACTAGCGTTTTTGGCCAGATATCCAGAATAAAGTAACCAAATATACAAGTTTATTTATTTTTTTTTTACTTATTACACTGCAAAATATAACTAGTGTTAATCTTCATGAACTTTATCTTTATATCCTCCATACACACTCATTCTGCCATCCATCTTCAGTTCTCTCAACCTGATGTGCCATCCATCTTCGGTCCTCTCAACCCGATAGTCACATCAAATTTCCTTTGGCTTCTTGGCAGTCAATCCCAACCACATGTTAGTACGCATTCCCTGCTTTACTTCTATAAATTGCCTACATAGACTAAATTAAACCCTGAGCCAGTCCCAGTAAACTACTATCAAAAGAGATACAAGGATTGGATACCTGCTTAGCTTGGTTTCTTAAAGTGTGCCAGCCATGTTACTAAATGCAGCTACTGCTTCTCCAGGGGATGGGCACACCATTCTGATACAAGGAAACTTTCCCAGTTTCCTCTTCCAGGACCAACTGAGAGGACTCAACAGCCACAGAGATAGCTAGCCCTCCCACACTAGAGCAGTCTGTGGTGAAGTGGTCCAAGGTTACAAGACAACCACAGAAGTCACCTGCCTACAGCCAAGGCAAACTAGTAGCCTGATGTGGTGGCAAAGGCTGAAAGACCAGCCATTGCATGGATCAATAATCTGTTCCATGGTCAAGCCAAAATTGGTGCCCCTTTCCTGGGGGGGGGGGGGGGAGCAGCAGTTACCGATAAGTCCACAACATTGACAGAAAAAAATTAGAAAGCACTTGCAAAACAGTGTGGCAGCCTTATCCACAGAAAGTTGTCAAGTTTTCCCTACTTTTAAACTGACCAAAAAAATTGCTCCATTTTAAAAATTTTGAGATGTCACTTTTAAAAACTCCTCTTGAAAAGGAACGCATTAAGAAAATGAAGTTCCTCTTGAAAAGGAACGCATTAAGAAAATGAAGTTCCTCTTGAAAAGGAACGCATTAAGAAAATGGAAGTTTTATCCTCACCAAACTCCTCTTCCAAGTAAAGGAAGTTGATATTTGCTGCATCTTTTGCCTAGGAATGTATGGCATTAGAGAGGAGCTCAGTGCACTGTTTATAGTCCTGGAACCCCCCCCCCCCCATCTATAACCCATTTGTAGTTTCCCTTGCCATTTCTGACCTTAAACTTGCATGCCATGTTTTCAAGTAGTACTCTGTAGTATTCTGTAGTTCCTTGCTGGGTATAACTGTGGATGGTATGACTTTATGTGGTACTGACTCTGTAGTATTCTGTAGTTCCTTGCTGGGTATAACTGTGGATGGTATGACTTTCTGTGGTGCTGATTAGGTGCAAGTCAGATGTGAAAGTGACAGGTCTGTCCTTTGGGTCTATCTACAACAGCCAAGCAAGCCTACTCATCTTTCAAATCAATTGCAGTTAGCCCCTCAGAGCCAGGCACTGGATGGCAAGGGTGGTAGAAGTCAGATTTGACCAAGGTTGAAATGGTCTGGCAAACAGTTCACACCAGCACATTGAAGTCTAGGAAGCAGTGGACATTTTGGGGGGATATCAATTGTTAGGCAATTTCATCCCATTTATCGATTAGTGTTTTGGTAATTTATACATCTTTGGGGGAGGCAGATGGGGGATCTGGAGCCCTGAATTACCTTTGACAAGGGTCAGTTAACTTGAAGCAATGAAATGTAGCAAAGATATTCAGTGTTATACATGGGCAACAAGGGCTAGTCCTCCACAATGCTAACATTGCACTGAAATATAGTTAGTAATGTGCCTTTTCTGTAGCTTGTGTGTGTGTGTGTGTGGGGGGGGGACTAGTAAAATCAGTTAAGCAGTACATAAGGAAAAAGAGGATATGTGAACTGCCTTAAAAGGTTACTATTAAGGTACCCAGCAATCTTTGTCAAGATAAAACTTGAAACTGCCATCTGGAAAACCCAAGTATTGAGCCACATGTAAAGAGATTATCTCTGTTTGGCAGGAAGAGAAAACCAGGTACACTTATTGCAGTGCAACAGCTCCTTGTAGCTATACCAGAACTATTCACCAAACCTGAACATTTACAAGCATAAACAAAGTTACACATTTTATAGATTTAGGAAAATTTCCAAGTACGATAAGTGTTATGTTGTACATGCACTACCACTACTTTACTCCTAATCCTAAGGCTGTTGCATGTAACCAATATTTGGAAGACTAAGCTAGGTTAAGGCTTCACAAAAAGTTGCACTTTTACTGAAACCAATGCTGGATGCTTTTTACAGCATCCCAACCTACTGCTAAGAAAGCCTCAAAGGTGAAGTGCACATCTGCATTGAAACAGTGAGTGTATGTCCTGACCATTTATAAGGTCATACAACAGTGGTGGGATGAAAGCTATATTAGAAGCCACTGGAAGCTGGACAGTTAGATAACACAGCTGTCATGGGGGGGCACATTTGAAAAAAATATTCGAGGCCTTGTACTACAATACAGAACAAAATCTTAATGAATGCTGGGAGAGCCTACTTCCTTCACCCCCCCCCATTTTAAATGCCTACCAGTACATGTTAGTGGGGGGTTTCCCTTACAATCTAAATGTGTGCAGTTCCATTTCTCCAAGACATGGGCCAAGTCTCAAGGTCGAAGCACCAGAAAATGGTGACAATACCTACGTTTGTTTTCTGAAATAAATGCATTTCCACCACTGTAAAAGTGCGTCTTCAGTCTTTGGATTAGACTATTGGTTCAAGCCAATTTGTCTTAAACATTGCCTCATTTGAGACACAAATCAGCTAGTCCTCTTGGCATAAAGTGAAATGTCCAACCATCCTGCTGTTGGAAGGCAATTGGCAACACTTCCTGAGCAATGAATGTAGGTTCATTTTGAGCTTGGCCATTTTAACCCATCTTAACCAGTAACAGCTAGGACCATCATGTTCTAGTTCACTGGAAAATAGAGTTGTACAACCAGCTTTTATTTACAAACACAAAAATTTCCAATCACACCACTTTTGATATGCCAAAGTCAAGACAGCTGCATGAAGGACGGGTGTTGTAACCCACTAAACCCATGTTAAAACCATCTATGCCTACCACCTAATTAATATTTCTTACATTTTGGGCCTAGAGTAGCCATTTTCAGTGGATGCAAGCTCCCCATATTATATACATTGATGATAAAGTTACAAAACTACCATTAACAGATTCAAAGTTACTAGTTAGCAACATTATACAAAAACAATGACTTACATCCACGTACAAATTTCACCTTGTAGCCAAGGATGCATAAACTGAGGAGAGTTTGAAATGTATGCCTTCACTTAACTGTTAGAGGTTTCTAGTTTCATATAGTGCTGGAAGAATTATTTCAGCATGTGCAAAGCCAACTCACTCTGATTTCACTTTCCCCCCAGTGTACATTTCTGCCCAGGGCTGGCAGGACCCATTTTCCAGAATCTATCAGAAGTGTTCACTAAAACTAAAACATACTGATTTCAATTGCATGTCATAGCACCCTTCACCTGCACCTTACCTGTATTACAAGATGCAGAAGGCTTCAACTGCTCTGAAGTGAAGTTGACCACTGGCAACTGACCTGTAGAAATTGAAACCTTGTCCCATTTGTCCACCATGTTCAAAACAGTGTTCTCCTTGTAGGAAAACCAGCCCCAAGGATGATGGCAAGTGCCTGTAGTAATATCATGTGCTTAACGCAGTTGAGATTTCTTCCACATTTCAAGTAATTGCATGATTTTGTCTGAACTTTGGTACAGTTAGATGTAGTTCTGCATTTTTTTTTAGATTATGTATGAAGATTTTAATCACCTTTATTCAATTTAAATAGGTACACATTTATAAGAAGCTACTTATTTTGTAAAATCAAACAGCTCACTTAACTGCATCCTTTTTGGCTACAATGGCATTTTCAGAGATCACCAATAGAAAAAAAAATTGAAAGAGTAGCAACCCAGAGTCTAGTATTTCAACCAAAGAGTGACAAAATAGAAATTTATAAACAGTGTTACCTGTACAGTATGAGAAGGCTGTGTACTGTAAAGTTTCATTGTTAGACACTCGTTAACTGGCTGCACATGGTGTTTAGACTGAACCTTCACTAACTGTATTGATGCTGCTAACACTTCCTTACAGACTTGAGAGAGTGGGTCCTATTAGCCCAGAACAAGCCTACCAAAGCCAAATTGGAGGAAAGTCTATTTTAGCCAGGTCTTCAACCTGAAAGGCAATAGACAATTGCGTGTACAGCACATTACAAATGGTGCAATCTATACAGAGCCAGAAGATATAGCAAGCCTCCTAGCTGATAATTCAGCTCCAGCCTCTCCCCCTCAAGCTTCCCTTAGGAAGTCAACACCCCCTACCAACTAGGGAAATGTCCTTAGCTTGTTCTGAATGGTTGTGTATAAAGTCAAGCATTCAGACATGATAACATTGAAATGGGTCAAAGATCCTTACTAAGCCAACTACCCCAAGGGCCTCTAAGCCTAGTCAAAAAAAAAAACACCCCACTGTGATAGTGAAGCTTGTAAACCAGCAAATAAGAAACAGCTTCACAGCACAAAGTTTAATAACTTATATACCAAGACCAAAGCCTTCAGACAAAGCATCTGTATAACACTGATGGACTTTGTCCTGAAAGCTTTGGTCTTGGTATATGACAGTTTTAAACTTTTTTTTTAACTTGGTGCTGTGAACCTTAAGCCTTTATTCAATTTAAATAGGTACACATTTATAAGAAGCTACTTATTTTGTAAAATCAAACAGCTCACTTAACTGCATCCTTTTTGGCTACAATGGCATTTTCAGAGATCACCAATAGAAAAAAAAATTGAAAGAGTAGCAACCCAGAGTCTAGTATTTCAACCAAAGAGTTGTGTACTTAGAAAGGTTTTATATTCTTTGATTTACATACCTTTGAGGCTGAGCCATAGCTGGAAATGGCCCTTAAAAAATGAACCCAAGTCCAGTCAAGTTTCAGCAATCGTGCACAAATTTGGGCTTCAGACAGCTCTTAGTTTACTGAAGATTGACAAGTTGTAAATACCTCAAGGCAAAAACTGATCACCACAAAACAATGGGAGTAATGTGCAGACTGATCACCACAAAACAACGGGAGTAATGTGCAGTAACGTCATCTACACCAACATACAAAATGGCCACATGTAGATTTTTTTTCCCACATTCAAGTAGTGTACACCCAATAACTGTTGGCTACCAAGCTACGTATGTACCTATCTTGCCAAGTACAGGACCCCCCCCCCACTACTGGGGGTGTACAATTGCTGTAATTGAACAGAGAACTATGCCAATTACCAAAAAATATATGCAATTCTATTGAACTTAACAGCTAATGCACTAAACAAACTGTTCTAAAGAGAAGAACACACACGCTGTACCACAGCTGTTGACTTCATTAAGCACTTTCAGGGATACAACCCCTTCAGACTACAAACTCATTCACTAAATTTATACCACTCCGAGCCCCATACGTAAAAGAGAATTCATTAGAGGCAGTGACATCTAAAATCATAGGAAATATCAAAAAACACATAAGGCTGCAATACATCTCAAATATAAAACGTACTAAGAATAAATAGTAAATAAACAATGTTTCAGTGGTCTGGATTTAAAAAAAAAAAAAAAAAAAAAAGGGACACCTTGTTATTGAGGCCTGGTTTATCTGCAGCATAAAGCATAATCCACTTCTGTTCTGAGGCCTCAGTCTGGTTCATTAGGTCACCTCTATTCTCACACAATACAAAAAAAAAAAAAAATAGAAAATTACTAGTAAAACCCAAATGGGGATGTATAAAGCTAACACCTTGATGAATATGTGTACATGCTGTACAATTTCTGCATGGGTACATTCCCACTCCGACAGAAAAAAAAACCCACTGTGGAAACCAAAACGTAGCTGCCCGAACTTCAAATAAACGTAATTAAAAATTCAAACAAGGCTTGAATTGTTTTTAAATAAATGCATTTTTTATTTGAAGTTTGAGCAGCTACGTTCTTGGGTTTCCACAGTGTAATATTTTATTACGAAACGTGAAATCTGGTTTACTATTTATGACATCCTTTAAACCATGAACAGTAGATAAGACCCCAGTTTCTGGTAATATCACATACTGAGCTAATGTTAGAGAATGTTAGAGACCTCCTTAATTTATAATAATTTCTCCTGGCATTCGAACCTAGTACTACTCAGATCTCCAGCCAATCTTTCGTTATAGTAGGGTTTACAGCAGTCACCCCTGAATCTCCAGGTCTCAAATTATATAACTATCAATAATATGGCCTTTATAGCCTCTCTCAGAAATATGACTTCAAACTTAAAAGTGCATTATGGAGTTCTTTATTACATAATCTCATCACTGAATAATTTGCCCTTCACTACATTATGCTTAGTATAGTTGGGATGCATACTTGCATTGTGAAGGTTATTCTTCCTAACCGGCTTCCTATAATGGGGTCTTAATTTCATTCTAAGAATCCTTAGTCACATCTAAAAACCAACATCATCCATAAATATTTAGATGTGAACTTAAGGAAATTCCTTCAACTCACATTCAGTACCTTTCCACAGCAGAAAGACATCCACAAATCTAGCACACCAGGCAATATTTCTAGCATACATTAGAACACAGATGAATGTTCCCATTGCACTAAGGATAGGTTGGCATAGCTATTGACACAAGCCATGCCCATAGCCACGCCAACCTTCTGCATATGATTACCAAGCATAAATAAGTTATTCAAACCAATATCTAGAAGGGTACAAATCAATGCACATCTAGTGGGGGGTGAGTCTCATTTCCACATTGCCTATCCCCCATTCATTCGGGGGAACAGTAAATACTGTAAATCTAATGTAACAAAACATTCAGTATACATAGGATCCCATTTCAATTTAAGCATCTGTAGGAATGTCTTAAGAGTCTTTCAAAAGACTATCACAGGTGTCTAAAAGGATGAAAACTCTTCAATATAAATAGAAAAGAGTTCAGTAGCCCGTCCTCTGCTAGATACCATCGGACACATAGGTGGAGCTAGAAGACATTATGAACTTTTGGCAGCTCATATACAATGGGAGTAACAGGACGGCTGACAGTCAAACAATGGTTCATTAATCATACCTAATCAATAAATCGAACACAAGGAATGATATTTAATCAATAGCCTTCTTTACTGTCTGTGTTAAGCTGATCTATGTCTCAGCATCACTCGTCACTCAACAGGTGCATCTGCTTCAAATATAAATACCCCCTCCCTTATCTGCAGGACATTTCTACAGAATTCAGTATTTTCAGCTCATTTAAAGCAATCAAATCATCTTTACACATTGAATTTTGTCAGAGTTTAAAACTTCTCTAATCTGATGCTCACAAACTTCAACAAAAGTGTCAATGACATTGTTCGGGGGAACAAACATTCTCAGATTTAAATGCTGTGGAGAACATAGCTCTTTAAAGAGTCAATACTGCCTTTTTAGCTGGAACAAAACTCAGGCCCTTATTCAGAAGTCTCATTTGAACCTCAGTTAATTGACGAGAAGAAATGTTATCAGACCCGTTTGAACCTTTTCTGGTTCTGTCCTTCCACACTCCCAAGTGGTGTGACTCTGTACTGCAGTTCTTTGAGCATCCCCTTATAGGAAGGGGATTCTTCAATAAAAAAGCAGTAACATTGCCTGCAGAATGCTTATTATTCACATTCCTCAAAATTACTGCAAGACGGATGCTCAGAGTTAACTTCTTAGGTCCAACTACCCAACCTTCATTTGTAGAAATAGATGGTAGTAATTTATTTGAAAAGCTGATGTCCATAACATGTCTAGTCAAATCAGGCCCATTTCTCTGCTTGAATGGAGCCGCAACTGCTTGAGTACTTGCTGATGTAGAATCAGTAGGCATCTGACTTGGTTCTTCCTGGCCACACCTATCCAAACCTGTACAGCTAGTAGATCCAGTATTCGCTTCCATGCTGTATGTTCACGGGATATTCTCTTGGCCAGTGAAGACATTTCCTGTTTGAAAATCCAGGAACATTTAATTTTCTTGTTTTCACTGTTAATAGCCTCTTATCATATCCTTCAATATTCTCATATAGAACCTCTATCACCCAGCAGTTCAGAGGGAAATTGCTCATATGTCATGCAAGACATAAATTTCTTTAGCCAATACATCTTGTGGTCTAAAGAATTCAATGAGAAAATGTAAATAACGTGCACTACAGTCCAAGTTTATTACCTGCCATTGCCAGAGTAATTCAGGATATAGCAACCCATTGGTAGGCATTGTAAGGACCCTTAGACCCCTCGGTACAAGATTATGCTTTAATCAGGCCTCCAGCTGTAGATGCTGCCATTGGCAGTGCTTGAATTTATAATGTTTATTCTCAAGTTCTTTGAATTTGCTCACAAAAAAATCTGTATATTGGTCTGGGTCATTACTTAATTCATTTGACATCTGTAGGCCGACTCTCAGTAGTGGGTTATGTTCAAAAAGGGCATTATACCTCTATTCATGTTGCTCCTATTAGGATTAAACAGTAGCACCACCTGCAATGTCTTATTTCCTCAGCCATGAAGTTGGAATTAAGCAAAACCAAGTACCAAAAAATATATAGGATTCTATCCAGCTTTTAAAAACAGCTAATGCGCAAAACATCACCCCCACTAAATGTGCATTGATTTGCACCCTTCTAGATATGGTTTTGAATATTTTTAGTAATTATATGCAGAAGGTTGGCATGGCTATGGGCACAGCTTGTGCCAATAGCTATGTCAACCTATCCTTAGTGCAATAGGAACGTTCATTTGTTTTGTCTAATTAAGTGTATGCTAGAAATATTGCCTGGTACACTAAATTTTGCAGATATCTTTCTGCTGTGGAAAGGTACTGATGAGTTGAAGGAATTTTGTTTAACTGAACTACTAGTTTCCTTAAATTCATGTCTAAATATTCTATGGATGTTATTGATTTAGTTGCGACTAAGTAAGGATTCTTTGAATGAAATTAAGACACCTTTATAGGAAGCCTGTTAGGAAAAAACCTTCACAATGCAAGTGTGCATCCCAGCTACACCAAGTGTAATGTAGTGAAGGGCAAATATTTAGAGTGATGAGAATGATAAAGAACTTCATAATGCACTTTTAAGTTTGAAGTCAGATTTCTGTGAAAGAGGATTATAAAGGCCATATTGATAGTTAATGAGGCATGGAGAGCCAGGGGTGACCACTGTAAACCCTACTATAAAGAAAGATTGGCTGGAGATCCGAGTAGTATTACAGATCCAGGAGAAATTATAAAATAAGGATGCCTCTAACATTCTCTAGTAACGTTAGCTCAGTATGTGATGTTACCAGAAATTGGGGTATCTACTGTTGATGGTTTTAAAGATGTTCTAAATAGTAAGCCACATTTCACGTTTCATTATAACATTGAGTCAGCTATGCTACAGGTTTGATGGCATTATTCGCAGGTGTCAGAGTGGGAACGTACCCATGCAGAAATTGTACAGCATGTACACATTCATCCAGGCGTTAGCTTTACACATCCCCCATTTGAGTTTTAAGTTTACTAGTAATTATGTTGATTGTAAGACACCCAATGTTATTTTGCATAATGTACTATGTTTCTCATACTATATTGAGAAGACAAGTGGGTGTTTTAGGATAGGATACTTTAGCATTAGAGATTAGGAATTGCAAAGCAGTGCCCTTGCTGTACATAAAACTGAAGGTCCTAATCGTATTTAAAAATTTTTGGTATTAGAGGTAGTGAGAATAGGAGAGGTGACCTAGTGAACCAGATTGAGGCCTTGGAACAAGCGGATTATGCTTCAGATAAACCAGGCCTCAACAAGCTGGCCCTAAATCCCGACCACTGAAACAATTTACTATTTATTCCTTAGTACTTTATATATTTGAGACATGTATTGCAGCCTTGTGTTCTATAAAGCTTTTAGAAAATGTATTCATGCAGCCTTGTGTTCTATAAAGCTTTTAAAGAATGTCTTCATGCTATTTATGAATTTAGATGTCACTGCCTCTAATGAATTTTGCTTATGAGGCTCTTTTGCCCTTATGCAGCACAGGACCACCACCTCACCCAATCATACTATCAACCCAGCAGCTACAAGTCACCCCTCCGTATCTTGACTCAGTCCCAGTCCAGTCATTAAATAGATGCGAGTAACATTCTGTACACCATTTCTACATAAAAAGACCCCACACACCACAACTCCCCCCCCCCATCATTGCAGAAGCCTGGAGGAGCTTACATTACAATGTAAGCAAAGTCACACCTTTCAATATGAACACAAGTTCCAAATTCCTTAAATGTGAAGGTCAGTTTCAGATCCAAGTCATTTATGTTGCAGAGTCAAACTGTTCAAAATACCAGAGGTGGACTGCAACATTTTGTTGAGGCATCCTGACAGAAGTGCACTCAGTTCCATGGCCACTATGTGGTGCAGCATGGACTGGATTACAGGCAGTTGGTCAGATTTATACTAGCAGAAGTTGGCACAGCCTTGCAGCAGTATCATACAGCTCTGGAGAGTATGACTCTAGCATTAGAGGAGACTGCAGTAAATATCAAATTAGGAAAAATACACTGCCTCACCTACAAGTGAGTCAGAGTGCTGAACAAAATACACCAGGATTAAAAGCTAGAAGGCCAAATCCTAGAAAAGCAAAACTTTGACACTACACCTTGGATTGGACAAACTTTGTACACAAAACCTTTAGATTCACTACCTTTATCTATTAAACCCAAGTTCAGACATGAACATTTAGTTCATTGTTGGTTGACTGCAAAGTGCTCAGCAACTGCACAGGTCCACTGCGCAGAATCCGGTTGTTACATGGAGCCATGTCAGTGCAGTTAAACTCTAAACTATTGACCAGAGGGATGAACATGCAAAATTTGATTCCAGTGGCACACTATCCCTACAGGTTACTGTGCAACTTCACAGCACTGCAACAAGCCAACCCAGGCAAAGGTATTTTTCCCATACCTCCCAACTGTCAGAAGTTTCGGGACATGCCTTTTGACTCAAGTTTTAGTTCTGTCCATTTAAAACTATTGACTTTGAGGAAAAGGTGGGGAATGTTGCTTTCTAAACTAAAGAAAATGCTTACATTTCTGTCAAGGCCTCAAGTTAAGTGCTAATTTTAGTAAAGACTGGCTCGCTTTTAAAAAAAAAAAGCATTGAATGCATTTGCATTAGTCCTTGTAGTCAGTGGCAGCTCTGTTAGTGTCTCATCTACAGATTCAACATCTAGGTGTTGAAATGATCCTATGAGCTTCTACCCATTTAATAAAGTGCATAGATGGGTAGCAGAACATGCCCTTAATTTGCCAGATTCAGACTTCTGGTGTACAAAATGGTTAACAGTAACCCAAGCTTCCCCACTTGTATTAAAGCCTCCATTAAGTGCAACTCCTTCCCTGCTGGAGACCATTTTGACCAAGAGAAAGGCTGGATTTGAAAGAATGGACTAACCTCAAATACAGAGTCCACACCTTACTGCATTTGTTTTAACATCTTCCTTGTCACTCAAATTAAATCCATGCTTAGCTTTCACTTTCAATTTATTATCATGCCGAGCCGATCCAAGGTATCCAATTCCCCACACTGGATGCTTGTTTGGACCCATAAGCTTCTTTCAATCCCCAGCAGGCATAGGCCTCTAACACATAGCAAGCATGCATTCATATGTAGACCAGCAGTAGTTAAATTAGTAGCAGACTGGAAAGCCACCTGGCTTTTAGTACTCCATAATGTACTGGGACCAATGGCACTAGTCCCTCAGGAGAGGGAGGGAAAGCTGTCCTAGGATAGCTAGTGTAGCCACATGCAGCCCATTAAGGACCAGGTCACTTAGTATACTCCCTTCTAAATACAGCTCAATTCTAGCCATCCTTCTCTTACAGAACTGAGTTTGAGTCACATATTTTGCCCACTGCACTCAAGAGCAGTTTGCATACCACTAGCAGTTTAGTGCACATCAGAGGAGATTTCTCCCCTGTGACGCCAAGTTTTTTTTTTTTTTTTACAAAGCATTAGAACTCATGCACTCAACTTAAAACCTAGAATAAGCTTTGTCATCTTTTACTGCAGAAAATTAGTCTGCTAGCCTACATCCATGCAACTAGACCAGCATGTTACCACCCTTTTTCCAAGCCTATACAATTTTCATCATGCACATTTCAGTGCAGAATCAATCTGTACACCCCCCCCCCCCCAAAAAAAAAGTTGCCATTACCAATCAACTTTTGCAAGAATATAGTCTTAAAAGTGGGTGCCCAGGATTCATCCATTATGCAATGATGCATACTTTCCTTCCTGCCCCCACTTCACAAGAGGGTAATTCTTATAAAAGTTATATACATTATACACAATTGTCAGTTCCACTGAACCCACATTTTCACTACCTTATGTTCCCCGTACAAGTCCCAGGCCTTCAAAACCCATATATTGCTCAGCATATGGGAAGAATACCTTTAGTGTCACTCACTCAAACCATTTAAGCCCAATAGTGGGCAGACGGGTATAAAAGAAGATCCTGCATGAGGTGGTTTAAAGTATCCAATATGAAATTGGAGTTTCAAGGAATCTATCCCATCTCCAATGGGATGCATGAAGGATGTATAGCAATTAAGGACAATTTGCAGCTCAGTTCACTGGTGAGAATCTCAGTTAAATGCTCTTGCCTTTTTTGCCTACAGGCAAAGAATCTCCTATAGAACTTAAGGCAATCAAATCAATTTGCAACAAATCAATTTGCAACATTTAAAGTGAAAAATTTTAGGAGTATTTGGTCCTGCTGATGAAATCAGCAGTTAAGCCCAACCACCACGCCAAGGTAACTCCTGTGGAAGGGTAAATAACCATGAGCCATTTAGATTTTACAATATTTTTTATTTAATATTTACAGAAGTAATTTTTCAACATTGTTACAAAGTACAGAGAATGAGAAACAGGTAGTTTGCTCTTCCATTTATACAGTGGCCACAGCAAGATGACAGGAACCAAATCATGTGAGCTTTCTAAAACAGTAAAAGTTTTAAACAAAATTACAGAACTGCATGCAACCTTCATTTGCAAAATATACAGAACACACACAACTGTTACAGCATAGAAGTTGGAACCAGATGACAGTAGTTTTAATCAAACCCTAAAGCCTTTCAGAAACTAACTGCACATTAATCTTGCAACCAACCAAATTCAACAGGTACAATGGCAGTAGTATCAATATAAAATAGGACATTGATAATGAATGCAAAAAGTAGGACCACAGAACTGTTATGTACCAAAACGCCAGAATGCAATATCTCTGCAAGTGTTGCCTTAGAAGATCCATCTTCATTTTTGTGTACCTCCCCCCATTAAGTCATGAATTACTGTACTCAAGCCAACTGGCTTACTACTCTGGCTCCTGTGAAACATCTTGCTACCATATCCAGTCATTAAATGGATGCCTTAAAATATGAGTTTTACAACATCCTACATGGTTCTCTCATCTCTTCCAAACCTGTTGTCACTCCCATCCATTCTTGCATTAGCCAATGCAGTATTGCTACATTACCACAGTATCCTATCATTAAAGGCTCTGAAAAGGCTCTGAAATGACAGCATTGTGGCCTGGTGTTGTACAAGTTAAAGTGGTGGCATCAGGAAGTATAAAGCATATGCAGCACAGCCAGAGAGCAATTACTCCCCACCCCTTACACTGGAAAAGCTCTTACAGATTTGGAATGCAAGCAACCAAGCTTGTTGATTCTTAAAGTTCAGTATGTAGAGTTTTCCCAGTTTTCCCAGTATATGCACAGGTAGTCACAACTGTGTTCCAAATTAACTAGCCTAAACTTCCATTCCATACATTTGCATTTGTCAACTGTGCGGACTTCACAGAATTTCCAGTTTTGCCCAATATTTTTGGTCCATTTCTCATAAAATTGAAATTATCTGGCAAATGTGACAAATTACAGGATTTAAGTTTAGACGTTTCAGACTTCATATGCTTCAGAAAATGTATGCTTTTACACAACCTGTTTTTCCCCATCAATGTTCCAAGTTTGATAAGAGCAATATTTGTCCCCATTTTTTGGGCCTTTGTCCCTCTTATTTATGGCTTTGTCCAGATTTCTTGCTCCAAGAGGTTGAAAAGTAGGGGTTAGTGGAGTTTAAAACCTAAATCTCTAGTGAGCAAACCAATTCAGTATGCAAAGACTTACCAAATAAGCTGATAAAGGGGAGAATACTTACCAGATACAGTTCCTCCAGTATATTTATATTTTATCCCTACCAAGTCAAACCGTACTGAACAGTTGTCAAACATTAATTCTTGTACTGAATTGGTGTTATTGGAGCTTTCCTCACCAGGCCTCCACTGAAAATGGCAGACAGATTTTCCCAGTCAAAATGTTTGTATCGCTACTAAAGACAAAAAATGTAAGACATAACAGCTGTCTAGGAGCATTCCCCAGCTCATTAAAGCCATATCCTAAATAGTCAAAGTGCGTTTCTAAACTGCAGTAGTAACTCCTACAAAATGTTTTGGGTACAGATATCCAGACTGTAGTGCACAGTATTTGTACCATACCTACAACACTATTTTTCAGCATATATATATATATAAAAAAAAAAAAAAAAAAAGTTACACAAGGTAAACACTGCAATAAAAATAAATCTTTATCCAGTGGTTTATAGGATGTAAACTAAAAAGTTTCTCACCTCTTTATTCCTGCGCTCTACTTTATCTTCGATCCTGGGGTCTGGTTCTACTGCCGTTTGCCATCAGTGGCAGCAAGCCCAATTGTACAGTACTACAGACATTTAAATCTTGGCAATGGAACAAAGGCTACAATGTGCACTATACAACTCTGATGTGCAGTTTGTCTTTTTGCCTATACTTTGGAACAAAACTGGTGCCACTTTTAGTGGCATGGATTCCGTTACCATGCATAAGTGCTGCCTCACCAAACAGTAAAAAAGGGCTATACCAGTTATGTAAAGCACTATGTAACAAAGAAATTAGCTTCAACATTTTTTAAGTTACACATTACTCCAGGAATTAACTCAATATGGAAACATGGCTAACACTAGTGATCCTTGAGGATCAGACAGATGCTCAAACAGTGGTCTGAAACTGAGCAAGCATGTGTTACAAGGCATACAATTAAAGCTCTGAAACTAATTCAGCACAGACGCACTGCCATCCTACAATGCAGTTATCTCTGACCAAGCAAGAGCACATCATAATCTACATCTTTTTAAAGCTTTTCAAGAAAACTTACACAAGACTCAAATCTAGTATGGATTAAAATTCATGTAATAGTCAACTGTACTATATAGTTTCAAACACCAACATTTCCTGATTCAGATATACATGAAAACAGCAGAGACTCCAGAAAATATGCAATGCTTGTAGAAATGTCAAGTAGAATGGACAAGTGTTTCTTACCTTTCTGAAGGATCTTCAACCCCAGGATCCCCAGGATTCTTTAAACCTGTAGGAAATAATTTCAGCATTTCCTCCCGCAGTGGTAAACATTTTAAACTACAAACTAGATAGCAAAAGTTCCTACCTTTGGTGATCTTCAATCCTGGGGTCAGCATGTTGCAACAGGAGGTAGTCAGAAATGATGTTTCAGCCTCAAAGGCCAATAACTGCTCATTTATAGGGCAAGCTTTATAGTCTTTATGGGCAATTAAAACATTACACATTCCAAAAGTGACCCTCCCAAACAAGGGTGTGGAGGCAGAAGTAAACTACCAAACAGACAATTACAGCTTGAACTAAACATCCACAGCAGAGGCAAGGCATTCACTACCAACTAAAAAAATTAACAGGTCATATGCTATTGTATTCAGCTCAGCTCAATGCAATTAAAAGATAGTTAAGTCACTATGGCATCTTTATGTTCTCCCATAAAAGAGCAACTTCTGTTTCCTATTCATGATTGCCTGTACATAGATCCTACCACCACTGCTATTACAGCCTAATCTCAGAGAAGCAATAAATCATTGATCATGACAATAAGTCCAAAGCATCCTACATCTATGGTAATAGCTTAGTAAAGACCACTGCGAATTTAGTTTTGCAAACAATCTGCGGACTGACCAGAAAAGCCGAAAGACATTGCTAATACAGATAACGAAAGTGAAGCATCAGGAACTATACAGCTGCATTATCATGAGATGCATTTATGCCAAATCAGTGAACCTTTTCAGAGTTGTAAAGTGATTTTCATTATTGCTCACTTAGAGATATTTAATGGAAGCATGTCCTACCTTTTGATGTCTTCAACCCCAGGATCCTTTTACTTGCAGATTATCCTGAACCTGTAGATAATACAAGAATTCAGTCCAGCAAATACAAAGTAGAATTACACACTTGCATGCATAGGGATGCAGTATACTAGACAGTATAGCAAAGAATCCGTTTAAGCCTAGAAACCTCTCTCCCATAGATGTACTCACGAGGAGCTATCCTAGAAGGGACAGCAAGTTGTAAAATAAAGGATAGTGTATAAAAAAATTTAGGCTGTCATGAGTCTGTCAGGACAAATACAGAAAGCTAGACTAGGAAAACCCGAAAGGTTTCTGTAGAAGGTATACAAACAAGAAAGAGGTCACAACGGCATATACACCCCCAAGTCACAAATTGAATCAGTCATTGTTTGAATGTCAACCAGCCTTCACAGGAGTCTTCCTTCCAGCCAGGCATTGTACAGAAAGTGAAATTTGATCTTTTGCAAGCATTATTGGCCTGTCAACCATGAAATACCCACCTCATTTGGCTGACCATGCAGCTGCAGCACTCATATCATTTTGAAGTAGTCTGCTCCCCCTCCCCCATAGTAAAGCCAAACAGATTCCAGAACAGCATATGCTCTTAAGACTGGATTCAGGAAAGTTACTACTAGTTTCCCAAGTTACTACTAGTTTCCCCATATGGTTTTAACACAATCTTTTAAGCTCAGGTTTACTACACCAAGATAGGAGTGTGAAGTCAGTGAAGAGCATAGTAAGGTTTCCTTTACAGAAGACAGTCTTCAGACTACCAGACATATTTACTTAATTTTAAATTCCTTAAAAAATAGTGTTCTGGTCCGGAATTAATTAGAATTGCCCTGGATTCTTTTGCTTAAGGCTAGAACACAAATATTGGGAGTTCATCTCTTAACTGTAAGCAAGTGATAGGCAAGCAAGATCCAATTTATAGCACTGGAATAGTTACCTTATGGGTCTTATATTTCTTGGGGTACCAAAGCATGCTTGCCATTTTGTTGAGTATTTGGTATCCCAACAGGTGTGCATATGCCTGGGTATCAGATATCAATGCTTCAGGATGTATTAAAATGAAGAGGGACTGCTTTAGAATGAGAAGTGTACTGGGCCAAGGCCCAATCCTTGGGGAGCATCTGTTGTAATGTTCCAGAAGTCAATTGTCATATTAATGTGGAGGTCCATTTTTTGGAATCAATAGAAAACCACTTAGTCCACTGTCTATCAATGCCCTGTATTACTTGCATCTAGACATGTCCAGCAATCGTCATCTACAGCATACAAAGACTTCCTACAAAAAGGCTACCTTTAAACAACCATGATCTCTATACAGATCTGCAAATAAGCAGATCTGAATACACTCCATTGAATTCTAAGCCCAAGCTAGCCGAACACATCTAGACTCATTGCTACCCAGAATCACTGGTTAAACCACTGGAAGCTCCTCACCTATTAAAACCTTGGTGTACAAGACCTCTACAGTGTCAAAGTCGTCTCGAGCAAGCCTTCCAGCCAGGAGTGATAGTCAAGGTCTGTGTTCACTCATACCATAATAGATTCAGTGTATGCCCACTACTAATACACACACACTAGTGTATTCACACTTTGCAGTTTAACCATGTCCATTAACAGAACCCCATTGCTCAGACTATGGGCATGTATACGGTTAGTGCAGACATGCACATCAGATGCCAAGACTCCCCACCCCCAGCTAGTCTTAATAGCCATAAATATTACTTTACTAGGCACTGACTTGCAGGATGAATTTTAACATCCCAACCTGAATTTTCTACATCAACTGCCAAACAATTCATGGCCAAATACTATCCTTCAGAGCTCTGTCTCCCTCGGCTTGCCACCCCAAAACTAGCGTTTTTTCCTCAATGTCAATAACCGACATTCTAAATACTGGAAACCTGCTCAGTACAGATAAAGGTTGAGATATTACCATACAGTCTTGTCCAAAACTCTAACCTTTCAAGTTAACTTCTTAACATTGAAGTGGAAGGAACTGTTGCACACTAACCTTTGGCATTGTGGTATTCAATATGCAACTGCTATAGATAAAGGCCCATTTTGTTACTGCAAACAAATAGGTCTGATCTTCATAGTATAGTTGTTACAGCATAAAACTATTGGTTATGTAAAATGGAAATTAACAGTGGGTGTAACTTGGTTCTTGATATAAAAGACAACCAGAAACCCCAGCTTTGCTGGTCTTTTCCCACAAAAATTCTTATGCATGTCATCTTATAGGTTCATAGGTTCATAGGTTTATACTAGACTATCTGCCCTAAGGCATTTATAAGCCTAGCCCAAATTATTGTGGCTTACGCCACCCCTTATATGAAAAAATACTGTGCCCATTAGTTTGTTGTGCCTCTGTCCAGCAGTGACCCAGAGATGATTCCCGGGGTAAACCTACGATCTCCCATCCACAGGTCTAGATTTCTCTTGAACAGAGTCAGCGAGGTGCTCTGCCTCACATGGACCGGGATTTTATTCCACAGCATAGGGAGTCTCTGAGTGATAAATCTATCCCTCCAGCACGTCCTATTTATATCCGTGCTAAGGTTTAAGTCGCTTGCTCTAGTGGTTTTGGTGGATTTGGATTTTTGAGGTGGAGCATGTCCATTAATTCCGGGTTGGACATGGCCTTGTATGTCAGGCACATGTCACCTCTGAGCAGGCGGTATGCGACTGAATAGAGCTGGAGTTTCTTCAATCTGGCAGCATATGACAGATTTTGGAGTCCCTTTATCCTTTTGGTGAGGAACTTTTGGGGTCTCTCCAATTGCTGCAGATGTCGGGTGAGATACATCCCGAATGGGGCATTGTACTCTATCATTGGTCTGATAAGTGAAGAGTACAGGGCAACAATGACCTCACTAGATCTGGATGTGAATCCCTTCATGATCAGGTGGGCAATGTAGAAGGTCTTTCTAACCACTTTAGCAATGTGAGTGTCAAAAGAAAGGCCACTGTCAACCTGGGTCCCCAGGTCCCTGATAACCTCTTCTGTGCTTAGTGGATTGCCACCTATATGGTAGCTTGGGGTTACCTTGTTTTTCCCGAAGGGTATGACTATACATTTTTGGCGTTTAACTTCAGGCCATGGCTCTGGCACCAGCTATCTGTTTCCGTGAGTCCCTTCTGAAGGATATCAGTGTCCGATGCACTTTCCACTATGGCGCCCAGTTTGCAGTCATCTGCAAACTTTGTCAGCCAAAGTCCTCCCATGTTGGCCTGTACTTCTGAGAAGTAGATGCCAAACAATAGAGGGCCAAGGACCGAGCCCTGTGGGACACCACTTGTGACCGGCTTGGAGTCTGACACAGCGCCAGCAACTCTAACCCTGTGGGTTCTGTCCTTAAGCCAGTTTGCAACCCATCTTGTGACATATGGGTTTACATTTAAGCTGGTAAGTTTTTCTACAATACCCGAGTGGGGTATTGTGTCGAAAGCCTTTGCAAGGTCAAGGTAGGCTGTATGGACTGCCTTTCCCTCATCAATGGCCTTGGTGACTATTTCAAGAAGTCGACCAAGTTCAAAAGGCATGATCTTCCCTTGACAAAGCCAAACTGGGTCGGGTCCAATGTCTGCAAGTCCCTATATCTTTGTTTATGAGCTCCATTATGATCCTCTCCATAGCTTTGCAGACTAGACTTGTTAAGCTTATGGGCGGTAATTACCAGGGTCCGTGAGGCGCCACCTTTGTGGAGTGGGACCACAGTTGCCGTCGCCACTCCTTGGGCACGTATCCTGTGGTAAGGCTGAGATTAAACAGCTGCCTTATGTGTGGGTTTAATTCCTCATTTAGCTCGTGTAGCACACAGCCGGGGACACCATCCGGTCCCATTGATGCTGTGTTTTTAGCTTTAGAGAGAGCAGCTTTCACCTGCGCATTTGAGATGTCCGGGAGGCTACACTCGGCTGGGATAGTTATCTCTCCTTTAGGGGGGGGGAGGGGGGTGAAGTTTGCACTGAACCTGTCTGCCAGTATGTTGGCAATGTCTGTGGGTTCAGTGATTTTTGTATCATTTTGGACTAATTCTGAGCATATCTGTGAGTTTCCACCCAGGTTCCTAACATAGCTGAAAAAGGCCTTATGATTGTCCTTTGAATCCATGGCAATTTTTCTCTCAAAATTGGCCTTAGTTGATTTTATGAGTGCTCGTAATTTTTACTAATAATGATCAGGGGTGACTTCCCTTTTATGGATTTTGTTCTATCATGTAATAGCTTTCTCCTCTTATTGTAAAGTTTGTTAATGGCTGGGGTCCACCAGACTGGACGTTTGCCCTTTGTGGAAAGAGTCTTGGTTTTATTTGGGATTGCCTGATCCATGCAGTCCTGGAGGTGTTCATAGAAGGCATTTGTAAGGGCTTCCGCAGCTTGGGTTGTGGTTTCCTCTGACTCAGGGGCCTTGAAGGATACCACACCAGTCTTGAGTAGTGTGAAGTTTGCTTTAGAGAAGTTCTTCACTATGGTCTTTTTGTTTGGGGTGGGGCGGGATGTGGATTTCCAGTGAGATTAGTTTATGATCAGATCTCACCAATGAGGGATATACTTCGGTGTGGAGCATTTTGTCCCCATGTTTGTGACAATGAGATCTAGTATATTTTCTCCTCTCGTGGGAACAGTGACTAGCTGTTCCATGGCATTTGAATTTATGAACTCCAGGAACCGTTGGGCTAGAAAGTTAGGGCTTGAGTAATGTTCCCAGTCTATATTCGGGTAGTTGAAGTCACCCAATATGATGGTGTTTGGAGATACATTTATACCCTCCAGTGTCTTCAGGAAGGCTGTGTGGGGTTCCTGAGTTTAAGAGGGTGGCCTGTAGCATGCTACAATTTGTAGAGCAGTTTTGCCTATTGTTAGTTGCACCTGGATGGATTCAGAAGCTTCATGCGTTGCCACCAACCTGGAGGTGTGAGTAACCTTTATGAATATGAATACACCCACTCCTTTTGTGGAGTGGTGCTGGTTTTGGGGCGGAACGCATGATATGAGGTAAAACCTAATAGTGCCGGGTGCTCTCAGGAGCCTTGAACCAGGTTTCAGTTACAGCACAGACATCGATGTTCTCCATACTGAGAAGGGCCTCGAGTGCGTGCATTTTGAGATTTAGACTTCTGGCATTGAGCAGCATTACCCTCAATTTCTTCCCATTTTTGTTTTCTAGGGTGGTAGGTTTAGAATTTGAGCCTTGCCTAAAAAGGCACTATGGGGGTGGCAAGAGCCTTAGCCAATATCCGGAATCCCAGGGTGACAGGTGCAAGCCGTCCCTTGCGAAGCAGCGTGGCTTGTCAAGCATGTCATCCCAGGCAGACAGACACTGGATCCCCTTTGAATGACACCAGACATTAAGCCAATTGTTAAAGCTGATCATCTTGTCTCTATATTGTGGCATCATTCTTGGTGAAGGAAGGATACTGCTCAGGGTTAGGGTCATACCTGCCTGGGCTACATAATCAGAGAGCTCCTCTATGTCTCTTTTCATGCAGTCCAGGGAGGTACGTCTCAGGTCGTTCACACCAGCATGGACAATGACTGTGTCATATTTGTACTTGCTGTGGAGTGACCCGAGTGCTTGTGTTATGTGGCGGATTCTAGCGCCCGATAGGCAGCTTACTGTGACTTGGCTTTTTAAGCTTTCTGCAGTAGAAGCCCAGCTAGTTATTCTAGACCATTATTTACTGGCTTATTACAGTAAATGCCTTTAAATAGCCAAAGTGTCCTTTGTCTGGGTACAGCTCTTTGCTAGCTCCTTTGTCCAAACCCCTTTCCTATATGAAGGCCAGAAAGGACATGACTATTGAACTCAGATTTGAGCATCAGCCCACAGTGTATAATCAGCTATGCACACACACTACAAACTGATCCATCAGTTCTTATGCATCCTACAGTTTCGGATGACCTACACTGCAAACTGACAGGCAACACTACTCAAGGATACTATAGGACAGGATGACCCACAGAGAGTTTATTCAGAAGCGACAGGTGTATATTGTCAGAATACACCACACAAAAATAAAAATGTTTCTGCAAAGGGGCAATACCCATTAAATGAGACGCATACCTGTCAAGTGTACTTTATTACGAGGAACGTTCATTGGAGGTCCTAAAACATTCATGCTCCTCGAAGTCCACATTGAAAGTATCTGTCATACATTCAGTATATTTTTTTTAACTGATGTGCATGATAAAGAGAGCAGAATCATACAAGTTTTTATATGTAAAAAATAGCACATTTTAGCTATCTTAGGAGCTTCCTAGGTGAAGCGGTTAGTAAGCGTTCCACATTTTGCCATTTGCCACATTAAAAGAAGTAGTGTTCCTCATTTTGGAGATTGAGGGTTGAGACGGTCTGTGGATATAGGGTTGCCACCTTTTCAAATGCCCAAAGTGGGACATTATTGGTACAAACATCAGATTTTGCAGGGCAAAACATACCCACGGCCAATACAAAGGAGAGAACTTTAGTTTTTTTCCTAAATAAAAGCTTATTCTTGTAGCATTTTATTTCCTTATTCTGTTTATTATAATATTTAGGTGTTTCAGATACAGAATAACGTTTATACAACTATTACGTAAAATATTGGAAATAATTTTGTCCTAAAATCTTACATTTGCCATTTTTTCAATTTTTTTTTTTGCAGGACACAACTGTCCAAATAGGGACTGTCCCTCGCGAAGGTCTCAGACAGGTGGTAACCCTATAAGGATACAAAGTTTAATGTACGTTTTCACGTGAAAACTGCACGCGCGGTAGCCAGATTAATAATGTGATATTTCAAGCGCATAACTCCAGAAAAGCGCACTTCGCTCCATCGAACAAGCGGACAATGCTTCTCAGACCCTAGACTGAAGAGTAACTACCTTACAATGCTATTTAAGTGCCTAGATTTATAGCGCCAAACTATTTTTAGCCGAAAAACTCTTATTCCAGTTTAGTTCCAAATATCAGAAATTAGTAGCGTCATATCCCAGCAATGGGAAAGGATTCTGAAAGAAAGTTAAGAAGCTTCCCAACCGGATTAAACGGCTTTGGGGTGGGTGGCTGGGTGGCTGCCGGGGGGCTCCATTTGCATCTCTTGACAAACCCGGCCCGAGTGAATTAGCGGAACTAATTTAAGCAGCTGCGATTTATTCGCAGCTGCATACGTGAATCTTGTTATCGCTACAAGCAAGTCTGCAATTTAAAATAAAGCTTTGCGAGAAGGTAAGGAGCCACCCTGTTGGGTTATCACCAGTCTCATTAGGCAGGAGAGTTCCTGTTTGGGTGGGAATATAAAGTAGTTACGAGTTATGGTTTTCTAATGTAATGAACGTTTTCCACGTTAAGCTTATTGATGCTTATGTCAGTACAAAAAGGAATATTCTAGTGCGAGTGCCAAGATGTGTCGGCAGATGTACAAGTATAAACATAGTCCAGATTATGGAAGTTAATATCCCGCAACCGCTTAGCGCAAACATTCTTGAAAAAAAAAAAAAAAAAAAAGGAAAGAAAACGCCCAAAAGTCAGGGGAAATTTTTAAATAGTAATTTTATGGCATGCCAAGCATTACTGTGAATTTTAGAATGATAAAACATCCAGGCTAAACCAAAATACTTGTGAATTACGAGAGAAAGTGTCCGGACGTTTTGCGAAATTCTGTCCAGTTGGGAGGTATATGGAAAAGTACTTTTCCACATTTCTTTGTACAGGGAAGGCAGAGAGAGCCAAAAAGGGTTACCATTAAAGTTACGGTTCAAGCAAAATTATTTTTTTTTGTGACCATAGGGAGTGGGGAGGAGTATCAAGAACAGAAAATATTTCGTCAGGCAGTGGGCGCCCTTAACGCAACTAGTTAAGCATCCAGTGCTCGTGTTCAGGTGAGGAAAAAAAGCAACCATTCTATCGGCCCCTTACTATACAGATCATACTGTATATGAACTTAACACTATAAAACAAAACTTACCTTTACGATGTACCTGGTTTACAGATGGTGAATTGAAAAGCTCACTAAAAATGAAACCACTTATTCAAAGTTTCACAATATATAGAGATCTTTGTTAATTAGGCATGATTTGAATCACCTGTCAGGTATGCCAAATATAGTGAAGCAAGTAACATCAGAGCCTAGTTTGGTCTACATCTGATTAGTATAATCATTCTGAGTAATATTACATTTTAAAAGTTTTAAGAAATCAGCTGGTATGCAAACATCATCACTGGTACTTAGCTGATAATAAATAATGGTAGAAGCTTACATTCTCAAAGAATGCAAGTAAAACATCAAAACTTCTATTAGCACTTGTTTAGTCAGTTAACACACTTAGCAAATGAGGCATTAACAATGTAATACTTAGCAGATGAGAGATACTCTAGACAAAGCATTAAAAGTTTTGTTTAGAGATGTAGTAGTATTTTAATGTTTTAGACAATAGCTTGCTCAAAATTATAGGTAGCTGAGAAGCATATACTGTCATCAAAATGAGTTCCCAATTAAAAAAAAAAAAAAAGATGGTGACACTCACCTTACAAAAGGTTATGCACTAGACTAATTCCTCCACCGTACTTGTTATCCTGAAATATCATTCTGACCTCACTCAGTCTGATATTTGCCAGAGCTCAATACCTGCCTGCAGTTAACTCTATTAATGATGGATTAAAGCACATACTGCTGTGGCGACTATTAAACTATTGATTTTCCAGTTACTCGTTCATGTTCCTCTGCAATATCTAGCTTAAAAAAAACTGTCGCTGCTTTACCAGGTCCATAAGAGAATGGTTCAAGTAAATTGATAACTGTTTGCCACTAAAAACAAACACTTTTCTTCTAATGTATTCAAGTTCATTCATAAAGTAGCTGTTTTGGAATTTTCTGCATTCCTTCATGCCTGTTGTACCCTCAGTGTGATGTGATAAAGGATTTGATGTGATCCCTCTCTCTTAGCTTTGTGCCCTGGAATTCAGTCGAGTTTCATACAGAATTATTGCTATATTAGCCTTCATTAGAAAGAATTTTGGCAGACATTTACAGAGTGCAGGGCCTGAATCATGAAAGAAAAACCTTTCTTGGAATTGCTCAAGCACTCTAAGGAACCAGTCAGTAAGCAAATGGTCACTTTACAATAGATGGTATTCTTCACTACTTCTGCAGTCCAACATACAGCAATGCCACTAATAAAAGTTAAACTACAGCTATCAAATGCATTGCTTCCTGAGATTAATAAATAGATACCATCTTTTTCAGGTACATGCAATGCCACTAATAGAGAGGTTTTATTTGTTATAGGTTACTACTTTGTATCAATAACTTATCATGCACAGATACCAAGTGAGAGGGCAGGGTATTTCAGTTCTGTTTTTTTGCAAGTTGCATAGCTGTAGTTACAAGCAGGACAACATAGCAGCAGACTGATTAACCTCTACAGTTCATTACATGACATCAATCCTACACAGTTAAGAATAGGAAATAAAAGCCTTAAGAGCACCTACTTCAAACTTCTATATCAGCCATTGTTTACTGAAGTTAATGTTTTAATCATCTAAACTGATTGGTGTAGCCAGGACTTGATCTGCCATTTGCTAGAAGCCACCCTTAAATAGGTTCATAGGTTCATAGGTTAATACTAGGCTATCTGCCCAAGGGCAGGTATATCCTCCCCATCCCATCCATTGGTCTTATTGAACAACAGAGAGGTGCTGCTCTGCCTCACATGTGCGGTTTTTTGTTCCACAGCATAGGGAGTCTCTGGGTGATGAATCTGTCCCTCCAGCGTGGTTCTGGATCTAGATTTTTTTGAGGTGAAGCATTCATCAAAAATCTGGGTTTGACATGGCCTTATATGTCAGGCACAGGTCACCTCTGAGTATTTTGTTTTTCCCTTTGGTGAGGAACTTTTGGAGGCTTTTTCAAAGCTGCTGCAGCAGGTGTCTGGTCAGATACATTTCTAACGGGCATTGTACTCAATCATAGGTCTAATAAGTGATGAGTACAGGGGAGGTTTTCTAACTACTTTTAGCAACATGAGTGTCAAAGAAGGCTACTGTCAACCTGGTCCCCAGATCTCTGATGACTTTTTCTGTGCACACCACTTGTGACAGGCTTTGAGTCTGACATGGCTCCAGCAACTCTGACCCTGTGGGTTCTGTCACTTAGCCAGTTTGCAACCATCTTGTGATGTATGGGTTTTACATTCAAGCTGATGAGTTTTTTGATGATACCTGAGTGGTGGTATTGTGTGAAGGCCTTTGCCAGGTCGAGGTAGGCTGTATGGACTGCCTAATGGCCTTGGTGACTGTCGAAAAAAGTCAACCAAGTTTTCTGACAAAGCCAAACTGAGTTGGATCAAAGTCAAAAAAAGTTCCAAGTGTCTTTATTTATATGAGGTTCCATTATGATCCTCTCATGGCTTTGCAGATAAGGCTTGTCAAGCACTGAACGTCAGCCAGTATGTTGGCAATGTGTGTAGTCTGGGGAGTTTCCCTCCTGGGTTTCTAACATAGCTAAAAGATTCCTTAGATCTCTTTTAGAGTTTTTTCTTTTTTTTTTCTCAAATTTTTTTGATGATGATTTTTTTATGAGAGCTTTTTTTTTTTTTTAATATAAGGTGTCTTCTACCTTTCAAGGATTTTTTTCTATCTTGTAGTAGCTTCCCTCCTTTTTGTGTAAGAGCTTGTTTTGGTGGGGGTCCACCAGACTGGGACGCTTGCCTTTGGTACAGAGAGTCTGGTGCTGGTAGAAGGCATTTTGTAAGTGATCAGCGGTTTGAGTAATGTTTACCACTGGCTACCTCCAGCGAGATTAGTTTATGATCTGATCTCACCAGTGAGGGGTATACTTCCGGTGTTGAACATTTTGATCCCATGTTCGTGATGATGATGGACTTCACATTATGCTGAAAATATTACACTGTGTGTTTGGAAATGATGTATCCATGGAGTGGCTTCTAAAGTCAGTCTTGAAAGTTGTCAGTTAAACACATTTTGCCTTACAGAGGTTAAACTGCCTAATGCTGTGCTATGGCTATTAATTGTTTAGAGAGATGCTTACCTAGTGAAAAACATTTTCCATTTGATAACTGCTAAATTAAAATTATTCAGTTGATTATAAGCAAACATATAGACAAGTGCATTTTGTCATATGAGGCACACTGAGTGCAACAAGGCTCTGGCTACAATTTAGGCGGCTAGCTCTGAAATTAAAAAATCCATATACAAATTAAAAATGCTTAATGCTACTGATGGCAATGACTATTTGTAAATGGACACTGTGCAAGCAGTGTAATTAATAGTTGTATTGTTTGAAGCGTACCACTTGTGCTGATAGTCCAATAAGGCACACTTGAAAAAGCAAAATTACTTTAAAAGCAGCTTTTAAGTCTCTGGCTCTAGTTAGAGCTAGATTTAAGGTTTTAGGATTGGGGTTACTCATCATCATTAACCCCTTTTTTTCACATTTCTTTTTCTGTATGGCATCATGGTGTCACTTCAACTTTTTCCACCCTTTTCTATTCATTGCCACTGTCCTAGCTTCTTCTGCTGTGATGCCGTAGTGTTGCAGGTCTTCTCTCATTCAGTCCATTCATCAATTGCCTGAATATCCTTGCTTCCTCTCGCCTTCTTGTCACTCCAAAATCTTCACCAAATCATCTTGTTTTCATGCACATGTGCTTGAACCACAATAATTTGGTCTGTTTGATCTTCTGTGCAATTAGATCTATACTGACTTATGTTCTGGTGCCGTAATTCCTTCATCTGCCCCACAGTATGTATCTCACCACCCATCTCAGGCACTTAGTCCATCACCTCTAACATCCACAGCTGCTTTGCCTTTTCTGCTTAGGTTCTTTTAGCACACAGAAGTGCTGGTTGCATCATTGTTTTGTACACCATAGTTTTCACTTTTTTTCACACTATCCCTGACACTATGTCATAGTTGGCTGCAGTCCCTCTGTTTCTAGCTTTGACCTCGATATTCAGACTTCCCTTCTCCTTAACCACTTCTCCCAGATGTCTGAAGCTGTTAACCTATTCCAATATTTTCCCTTTTAGATGAATCTTCAGCTTCTGATTTCCCCAATTTGCTGCCATAACAATCATCTTGCCTGTACTCTATTTTATCCCATGTACCTCATTTTTGCATTCAATTTCCTTATTTACTGAAGTTCCTGTTCAGAATCTGCTTGTAATGCCTCATCATCTGCATACATACAGTTTTTTTGATCTGTCAGTTGTGTCCTGTTTGCAAGCGTACTTCATCAGTATGAGCAACAGTGGGCTCAGAGATGAACCCTGATGTACAAGCACTCTCGGTGGGAACCCCCTTAATGAAACTGAATGCTCTTCATACTTTTGCCCCTGTACATAGCCTTCACTAATTCTACCAAGATTTCTGTGGCTTTGAACCATCACAGGTCTGCCCAAATCAGCTTTCTTGGGACTTCATCATATGCCTTGTTTATGTTTAGGAATGCCCAGTTGGACTCTTTCCTCATCAGGTCAGTTGTACTATATCTTAATTTGAATTTGAACTGCTCATTTCCCATATTACTTTCTACTACTCAGTATAATATTAAATCACTCACACAGTGTGGCTCTCTGTCCAGACACTTTTGTGAATGTCCGCTTTATTCCTGCACAATGGCACTAGAATGTTTAATTTCTAGTCACCTGAAGTATACCTTTCTCTCCATCCTGTTATGGAGACCCTCATAAGCAATTTCTTCCTTACCCCATCAACATCAAAAAATTAGTTTTAGGGTTATGTTTAGAGTTTTTGTGATAGGGTATTAGGTTTAGTTTTACTGTTTTATGTTTAGGTTATGAGTGTTTTAGAGTTGGCTTCTAGGTTTAGGGTTGGTGCTTTAGGGTCAGAGGTTTAGGGTTAGTTTTAATGTTGGGGCAAAATTTTAGGTCTAAAATTATGGCTTTAGGGTTGGGGGAATTTAATTACTTACATTACGTTTTCCGGAGGGGCGGGCTTGCACGTAAGCATACAACTTTTCTTCATTCCCATGACTGGGCATAACATGTCTGTCTCATTCAGAAAGACAGAGTACACAAACAAGTTATGCCTGGTCACTACAAGTTACCAACACTCTACTGATAAGGAAGAGTAGACTCATCAGTTACATATGGATGCATCTTTCTTAATAAGCAGCAGGAAACAAAGGATAGAGAACTTGAACTTGAGCAAATTACTCACCAATTTAAATTACTGCTCCAAACTAGCAACAGACTGCTACTCTTAAGAGAATGCTTTGCACTTTTATAGGGAGCTATGCTTAAAGGGTAGCATGGATTGTTTTCCAGCTTTAAAACAAGTACAACATTAAGAGGTGGTGGCATTTAAAAATAAATAGTGCAAATAGTGTATGTGTAAGTAGCAAAATAAGCAGTGACACACAAGAAGTGGATGATTCAGAGATACACATAGCAGAACTGTGTTAGTAGTAGTAGTGCAAATGACTGCATTATTACATACTAATGAAAGGAAACATATTAATGAAATGAAAGTTGGTAGCATGATTCAGAAATATATAAAATTAATTTGATGAGCCATGAGATAAACTGTTCTGATCATTATCATTCTTCTGTGTGCAAATGCATTATGTCTGCTAAGATGCTTGGAGTAGCATTTGCTGCAGCTGGTCAGCATGTGTTAATGTTGTAACCAGTATACTTGATGTTGTACAATGTCACCCTCCACAGCACAGAAGAGGTCACCAGCAGCTGAACAGCTGACATACTATTACCTCTATGACCAGGGACACTGTCAGCTGATATCCTGTGGGCAGAGACATTATAGTAGATATGCACCATCTTCACAATGAATCAAGGGGGGGTAGTGTACGGACTGCCTATCCCACTGAACACAAAGGTTTGGATAACATTAACCATCCTTGCCGGGGGGACTCTTTCAACATTCGACAGGGGGCAGATTAAGAGTTTTGCAAATGTTGGCCTCATGAAGAATCCTATACTAATTCCGTGACATGATGTAATGTGAAAGAATCTACTAGGTTTCCATGGACAGCAAAGGACAGAACCACTGATAATTGAGATATCTACAACATAACCCATTTCCCTGAAGTCCTAGGGGTCAATGTCTTTGCCATGAAGGCCTACCACCACCACATGATTCTGGTATATCACCTAAAGAGCTTCTACTCCATCAATGGCCAGGTGGTGTGCACAAGCTATTATGTACATTGTATCCATATGCCATCCTGACACATCCCATGGGTCCAACATGTAGCACATGTGCAAGTACTACCAATCTTTCATGCTCAGTGGCTTTCCATTGGATGCTGTAGTTGGTAGGTGCACACATTGTACCACATCATGATCCTGATAGTCTGGTCCTATGACCCTAAGCAGCAAACCACTCATAATGGTGCCCACTACTGTGTGTTGCATGCAATGCAAGATACGCCTTAGATCATGTCTAATGCCCCTCATTCTGCAGCCTTCAGGCCATGGCAGAGATGATATATTACATCTTCCTGTCACAGACATGTAACCTCACCAAAAGTGTATTCAGAACGCTGAAGGCACACTTCCTTTGCTTGGATACATCTGGTGGTGTACTGCAGTACGCCCACCATCTGCAGCAAGATATCTGTGCTCTGCATAGTGCTTCATAACATGGGGCTATGAAAACAGTTACAGCATAGGAACATAAGAGCACTGCCTAACATACCTGTGGCAGAGGTAGAGGATAACCTGGGAGGTGAATGTCATCAGATGAACTGGCTGTGGCAGAAAATTATGAGAGGCAGAGGAAGATGTTATACATTATGACAGTAGCAAAGAGATAGTGTATGAACCAAAACTATGGGCTGTGATAAGGACATCACATAGTAAAACAGATGCATGGAACAACATGCCCAGTCTACACTTTACATTACATGGACTGGCCATGTTGTGCAACAGAAATTACCCATATCCACATAGGCCAAAGGGAGGGCAGGGCAAATTCATCATCATCATTTGCTCATCCAGGTTAGAGCACAGTGTTAGGGGACAGCAATGCTAACATAGGTATAAGGGTCCTTGGAAATCAGGAATCCCATCCTCCAGTGATGGAGTGGACCTTTCATGGGTGGACATCTTACTGGATATACCAAGCAGTGTCACAGAGCCAGGACTGGAGGCATGCTGTTTGAAAAATTATGTACTGCATCGGCAACTTATATGGGAACCATGCTATAGTCCTCCGTGGTGTTCCAGAAGAATGTTGGCATCCACACCCCCATGAATGGGCACAGGTAAGTGTTGCTCATGGCAGAACTGCTAGGGTATATGAAAAAGTTGAACTGTTAGACCCAATTGGCTTGTCTGATGAGGTATGCCCACTGTGGGCTCAGAGTGCATCAGCCACTATACGAGAGTATCCACAACCAAGAACAGAGGCAGAAGTGGACTGTATGAATGGTGAAGCCATCGCCAGAACAGTGTATGTCACCTCATAAGCATGGCATGCATTTGTGCAGTGCACAACATCCTTTAGCATAGCCATGAATGCAGTTGCCTGCATCCTTACAGATGCACTGCTGGATGTCACCTGGGCTACCATTCCTCTTAAAATGCATGTCTGCTCCAACTACCTACATGCAATGTCAAATTGCATGCATTGCAGGATGTCATACAGTCAATGTAGTGGTTGCAGTTCCACATGCAGGCCACACACTACTCTCAGCAGCTCTGACATGTATGAATAATGGTTGTATATGCCTGGATCACTGACCTGCACAATTGTTGATTGATGCCAAGTGTGACATCCAGGTTTAAGAATATTCTGGAGTCACAGCAGTAATGGCCACCTACACTCCTTTCCACTATATAGGGTGCATGCACACTGGAGGCAGTGCAAACCACATATGGTGATGATACCTGTGTGATAGAAGTGGGGCTGACTTGGATGAGACTGTGATGATGTGAATTATTGCCAGCTATGCCAGGAGAAGTATAGCAGTGGATGTGTAACATATGCCAGCATAGCTTGCTGGAGTTATGTAAAGAATTATATGTCATTTGTATATCAAACTGATTTGTACAGTTGCTTGTGTTGAAATTGTACTACGGTGGTGGTGCTGTGGTAGCGTTGTCGCCTCTCAGTAAGACGTTGTCCTGTTCGATTCTCAGCTAGAGCGTCTTCTGTGTGGAGACATGCATGAATGGGTGTACCTTCATTGAAGGTTGTGCATCAGAGCTGGCAACTAGGCACATAAAAATCTACTGCCAATCATTAGTGGACCGGACTTCCGCTGTGGCGACCCCCTAACCGGGAAAAGTCGAAAGACACAACAACTTGTGTTGAAATCGTATTGGTAAAGCTGCTTGTGTTAAAAATGCATCAACAGTGGGCCCTGCTGGACAGAAAAGAAATACACCTGTATGTCAGACTGTATTCTAACTGTTGAAATGAATATATTGTAACAAAGGATACTGGAAGAAGAGGTTAATCTCAGTCCAGCTACGTTTGAAAAATAGTCTGAAATGAAATTACCTGGTAGGCCATAAAGATGGTTTCCTACAGTTCTGATTGCAGCCAGAGACAAAATATTTGTGAAAAACAGGGCTAGAAATCCTACCATATTGTCCTTAGGGGTGAACTAATTGCTACCCAGGAAGGATGGACGTTTTGGAATGGCTTTATAGGTTCCAGATGCTATAACACATCTTAGCAAAGCTCTGTCTGTGTGCATGGTAACAAATATATGCTAAATTCTAGTTCACTTTCTGGTAAAGGGGGTAGTAAGAGAATCAGAAGTGAGATGTCCAGATGTGTGCGGTGTCATTCTGTAAGCAAACACTGAAACAGTGTTTTAATACTAGATGAGAAAGAAGTTTCAGGACAGTATGCTTGTGAAACCTGCAACAAAGAAGGACACCTCACCCACATCATCTTGCCTTGCTCTAGTAGATGAACTAGGGGACAGTAATTCTTTAGATCAGTCAGGAAAATATAGTGAGGCCCTGTCAGGCTGTGCTCCCGAAAAGGATTGTAACCTGTCCTGTCTGTCCTCTTTGTCCTTTCATTATGTGCTGTCCAAAAGACCTGCAATATGTCCCACCTGTCATGCTGATTCCCCAGCCACTCAGTCCCCTGTCATACCCGATACAGTGTTATACCACACACTCTGCTGCTCTGTTACAGTGCCTGATGCTTATCTGTTTCCCTGTGTGGTCACTGCATTCCTGAGATCCATTACCATTTGTCCTGTCTCCTGTAAGTTTGCTTATATGGCAATCCACTATTATATACATTATTATCAAAGTTTCTGTGTTGCCCTCCATAATGCTGTTGCCTGCAAAATGGCAGCCATAGTTTGTATCATGTTAACACTCAGCTTAAAGCTCAGTAATTATGTTAATGAGGTACTTTAATGGATTTATCTCTGATTTGTGACAATACCCTAATGTTTTATCAGCCCTAATGTATGCTACAGGGAGTGGTCCTGCTCATCCCAGAGTTAGCAGATAATGTAGGGTATACACACTTGCAACACCTGGACATACTGTTCTCACATTGCATCATGCTAGTGACCATCATGTTATTGTTAATGCATGTTATGCTTCATTGCTGTCCACTGAAGTTTACCACATAGTGTCTACTATTTGCAGCTATGCACACCTGGCTCTCATTTTCCTACTTGATTAGACTTAGACAGTGAACATGACCTCATCAGGCACAAACTCTAGCAGGGCTCCTGCCTGGTGCCACAGGAAATAAAACATCTTTTTGCACCTGCTGCACAGGGACCATTAAGGATGCCTGCTTGAAGACTATGAGGGTTCACCTTATAAAGTAAATGATTGGCACCAGCTCATTAAGGTAATGAGAGACACTGGCAGCACCCACTCTAGAAAGACGTGCAGGCATAAATACAGTGAATGGAGTAGGGGTCACCTCTCTGTCTGTGGGGAAAAGAAGTTAAGTAAAATGAGCCACCATTTTATTGTAAGCATTCTGTTCTTGGACTAGCACTGTCCAGGAGGCCAATATGCCATGCTCATTACTACTGGTTTTATGTTCAAGTGCCTCAGGAGACTGAAAATAGTCAGGCTGTTCTTTCACAGCAGGTGGAAAGGGTTGTCCAGGTGGTTCATACAGTCATAGGTTCCTAGGTTTTTACTAGGTCTATGGTCAAAGGAGTCCATTAAGAAGCTCAGCCACATCACCAATACTGTGGTAGAATAACAATGTCCCTAATTACATAGATTTTCTCCAGCCTATTCCAGAAATTGGTTATACATTGCTTTATGTATCTGTCATGCCATTTGGTGGTGTTGTTGTGGTGGAATAGGTTTAAGGCTCTAGAAGGGGGGTTTGGTTTACCACTGGTTCTATTTAGGGGAAGGAGTTCAAACAGTGCAGGGCCATTCAGAGCACAGCTATTTTAGCAAATATCACCTTTTAAGAATCTGTATTACACTGAGCAGAGGGACAAAACTTCAGTCTATCAGAGTACCTAAAGGGTGTGAGACCCGAGATCTTTCTGGAGAGGAAATGTTGAGGCCTGTCAAGCTGTTTTAGGTGCTTAGGGATGTACATTCCAAAAAGTCCATTATATTTAATGATATAATTAATAAAGGATGAATAAAGAGGGACTATAACTCCTTTGGATCTTGAAGAGATACCATGAAGGATAAGTTGCGCAAGGTAGAAGTGGAGGTCAAAGGAGACTCTCTTATCAACATACATACCTAAGTCTTAATAGCTGTGTGAAATGTAAGTGGAATGTTATCTGTATGTTAAACAGCAGTAATGCTAGGTTAGCAAAAGGAAACTATGCTACATTTCTTGGTGTTGAGGGTAAGTCCATGATTAATACACCAATCCTGTGTTTGCTCCAGCCCTTGTTGGAGAACTTGAGCATCTGAGTGGGATTTGATAACCATCTCTGGTTTCCAATCATCAACCAGCTTGGTTAGATATAGTCCCTTGATACTGGTTTTTATTGAACAAAATATATTCCAAAAAGGAAGGAATTCAAGACAGAGCCCTCTGGGACATCACTGGTAACAGTTTTGTTATCTAGAACAAATACCTCTGACCTAATAGTATGGGTTTTGTTAACAAATTATCAATCCAATAAACTATGTATGGATTAGTGTCGTGTTAGGAAAGTTTGTTCATAATCCCAACATTGGGTATAGTGTCAAGATTTGGAGAGGTCCATCTCATACCTCTCAACCTCTTAAGGCAGGAAATATGGACAAAGCAATAAATAACAGGGGGGCAAAGGCCCTAAAGCAGGGACATTTTTAAATATTGCTCTTACAAACTTAGAAAGTTGATAGAATAACAGTTTTTGCTTTAGCATGAATTTTCTGGGGGTATGAAGTCTGAATCTCAAATGCAGGTCATTATTTTCTGACTTCAATCCTCAATGATTTGCCAGAAAACCACACGTTTATTGAGAAATAGACCAAAAATATGAGGCAAAAATATGGACATTCTGTGAAAATGTGTACAGTTGAGATGTATTGTCCTGTTAAGCAGTGAGGACTGTATGACCACTATCCATGGTCTGTGTTACCCCTTAAAAAAAGCTCAACAAGATGAAGCAGACATGATCTGCCTTTTTATAAAGTCAAACTGGTGTTTATCCAAGGAAATAAGGTTACCTATATCATTGTTTATTAGTTGAGCTATAACATATTATATCCATGCAAATAATTCTGGTTAGATTAATAGGCTTGTAAGTCCCATGTTCAAGTGAGGGCAACCATCATATAAGGCACCACAGCTGCCATTATCCACACCTTATAGACATTACCTGTCCAGAGACTCAAGTTGAAGAGATGATGAAGGGGTTTTGCTAAGTGACATTACTCTTACCAGCAGACATCCAGGGATATTTTCAGAATTTGTGGAGGTAGTGTTTTTAATTTTGAAAAATTCCAAAAGGATTTGGTGCAAACTGATCTTAGGAGGGGATGTGTGACTGTAATGTAGGGGACAGAGGAGAGGATGGGTGGAGTGAAGTTGGAAGAAACATTATCTGCAAGATTATTAGCCAAGTCTTTTGAGTCATAGAAAGAGTTGCCATTGGTGATCAGTTCAGAATTGTAGGTTACATCTAAGCTTCCTAATATAGCTAAAGAAGGCCTTATAGTTGTCTTTTAACTTAGCTGCATTCCTAACTTCATAGGTAGCCTTTAATATCCAAATGGTAAATTTGAAGGACTTCCTTATCTGCTTTAACACACTTTTTAATGTTGAATTGAACATATTTTAGTGATAGCCAAGAGCTTTCTCTTTTTTGTTATATAGTTTGTTGATGTGGTAGTTCTACAGGACAAGTTTTGTTCTGAAATTGCCATTATGAATATATTGTGTGGGTATGGATACCTCAATGCACCTGCCCAAGAGGGAATACATTCAGAACTGTAGGGAGCATAGGATCATAGGCAGTTACTAGGCTAATGGACCTAGGGCTCTTACAAGCCTAGCCGAGAGATTATCTCCAAAAATGAATCCTCAGTCAGCACCTGTCGCCCCTGTCAATGAGGGACAAAAGTGGAACCCCTGGGAAAAATTTGTGGTTTCCCATCCACTCATAAAGGTTGCACTTGAAGAGGGTCAGCGAGATACTCTGTCTGACATGTATAGGAAGTCTATTCCAGAGACAGGCAGCCTCTGGGAGACAAACCTGTCAGCCCAGCAAGTTTTGTTGATGTCATATATTAGATTTAGGCCTATTGAGCAACTAATGCATGAAGATTTAGACTTACGGATATGGAGCATCTCTAGTAGGGCAGAGTCCGAGATTGCCTTTTAGGTTTGACACAGATCATCTTTGAGCAATCTGTATGATACCAAGTAGAGTGATTGTGATTTCAGCCTGTCCTCATAGAACAGGTGTTGGAGGCCATGGATTCTCTTTGTGAAGTATTTCTGTGGCCTTTCTAGTTGGTGCAGGTGTTTGGAGAGGTACATAACAAATGGGGCATTGTACTCAATTATAGGTCTAATGAGGGAGGAGTACAGAGAAGTAATAACCTCATTTTTTCTGGATGCTATCCCTTTACTTATGAGATGAACAAAGCAAAAGGCTTTTCTGACCACTGCTGCCATATGATGGTTGAATGTGAGATTGTTGTCAACCTGAGTATCCAGGTTTCCCATCGCAGGTTGAGTGCTAAGGGGGTTGCCGTTGATGTGGTAATCAAGCAGGGACTGTGTTTTTGCTGAATGGTATGATGATACGTTAACTTAAGGTCATGAATTTGGCACCAGTTATATGTAGCAGTGAGGCCCTCTTGCAGTATGTTAACATCATTTGGGGAGTCAATGACAGCACCCAAGTTATAGTCATCTGCAAACTTGGTCAGCCACAGGTCCTTTGTCTTTGCCTGGACCTCTGAGATGTAGATACCAAATGGTAGAGGTCCCAGGACAGATCCCTGGGGAACACCAGTAGTGACAGGTCTGCTGTCAGAGGTGATGGCACCTATTTTGACATTGTGGGTCCTATCTGTCAGCCAGTTGGCCACCCAGCTAATCAGACAGGGATTAACCCCAAGTTGTGTTAGCTTTTTGATGATGCCTGAGTGGGAGATTGTGTCAAAGGCCTTGGTCAGGTCAAGGTAAGCTGTATGTACTGACTTTCCCTCATCCAGGGCCTTAGTGACCGTCTCAAAGAAGTTAACTAGGTTCAATAGGCAAGATCTGCCCATAACAAATCTGAACTGGATGGGGTCAAGTGCTTGGAGATTGCCTATGTCCTTGTTTATGAGATTCATAATATATGCTACATGACTTTACAGATCAGACTTGTCAAGCTAATGGGGCAATAGTTTTCTGGGTCAGTAGTGACAAGACCTTTGTACAAAGGGATGACAAAGGTGGTTCTCCACTCTGCGGGAATGAAGCCTGTAATTAGGCTGTGGTTAAACAGGGTACTCAATGGTTGTAAAGGAAAACACAAAGATCAATGCACGTAAGGTTCAAGTAAGGCACCCTTTATTACTTGCAGCAAGGAGACAAAGCATGTAAGTACAAGGTTTGTCTGATTTTCCATGGTTCAGTATGCTATTCTTATATAGTTCTCTGCATGTACACAAGAAAATATTGTTAGTTTTACTGCTGACATGGTCAGAAAAGAAGACATTGTTAGATTTACTGCTGACCTGGTCAGAAAATTGCTGTCTTGCAAAACATGTCTGAGAAAAACAACCTGGCCTTGGGCTAATTTCAGCCCTCCTTTGTTTCTTGCATTTCTTCAGCTGTCCAGTTCTTGATATGATACATTTGCCCAGGATCAAGATACATCCCTGGCCTCAATACACATTCTGCTGACTATGGTAGACTTTCAAGCGTCAATTGTTCTCTTATCAAGGTTTCCTGCAGCTGCACCTATTTCACACAGAATAAGCAGAATAAACATATTAATTTCTTTTTAACCCTAAATGCATCTGAGCTTGCACATTGCAGTTATACATTTTCTTAACATTTCCCCCCTTTTACTACTTTATTCTACCTTCAAAACAAGCATAAACAATTTTTCTTCTCATAACCATTTCCTACTTAGGATTTGCAGTTAGAGAGTCATTCAGTTTAAGCATGTGAAAACATTTTTTTCAGTTTTAAGTAATTCCTCGAATTCAGCATCCTGGTATAAAGTTTCTGAAACTGAAGTGTCTATGATATTCTTAACTAGTCCTTTCATACAGGGGATGCAGCAGCATCCACACACCATCAGTAAGGCTATTCCTACACAGATGGCAATCAGAATGTTCATCAGGATGCTGCCCCAACCCCCGAACCATTTCTGGAAAAAGTCCGTCAATGGGTTTGGTCCTGGTTTGGTCAAGGCCGACACCTGATGAATTACTTCAAGATGGCTGTCTATCTCGTGCTTGTTGTCAGGAATATACGAACAGCACTCCTCCTAGATTAAAGCGCACGTATCTCCTTTCGCCACTAGGGTGAAGTCAAGAGCCATGTGATTTTGAAGTACCACTGTTCTCATGGCAGTCAGTTCATCGGTTACCAATTCTAGGGCAGAAAAGGTTGCATTACTCATTATTTCAAGAAGTTTAGATAGCTTTCTCAGCTCCCAGATTGATTTTGTTGCTCCATATGCTGGTAATATGCCTGCCCACATTATGACGTCATCACCCAGATCCATGTGCGATAGTCCTTTGTTATTCCCAGGGCCTAAGTCATGATGGTATTTCCAAGGTGCATTGATTTGTCCCACTGGATTAGCAGGCTTCTTAATTTAATGGACATTCCGAATTTTTCCTTGAGGTAAGACTGTCGTGTGTCATATGGCCGGAACCATGTACCGCAAAAAACAGCTACCGGACCAGTTTTCAGGTAGCCATTTATATGCTTTTCTTCCGCATATAAAGTAACAATCTTCTACTTTAGTGGTAGCTTTACTATAAACATACACTTGTCCTGCCTGAAACATTTTTCTGTCAATTATGGACAGTTGTTTGTAGAGAACAGAATCACGTTTTACTTCCCCAATTGTGTTATGCATCAATTCAAAAAATGAATCATAGTTTGTATTGCAATAAGATCTGGTGTTATCAGGTTTAGTGTAGCATCTATAAGGAACTGTTACATTGCAATGGCTCCATCCTACCCTGACTGTATCATTCTTATGAAAACACACAGTTCCCTTTTGACGAATAGACAATTGTAATGCTACTTTATCTTCTGATGTAACATTCGATGTGTCATGAATTAGGTTTTTCCAGGTCTTATTAGCCCCTAGGGGAACTGAAGTTAGCAGTAATCCCCCATATGCTGTTGGTAAAGCTGTGCATATCCAGCAATTCAAAAAATTGAAGGTTTTAGCATACACATATTTGATTGCCTGGTAAGTATTGAAGTTTGGGTGCCACTCACGCTTACTAAACTCTACTTGCGTAACAGAGAAGAGAAATGGCCATAACAAAAAGATTATTGTTACCATGATGATCAGTAGGATAGTCATGCAATATTTCTGTGGAAATGATTGTTCCGTATTGTCTCTGTCTTCTCTGGTTCTTCCAAAAAGATATTTTCTTGATTCAGTCATTTTATTTGGACACGTGATCTTACTCTCTGCCCTACAGGACCTTAGCACTGATGATTGCTTCACTGGGTTTGAGACAGATCAGTTCCTATTAATCTGACCCCACTTAGTAGCCAGACTTTTGTGCTTAGGGTCCCGATGGAGAGGTAAGGTCTTTGTCCAATTTGAAGTTTCTCATCAACTTGCAGTGCGTCAGGTGTATCCACGAAGCCCATTCTGCTATCTTGACTGCAGTAGGTGTTGAAAGAAGCACCTGGTAGGGACCTTCCCACTTTGGCGATGCCCAGTTCTTTTGCTTCACGATTTTAATCCACACCCAGTCTCCTGGTGCCACTGTCACTTCTGATGTTTCGGCTTGCTTCTGACCTGAAACAGAATTAAACTGCAACAGATGTTTAGAACTCAACAACTTTTTCATATATTCACCTAGTGTAAAATCAGCTTTCTGGTCTGATGACATGACAGGTTTCCACTGTGGTGTGTAATAAGCCCTTCCATACAGCTTTTCAAAAGGAGTCAGTCCTTTTGCTGTAGGGACAGTTCTCATGCTCAACAATGTCAAAGGTAAACAGTACAGTCAGGTTTTTCCTGTTTCAGCTATCAATTTTCTTAGTTTGCTTTTCAGTATGCCATTATGCCTTTCAACCAGCCCTGCAGACTGCAGATGATATGCACAATGATTTTTAAGAGAAATACCAAAAAACTTACTCAGCTGCTGTATGGTTTGATTTACAAAGTGCGTACCGTTGTCACTATAGATTCTTTCTGGAATACTGAACCTAGGAATAATGTCCTTAACAAATACCTTTGCTACTGTAGCTGCATCCGGATTTTTAATTGGAAAAGCTTCCACCCACCTGGAGAACATATCTATAATGACAAGGCAGTACTTCTTGTTTTCACATTTGTTTAGTTCTATGAAATCCTTACAGATAGTGTGAAACGGATATGGTGGTGTGGGAAAACTCCCTTGCTTAGGCTTTATCGCCCCCTGTGCATGGTGTTTGTTACAGATCTGACACATTAAACAAAATTTTTTAGAATAGTTTGTAAATCCGTATGTTGTGAACACCTGGTTCACCAGCTGTACCATCCCCCCTGTTGAGACATGGCACTGCCCATGGCTCAACAATGCCGCACAGTGGAACAAGTTAGATGGTAGTATTGGTTTTTCCTCCTTAGAGATGTACAGCCCCTTCTTGAGGATTGCTCCTCATTTTATCCATCACTGTTTTTCTGCTTGCGTAGTGAGTGTCTGCATTGTTTTAACATATCTAAATTCAAGGTTTCAGAGGGTTGTAATTCCTTATCTAGAAGGAATACCTCTGTAGCTGCCTGTTTTGCAGCTGCATCAGCTCTCGCATTACCTTTTGAAAGTATGTCCTGTTGTTTAGTATGAGCTGTACATTTGCAAATAGCTACCCATTCTAGGCAATTGAATGGATTCTAAAAGATCTAAAATAAACTGCGCATGATTTATAGGTTTACCAGTAGATGTTATCATTCCTCGGTTTTTCCACTGTTGTGCAAACACATGTACAGTGGAAAAAGCATATTGGCTATCAGTGAAGATGTTTACACACTTATCCTTTGCTAAGGTACATGCTCGTGTCAGAGCAATCAATTCTGCTGCCTGCGGTAAAGATTTTGCTTCTATAACTTCAGTATCAGAGACTACTGCATATCCTACTAGGTTCTGTCCTGCAGGGCCCCTTTTGCACGAGCCATCCACATAGTATGTCACCTCAGCATTATCCAAGGGGACATCCGTGAGTTCTTTCCTAGGTAATGTCTTCTGCTCGATTATTTGCAGGCAGCGATGTGGTGTGCCGTCTGCAGGAGTTGGGAGCAGGGTAGAAGGGTTTAAGGTCATACATCGTTCAATTGTCATATTAGGTTGGCTCAACAATATGGTCATGCAGGAGAGATGCCTACCATTAGAGAGATATGCTACTTTTTCTTGTAATAAAATAATCGTGACTGCATGAGGTACCCTTAGAGTGAGTGGGTGAAACAAGACTACTGAAGCCGAAGCCTGCACTGCCATTGCTGCTGCGACTACTGCCTGCACACAGTGTGGCAAAGATCGTGCCACTGGGTCTAATTGTGATGAATAGTAAGCTATGGGACGTTGCTTATCCCCATGTTGTTGTGTTAGTACTGATGTCATATAACCCTGCTTGCAATCTAGAGTCTGGAAAAAATGCTTATGGTAATTAGGCAATCTCAAAACTAGAGAGGAGGCTATTAACTGTTTCAGTTTACAGAAAGCAGATTCTGCCTCCGCTGTCCATTGTAACAAGTCCTGCACTGCCATAGGTGTTTTGTAAATAAGGTCAGTTAAAGGTGCAGATTCCAAAGCATAGTTTGGAATCCAGCTCCGACAAAAATTAGTCGTTCCCAAGAAGGACATAATTTCTTTCTTGGTAGTGGGCTTCGGTGCCTGCAAAATTGCCACCTTTCTGTCCTCATCTAAAGTTCTGCTTCCCTTGGATATTACATATCCCAAGTACTTTACCTGTTTTTTCCAAAGTTGCAGTTTGTTCTTATTTACTTTGTGTCCCTCAGCAGCTAGAAATCGTAGAAGTGCTACTGTATCTTCCCTGCAATCCTGCAGGGTGGGGGCTGCAAATAGAATGTCATCAACATAAAGTAAGACCTGACTACCCTTCGGTGGGTTAAATCCTAACAGGTTACTTGACATTTCTTGTGAAACTATAGTGGGGCTCTCACAGTATCCCTGTGGTAATCGCGTCTATGTGTATCTTTTCCCCTGAAACGTGAATGCAAACCAATACTGGCTGTCTGGGTGTATTGGTATTGAAAAGAATGCATTACTAATGTCTACCACAGAGAAATATTCTTGTTGAGGTTTTAAGTTGTTCAACAAGGTGTGTGGATCTGGCACTATAGGTGCCCTTGGTATTACTGCGTCATTTACAGCTTGCAAATCCTGAACCATATGCCATTCTCCATTGGCTTTTTTGACTGGAAATAAAGGTGTATTACACGGAGAATCAGGGGATTCTACTAGCACCCCTCCCTTAAGTAATGTTGCTATAATAGGTTTTATTCCTGCCTCTGCATCCTTTCTTAAGGGATACTGCCTTTTTTGTGGTCTAAACACTGATTTTGGTGTAATACTAACTGGACCTGCAGTACAGATAAGTCCTACATCTGATTTTCCTGCTGACCAGAGGGTCTCTGGTATATCTCGTAAGGCATTTTCTTCTTCCGTCAACAGGAGTACCCATCAGCTGTCTCCATGAGACTGCAGATGTACAGCTGGGTTAGCTTGAGTCACCCAGTTCAATTTCTGCACTTGTATTCCCTGTCCTGACAACTCCAGTTCTGTTTATTTTTCCCATCTTGTAACTCTCTCCCCTAGGTCTGCCCACCGTATGTTTTTATTCTTGGTTAAGCTTACATGTGGGAGTCAATTGGATTTATAAAGTGTTAGGAACTCCTGGGGCAGTGAACAGCTGGCTACACTATTTCCTTCTGCATCCCAGTATAAGTTTCTCAGTACCAATCTGTTTGTACGATGCTTAAATAATTCTTTTTCATACTCATTATCAGGCCCTGGTGTGTTACAAAAATACAGGGTGCAATGCAGCAGGTGCTGTTTATCAATGTCCAGGGAGGCAAACTTACTGATGGCTACATTCATCAGTTCTTTGGTCACAGTCCCTGGACCAGTCATAACCAGGTCCTGACTGTACCAATAAAACATTTCACTCCCCGACTGAACCATAAAGGTGTCAGTTCGTCGCTGCGCTTCCATGCCCTGCATAGTTGGAACCACCGCTATGCCAAACAACTGCATAAGATCCCTGCCCAAGAGATTTACTGAGCATTTCGCAGAAACTGCAATCTTACTTATTTGTGTTAATCCTGAAACAGGATCTGTTATGGTGATATTGCGGGAGAGGGGCTCCCGGTATAGCTGCCCATTTGCTGCTTTGACCAATATGTAACCAGATGACTCTGAATTGTCTGGTAATTTGGAGGGGTGTATCAGGGTCCGTGATGCCCCTGAATCACACAGAAATTTAACCTCACTGCCTTCCACTAAAAGTGTAACTTCCAGTTTTGTATCTGCTAAATAGAGCTCCAGGCTCAATAAAGTTAAATCTAGTACTTCATCTTCTTCTGCACCGTCATTGATTTCCTGTACTTCCTCTACTTCCCTTTTCACATCCTCGTTTATCCTTTCTCTACTGGTCTCTTCTTGTGATTCCTGACTATCATATAGTCAGTCCTCACCTTCTTTATCTTCCATTGTTGCTTTCTTATTTTTCCTGCAATCCCTTGCCAAATGTCCCTTTTTACCACATTTAAAACATTCTCCCCTTTTCTTGCATCCTTCAAAGTCTTCTGATCGCTGACCATACTGCTTACCTCCCTGTGTATTTTTCCTGCCCTTTTTCCCAGGGTGCACTACATAAACTTCTGCTCCATCTTCTACGGAAAATACCGTAGCCTTCTTTTTTTTTGCTATTAAAATGCCTTTCAGCATGTCTAGCATATTCGAGTAGTGAATGTAATCTACTAGTTCAGTGGTCAACCATGTGTTTTGTAATGAAACTGTTTATAGGTGTACTACTACCTTTTAGAAATGCATTCTTCAGCTGCTGTTCATATGGGGAATCTTGTTTTTGATCTTCAGGAACCTGCATTCCACAGTGGTTGTTAAAACATTCTAACAGTCTAGCAAAATATTGGTCAACTGATTCACCCTCCTGCTGGACACATTGATTAATGCAAGTCCAGTCTGTCCTAGGTTTCCATTTCTCAGAGATATGGTCTGTAAGTCCCTTCACTCTAGTGTCTAATTCTGCGCTGCTGTGTGGAAGAGGTTTTTGTGCAGCATCACGAGGATTGCAGTTGCCATAAATCATGTAACAATCTGGTCCTACAATCTGTCAAACTACTTTTTCTATCTCTTCCCCATTTAAGTTATAGCTTAGCCTCATTCCTTGTAAATCTTCCGAAAATTTTCTGAAATTAAGTTTCGGATGGGGAATCCCTTCTGTAGCTTTCTGGATGTCTTCCGGAGTCCAGGGCCGATACACCAAGATAGTTGGAGTCTGATCTTCCTGTCCTGCCTGAGGGTTCGGAACTTCTATAAGTGGGCATATTTCTTCTTCTACAGGTTGTGTATCCTTAACTACCTGCCATAATTAAGAGCCTTCTTCTTGATTATTTCCCTTCATTCGGGACCTAGTTTCGATGGGATCTCTAACTTTAGCTAGTTTCAATTTTATAAAGCCTCTTTCTCCAGTGAGCATAGGATATAATGGGGGTGGGTCAATCTGTCCGCTTGCTCCGTACTCTGGCAGAGAAGGGGGAGGCGGAGGTGTCGATGCCACTACCAAGTTATTGTCTTCTTTATCTAAAAACATTGTTTTTGAGTTTTTGTTCTTTTGGTCTCTGCGGTTTGCTTCCTCCAGCCACCTGTGTGCCTGGGGAATTCCTAACTGTCATTTTTTAACTTGACCCTTAGAATAAGTTTTGAGTTCTTTGATAAGTTTGATAAGTGAGGATTTTTCTAATTTTCCGTCAAATTCATACTTAATAACCCATTTTGAAAAGTATTTAATATTGTCTGCACGCTGTGTCTGCATATATTTTGCATCTTCCGTTAACAGTGGATTTCCGGGTGTCTTTGTACAATTATTACCAATTTTTCCCTATTTTATTTGCTACGTAGACTGTTTTTAGAAAAATATTACCTGATGCCTTCAGATTTTTACGTGTACCACAGATTTTTTTAAAGTCTCTTCAGAATGACTGTCTAAAGCCTACTGACCTGTTTCACCTGATCTATGACAAGATTGTACCTTTTCTATCCCTGACTGTAAGAAAACACAATCTGATAGAAACAATACACATCCCGTCCCTGATCTTGAAACAGAAAAAGTAGACTCACCTTACCTGAGCCCATATGATTGATCGATGATTCACGGAAAACCCGTCCTTCAGTCGCAGATCAGAAAGTGGCTGGCCTCTTTTGACGACAATTCAGTCGGAGGACTTTTCACATAAGAAGAACCGATTTGGTTTCTTCCCCATATGGTTTCAGCCACCTGGCCGTCTGATCTGAGGTGAAGTGAGGGATCAATCTGTAAAGGAAAACACAAAGATCAATGCACGTAAGGTTCAAGTAAGGCACCCTTTATTACTTGCAGCAAGGAGACAGACCATGTAAGCACAAGGTTTGTCTGATTTTCCATGGTTCAGTATGCTATTCTTATACAGTTCTCTGCATGTACACAAGAAAATATTGTTAGTTTTACTGCTGACTTGGTCAGAAAAGAAGACATTGTTAGATTTACTGCTGACATGGTCAGAAAATTGCTGTCTTGCAAAACATGTCTGAGAAAAACAACCTGGCCTTGGGCTAATTTCGGCCCTCCTTTGTTTCTTACATTTCTTTAGCTGTCCAGTTCTTGATATGATACATTTGCCCAGGGTCAAGTTACAACCCTGGCCTCAATACACATTCTGCTGACTATGGTAGACTTTCAAGCGTCGATTGTTCTCTTATCAAGGTTTCCTGCAGCTGCACATATTTCACACAGAATAAGCAGAATAAACGTATTAATTTCTTTTTAATCCTAAATGCATCTAAGCTTGCACATTGCAGTTATACATTTTCTTAACAATGGTGAAGCTAGTTCTGGCTGGAAATGGTGCAGAATACAGCCTGGGATACTATCAGGTCCCATGGAAGCTATGTTCTTTGCCTTGGATAGGGCCTTTAACACTTTATCTATGGAGATGTGTTGTGTGGGACAAGTATTGGGGATGACAACTGAGCTTTTGGGGGGGAATGGGGGATGAAATTTGCACTGAACCTATCAGTTAGCAGGTTGGCTCAGTCAACAAGGATCACTGTAAGTGGTACCATTAAGTACTAATTCGGAACAAACTTGGACTTTGCCATGCAGGTTCCTAAGGTATCTGAAGAAGGACTTGTAGTTTCTCTTTGTTCTGGAGGCTAGTCTCGACTCATAATTGGCTTTGGGGGTTTTCACTAGTGATCTTATTTGCTTGTTGAGGCGGAGGAGGGAGTTTTTCTGATTTGGAATTTGTTCCTTTTTACACTTGGACAGCAGTTTCTTCCTTTTGTTATAAAGGCTGTTGATAGAGGATGTCCACCAGATAGGTTTGTATTTCCTTGAGGAGCAGGTTTTAGTTCTGTTTGGTATGGCTGAGTATATGCAGTTGTACAGGTGTTTGTATGCTGCACTGGCATACTGTTCAGCATAGCTGTCTGCATCCTTTGAGGGGGGCAGTGGTGTGAAGCTGCAAATACCCTCCCTTAGCAGGTTGTAGTCACTTACAATCTTTGGTGGGGAGCTATACCGTTTCTGATTATCAGTAAGGTCAGTAAATAGTGAATAATTGATTTTGGAGTAATTCCTGAATGTAGAGGAGTTATCATGGGGATAAGAAACAGTTTTTGTGGAACTATACGTAGTGCATCTTTGCAGTAATGTAGTATTTTAATAAAATGTAATTACATAACTAATGTGTTATATTTGTGTCTCTCATTTTCTGTTTCTGTTTCTTTTTTCTACTTTTGTTGATATTTTATTTTTCTTCATTGATTTTCTTTTTCTGCAGGTTAAGTCATGTTGTAGGTTAAGGTTGCATTGAGGACCATCACACTTTGCATTTAACACTGGGCCAACTGCTGGATTCCCAGTAATCCCCAGGTTTGTGTACATCTAGTGTGATGAAAGCAACACTGTGGAAAATCAACTACAAGGAATCACTGTTGTTCTCTGTTGTTAATTTTCAGGAAGGAGTGAAGGTTTATCATCTGAACATTGTAAGGAGGTGCCCTCCTAGGTTACTTATTTGAAGTGCGGAAGATGTTAAGGACTGAAAAGGACTTGTAGCTGGATGTCCACATTGGCAAGCTATACTACCTCACACACTATCTGGCCCGGTCCATTGCACCAGAGTTCAAGTTTGCCCATGATCTCAGCCACTGAGGTGACTGACTTCTGGGTGGGTTCCCTGTTGGGCTGGTTTGGCAGGCCTGCCATTTTGCTCCCCATCTTTTCATGTCATCTCCTATTCCATTTGTTGTCCAATCCTCCCTATTAACAGTTGCCCACCCTCTGTCAGTCTGCATTTATTTAGTGTTGTTCCCCTTTATGTATCACCACCTTCTTTGTCAGTCTTTGTCTGTATTCTATGTTTGGTGTATGCCCTGCTTCTTTTTCTATACACTACTTCCTACCCAACCATTCTCCCTTTCTACTTTCTCCCATATCTTTCTTTAAAAAAATGGGCACATGCCCTTAAAAAACACCTCTCTTCCTCCACACACCACTCTTCCCTTCCCATCATCCTTCTGTATGTTCCTTTGCTTGCTCTTCCCCATTTGTGACCAATAGCATAGCTACAGCAGGGCAAGAGGGCCTACTGCCCCAGACCGAAGGTGCTGAGGGGTGTGATCAACCAGTCACAATCACTCTTTAATGCAATACCAGATTTTAAAAGCGTGTATTGCATTTGTGCTCAAACCTGAATGCTGTAGCACTCCGTGTGTGGTCTAAACTGTTGCAACTACATTTGCTACAGTTTAAAATTAAAAAAAAAAAATATATATATATATATATATATATATATATATATATATATATACATATATATGTTTAAAACTTGAGCAGTGTAGTGCACTGTGCAGGCAGGGTATACGCTGTAGCAAACAATTTACTACAGTTTAAACAGAAGAAATAATTTTTGTTTATAAATTAAAATATGAGTACCAAAGTGCTCCATGGAGATGGGATATAAACTGTAGCAAACGGTTTGCTACAGTGTAAAATAAGACATTTTTTAAATAAAATATGTTAAAGGAGGGTTTGGGACTGGGTGAACCAGCTAAATTACTGAATGATGGAGTTATACATCCAGGAAAGAAAAGGAGAAGTTGACATTGTATGGCTGATGAGAAAATTTAAATTTGCAAATGACAAGAATGTACAGCTAGCAAACTAGTTACAACATAACTTGGAAAAAAAATGCAATGACTAGTGTGGCTAACAAAGTCTGCAGATGGCTGCAAACTAGGGGTTGTTGTTGTGTCTTTTGGCTTATCCCGGTTAGGTGTCGCCACAGCGGAACTCCGGTCCGCTAATGTTTGGTAGTGGATTTTTACATGCTGAGTTACCAGCCCTGACGCACAACCTTCAACGAAGGCACACCCATTCACGCATGCCTCCACACAGAAGACGCTCTAGCTGAGAATCGAATGGGACAACCTCTTGCTGTGAGGCGACAACGCTACCGCAGCACCACTACCATGGACTAGCTGCAAACTAGGGGTGGGGTTGTTAATTCATCTAATGACAAAGAAACCCTCCAGAATTAACTCTCCCTGGTAAACTCTTGGTGTACAAAAACAGGCTAAAACTAAATGTTAAAGGCATAGTGTCATCACTGTCATTTTTGTTAGACAACTCTCCACATCATATTTTATAGGCAGCGCACCCCTAGAAAATGAAAGTGTAGTCAGGGGCCTACATACTTGGATTGATAGCTTCCATGAAATTTTTTTATTTAGTCCAGCTAATTGCCAAAGGAATATCATAAAGATCTAGTGCGATCATCACTCCCTTATACTCAGCATTGATTAGGACAGTTATCAAGTGCAATGCTCCCTTTGGGATGTATCTCATTAAATATATTAGAAAGACCCAAAGGTTCCAAACTGAAAACATCACAGGTATAAGGTTCCTGAGCTGAAAAGTGAGGCTGGACACTATCAGTTTATTTAGTGTCTTACAGACCTTTGAGGAGAAAGCTCTGTCTAGCTTATCATGCCACTAGAGACTCAATTGCCCTGTCCTGTCCTCTTGTTTCTCTGCAAGTTCAGTAGTAGAACCAGGGACATACATCTTCACCAGTAGATAAATAAAACGCAATGGAGGGACAGGTTTATTACACAGCACCTTCCAAATCTCTGGAATAAACTTCCACTGCATGTTAAGCATCCTTTAAAAGTATGAGTGGATGGATATCTACAAATGTATTATGGGATTGGTTGGTATCACTATTCTGAAGAAAGAAGGTATGGCCTGAGGAAGGCAGTTGTCAAGGCATGAGTAATCATAGGACTCAGTGGCTTTGGAATATTGGTTAATCTTTAAAACCAGGAACCATGTGTATGCACTCTTCTAAGCCATCAAGGGAAGGATGCCCACTGAGAAAATTTCAGCCTATTACTGTTGTATATCACAGTCTACCTCCTAATAATACAGACATATTTCAAGTCTTTTTACTTCTAGTTTCATTCTGTTTAATTCAGGTCCTGTTCAAAAAGGACCATGTCTTGTATCAGTACCAACAGTAAATAAATAAACATTAAATACACATATAAAGTCAAACTCTTACCATGATAGGAATTTACAAGAACTTTTTGAGCAGTTCTTCACTAGATGCCTAAAGCCTTACCCAAATATTTGGGGTCTATATTACAAGATCAAAACTTTAGTTAATGGAATAACTAAAGATCAATCTTTTAATATAGAAACCTAAAAATGTCGAACGGTCGACTTAACCCAGGGAAACACTTCCCTTGGCCGCATGGGAAAAAAAAAAACTTTAAATCCCAATTCAATTCAAGTGGGGGGCCGTGCCCCCCACACCCCCCTAACTAAATATATCAACTCCAAGATCACTCCAAATTGAAGAAAAGGGCATAACCACATAACGGCCAAAGGAAGTGTTTCCCTGGGTTAAATTGGCTGTTCGACATTTTTAGGTTTTGATATTACAAAATCAATCTTTAGTTATTCGATTAACTAAAGTTTTGATCTTGTAATATAGACCCAATATTTGTATTTGGGTGGAGTGAACCTCCTGTTAGGTAGGTCTGGTTAGTCAACCTGAGACATGTTATCTTCTTAGTTTTCATATTTTATCAAGGAATCATTTGTTCATTCAATCAGTGATTAGAAGCATGTTAGGAGGATTCTGTGTCTGTACACAAATGCAAATGCTCACTACAACCATTGTACGTAGCATTAATTTGAGTCAGTAGTAAGATATTATGCTACTGGGATCTGTTGAATATATATTTAGAAATGCGTGATAAACACCACAAACAATTCTTAGTTGTAATACTAATGGCCACCATCATTTGCCTGGAGAATCCGGTTCACAAATGTATTTCAGATACAGTGGTAGGTCCATCAGTCTAGATGCCTGTATTTATGTTTTACTTTCACAAAACATGCTGCCAATGCCAGTATGCACTGTTTAGAATGACTTTAATGACACTGATAAAGAACTCCATAATAGACTCAACAACAAATTTGAACAAATAAATACCAACATTAAGTGGAAAGTATAACAATCATGGAGAATGGCAGTTTGTAGAACTTCACTGAGTTTTTTTTGCTCTCTAGTTGGAACAGTACATTTTCTCAGAATTATTACTTAGGATGGACAGTATAAGATGGTAAAGAAAGGGATACTTTGGGAACTGAACTGAATATGGGGCACAACTATGATATTATGACATACATAAGATAGAACATTATATTTTTGTATGCAAATGTAAATCACTCACTTTCTAAGATTTGTCATGTGATTACTGCTGTCCACCTAATAAAATCAGAACCAAAGAGACTCTCACTTCTTGTGAATTACACAGTGCTTGCATATTTATGAAATACTGCATAGAATCTTGTGTCAATTGTCCTGTTTATAAAAAACAGTAATTGGTCTATGAAATATTTCATTATAACTGTACATAGTTAAAAATGCATGACTATAGTATAAAAATGTTTTTATTTTACATTTATTAACCAGGAAAGTCTGACTTGGAATGGAGCCAATTTTCAGCAGGGGCCCAGGGAGAAACGCTCCAGATGCATGTCTTTGTGATGTGGGTGAAAACCGGAGCACCTGGAGGAAACCCAGACAAACACAGGGAGGACATGCAGACTCCGCACAGAAGGCACTCCAGCCGATAATCGAACTGGAGAACCTCTTGCTGTGAGGCGACACTACCTTTGCACCACTGCACTGACAAAAAAATAAAAAACTTAAGGCATGGTTGCTAGAATTTTGTTCTTTTCCTCATTATATTAATTTTCCTTGGGTATCCTAATTATATGTATTTTTAAAACAGTGAGCTGCAGAATATATATGTATATGAAGAACAGAAATGTTATATTACAACACAATATAAAATTGAAAAATAATCTCATTTATGACCAAGGAAGTACTAAATTATCCACATAATTCTAGTAACTACAAAATTAAGCACAAGTTCAGATGCTCTAGGCACCTGTCATTTGCCTTAAGGTGGCACAGTGGCACAATGGATAGCATTGTTGTTCCACAACAAGTGTTTCTTGGTTTGATTCTCAGCTGGGGTGCTTTCTGTGTGGAATCTACATATCCTCCCTCTGTCCTTCTGGGTTTCCTGTGGGTGCTCCAATTTCCTCCGCTAAATTGGCCATCGGTGTGAATGTGCAAGTGAATGTGTGGTATGGAAGAACAGCTGCGGCAGGGCTAGCCACCTAGTGGTGTAAACCTTCGCTCTAGATGATTGCCACTGTTGAGGTGACACCCTGATCCCATGTGTGAAAAATGGGAAAAAGAGTTTAGCAGCAGTAGCAGCTTCTTTGAAGTGAAAATTTCAGTTTCCCATAAATAGTCAGAGCTGCCAAATGTCATAACTAATAAGAACGTGGGGAGGAATGGTCTAGATTTTGTAAAGGACTACATCTTTGTAAACTTAACAAAACCCTATTTTTTACCTCATTTGAAAATGTAACTAAACCACATGAGGCTTTTAAAATGCATAGTAAATACAGATCAGAATAAATTAATAAAAAAGAAGTACTGATTATGCTTTCATGTGCCATTTGAAAAAAAGTGAGTGATGCAAGGCCGTATTGCTAAGGAGCCATCATTTATGGTGTTTAGGACATATTATATTAGAAGGCTTTAAACTCCAGTTTGGGAGTAGAACAAAGAGACTTCAAAAGATAAAATTGTGTCAGTATGGCAGCCCCTGTGATGGCCATTTTGGGTTTTAGAAAACTAAAATAGAATAAGAAATATTTAGAGTTATTCTTTTGCATTAGTCCTGCATAGGTTATCTAGGCATAGATGTCATAGGAAAGATAGGAACTCAAGGCAAGTAAGTCTAGAAACCATCTATGCCATCCCCAATACCCACCTTTAAGCTGCCCTTTTTACTTATAGAAGGGTGAGACAGGTCCAGTCAGGATTGCATTCATGGATGCCCAGCTACTCTTCAGAGTTTGTCTTGGAGAATGTGATGGTATCACTGCATTTTATATATAAGGGCAATTTGTTCCTGAGATGGGGTACATGCTGGGTAATATATTTGCACTTTGAGCATGCTTTGTTTATATATCAGTTGAGTTTTAAGTCCTTAGTTTGAGTGTTTGTAAGGCTGTTGGTTTTATGTAGGTGGAAGTGACTGAGGAAGGTTGGCTCCTTAATAGCACAGAATGCAAGACATAAGTCTCCACACAGACAGTGGTGTAACTACGAGAGGTGAAGTGAGGCAATTGCCTCAGGGCGCCAAGCAGCAGGGGGCAGTTTGGGCCGACGGATGTTGTCACGGATTGTACTTTGCTTATTTAGTAAATGTCCATCGTCCGGTGGTAAGAATCCCAGTCTGCAGCCCTCCCACCTAGAAAAAAAAGCAAGAAAAAAAATCCGTGAAACAAAAATTTCATTCAGACTGCCTTTATCAGCAGTCCGAATGCAGAGAAACGGGTACCCAGCAACCTGTGCTGTAGGATACCCAGACATCTGTGCGGTCAACTACCGCACAGAATAGAGGAGCTCCGAACTGCTTTCCTTGCAGTCAGGGCCAATGAGGAGTGAGCTGAGAGCTCTCTCTCGGCTCTTGCGGGAATTTCATTGCTCGGGCGTCGTGTAGAGCGATCGGGGTTTTAGACTTGGTCGGACGGTCGCTGGCTTAGTTTCTTTTGGCTGGATTATGAGGTTTAGGAGGGAATTCTTGCTCTGCAGAGTGATATCCCTCTTGCATTTGGTTTATTTACACACAAGGGGAAACAAATGTAGGTGCGAGAGACGTGTTACTGCTACAGTTAACAAAAGTTGAAACCGAGATCTCTGGATGACTGAGAGAAAACATTACATCAGTGACCAGCAGTTGTATCCAGTTCCAGAAGGTGTTAAACCCAACCAAGGTAATTCTTTTACTGTTGTTGACTGAATGATGTCTCTTTTTTATCAAATGTGATTTGACTGATTTAAAAAAGCCACAAGTAAGGCAGTAAAGGCACTGAAACCCAACCAATAACCAAAGACAACGATAGTGCCCAAAAGACCAAGCAGTCGCTGTAGATGTGTTCACAACAAATTTAATAGAAATCCACAAATGTTAAAGTATTAACGCTCTTGTCACTTCAGTAACATACAACGTGTTTTCGTCCTCGCACTCAGGACTTCATCAGATAAGTGTTATTACATCTCACATAACATTTATATGATTTTATTAAGTGGACAAACATTTAAAATCCAATAAAAACCCTTCAATTAATTCAAATTACGCGTTGTATGTTACTGAAGTGACAAGAGTGTTAATACTTTAACGTTTGTGGATTTCTATTAAATTTGTTGTGAACACATCTACAGCGACTGCTTGGTCTTTTGGGCACTATCATTGTCTTTGGTTATTGATTTAAAAAAGCAAAACGGGAACAGTTCTGTTAAAAAGTGCTAGCTGATGAAGGAAGATTATTATTACCAATGTTTTGTAATCTGTCATATGCATACCTTACAAGCACTGAAATATAATTCAATGAAATGGAACAGCTATTCAAAACTAGAGAAGAGCTTCAAGACAGGAATTAATTTGACTAAGCGAGTAAGTTAACAATAGATGTGCTGTAAATATAACAGAAGCATAAGTAATTTACTGAGTTTCCCCGCAAAGCTTTTCAGTGACAGAATCTGCTCATACTGGTGTGTGATAGTTAACCACATTCCTCAAAAGCCAAGCAGCACCAGAGTTTGTAGCTGCAAGTTAGCATAACAGTCTCACTGCCATAGTGAGTCACTCAACAATGACAAGGAGTACACATTTACTCCTCTCAGGATGGTCTAGAATATTTTTTTAAATGTTTTTTAATTGGTCCCTGCTTCTGGTGAATTTCCACTTTGTACCATTCAATATGTAGTTATGTATTATTTGCACATAGTTATTGTTTAATACATTTATTACATTTTATGCTTTATGGCTGTCAGCTCAACATTGTATAATGGCATTCCGGATGTGGTATTTTATTAATGTCACAGAGTCATTGTTTTGTGTAGTTGCCAAGTTTGTGTGTGAGAGTTATTGTATTCCTTGTGCTGAATTGGGTGCACCTAGCCATCTGGAAGGCACCACTGGGTATTTTGTTTGGTTTTACTGCATGATATATATATATATATATATATATATATATATATATATATATATATATATATATATTACTGCATGATATATATATATATATATATATATATATATATATATCAGAGATATATTTTGTGATGATCAGAATACTAGGTTATAAGGGGCAACAAATACGTTCATATTTTATTTGGCTCAACTTTATTTCATTACACAAAGCCTCTTATAGGTTTCTTGCTGTACTGAAAGAATAATGGCTTGTAGTACTGTATTGCAGGTGGTTGGCCATGGTGGTGCAGTGGTTAGCATTGCCAACTCATAGCAAGAGGTTCTTCTGTTTGATCCTTAGCTGGGGTGTCTTCTGTGTGGAGTCTGCATGTTCTCCCTGTGGTTGGCGTGGGTTTCCTCCGGGTGCTTTGGTTTCCTCCCACATTTGAGTATGTTAAATATAGGTTTTCAATAGTTACTATTTCCCAGTAAAGTGTGGTGGAATGGCATTGTTTGCTGGATTTTTGATCACCTCTTTTATATGGTCCAGGATAGTTTGTTTTAGAATCCAACCATTCTGTATTATGACTTGTGGCTATATATAAAATTATATGATGAAGTCTCAAAATTCACTTATTTATTAATTAATTACTTAATTAATTACATTTGTTAACTGGGAAAGTCTGACGGGGCTAGGAGCCCGTTTTTAGCGGAGGAAAAGCTCCAAAAGACAGTACAATTATATTGTTTTGAATATGAACAGCAGTATTCAGTCTACAGTATTGATTATGGACATTAAAAAAACACTCAATATAGTACAGAATTTAGGATAGCACAAAAACATAGTATATACAAATTTCATATTGCATGTATATCATCACATTCACAAAGTAGTTTTATAATTAGACAAACACAAATAGATGTATAGAATTGTCAGACCCATATAGGCCAAAATATAATAAATTTAAAAGCAAGCCACCCTGGTGGTCCACAAATTAAAATTAAATCTTCAGTAAAAGAAAAACTTGTTGAACTTAAGCTGCTTCGGTTATTTCATACAATATTAAGATATAAAACAAGTCTTTAATGCAACTATTAGTAGGAAGTTATAAAGCATTTTTTGTGCTACTATATGTGATTTCTTTGGCTTCGGTCATCTCGATGGCTTGGGTTCCCAGGGTGGGGGGGATGTTGGGGCGCCTAGGAAAAGTTTGCCTCAGGGTGCTTCTAACGTAGTTACGCCACTGCACACAGAAACCTGTAAAAAAACAGAAAACAGGGATAGGGCTTCAAGCCTGAATTAGGGAGTCTTTAGTCCAGTAATCATTTTAATAAGGAATCTCTGGGGCCATTCTAGCTGATTTGTCAAGGTTGTGAAGGAGCATCCCAACAACCAGTCTCTATACCCAGGGGACATATTCTGTAGCTAAGCTTAAAATAAATAAGTTCCATAAGAGCTCCATGACAGAGTACATGCCATTATTTAATAGACATTCAGACAAATTGTCTCAGCCCATAAAATATGTTCCTTGATGATCTTAGGCTCGAAAGGGAATCAGGGATTTGTGAAGTTTCAATGACTGTTTCAGGGGTGAAGTTGGCACTAAATTACTCTGTATGTATATTACCAAGGATCAGAGTTGGTGATGCCATTTTGGATTAGATCGGAACATTTTTGTGTGGTACTTCTTAATTTTCTGACATAATTAAAGATTTATAATAATCCATGGCCTCAGATGTTAATTCGTGTTTTGCTTTGATGTTCTTGGTGAAATTGTAATTCTTTGCTTATCTTTTTGATGGCATCTTTAATGTGGGTAGATTTAGATTTATTATAGGACTTCAAAATGATGACAAACATATTTTTTTTCAGTATTTGGGTAGAATGTTTCTTTAAGAACAGGCTGTTACAAAATAATTTTTCAGCATCCTTTCTTAAGGTTGATTAGTGCATGTTGGTCACAGAACTCTGCCTGGTTGATGCCAAATGAGAGACTCAGACATGGTGGAATTCTTTTTTGAGGACAGCAATTTATGTTAAATATTAAGTGTCTTAAGTTTTAGTTTGCCACCCAGTTTATGACATTACAGCTTATGAAGTGAAATGTAGTGAAACTGTTTCCTTTGTAATTTGGTAACAACTTTTGCTTCTCCTAGACAAAGCACTTCTCATTTTGTGCATTAATGTGCTTGGGAATTTGGTGCAAAATATGGTTTGTATAAAAGCTCTCGTAAGATATGAGTATTAACTATCTTGATGAGCAATTTCATGCTTGAGCTTATTTCCCCATTTTAGTGCCAAAGGCTATGTTCTTTGAAGTTTTGAGTCATACTATACACCCAAGTACTTTATGGCATTTACCATTTTCAATAACAGTACAACTAGATGTTTTACATTTAAAATCATTATATCCTTTCTGTGCTGATTTTCTGAGAATACTATGTATCTGATACATTTATCCAGAGTTCAGAAGAAGTATGTAAATATTTTTCCAGATTGCTGAAACCAGCTCACAGCATTGACGGACCTGATATGATGGCAGTTGAATTATGTGCATATTTGGTTATTTCAACTGTTTGCATGGTTCCACATTTGTTCACAAACAGAGTTAATAAAAAATAACTGAGAACATTGGAGACTCCAGACTGTAATGTAAATGGTTCATAGATTTCATCCACCCATTTCGCCATTTGGTGACAGTCCTAGAAGTAACTGGCAAAGTAGTCTACACTGTCATGCTGCATACCTTAGTTTTTTCCTCTTAACAATGAATGAGTTTTTAAATATATCAAAGATATCTGAAAGGTCTAAAAAGGTAGATGCCACCACATTTCCTTTATGTAGAGCAGAACAAATAATCGCAGGTCAAGTAAACAGATGGGAGCGACTTAAGAATGGAGTTACTTGGAATTACCTTCTCTGCGGTCCCAAGATCATGCTAACTTCATCTGTATAGAAGTTCCAGGCTTCTCATATGCATTAAAAAATAGTATTTGAATATTAGACTGGCATTTTGAAATTATTCCTTAAATTGATTAGGAATGCTATTGGTTGGAATACCAAAGCAGAAACACATGGCTATAATCCTTCTGGGATGAGCAGTGAGGAGACAGTTTTCCAGTATTAGCTGACTGGCTTTCATAGAGTGTGTGACTCTAAAAGGAAGGAACATTTGTGTTTTATTCATTTCTCTACTTTCCATAACACTGATAATTTATTCCACTTTTCCATTACAGGCATATACTCAAAAGCTAACAAAAACAGAGTTGACCACCTGCTCAAAAACATTAATCTTTCATTTTCTAAAGTGTCAAAATACTAAAATTTATTAAGAGGTAAAACTGAAATACTCTGATTCCAGCATTTTAGAATCAATATATTAAATCTGAAAAACCAGTGGAACAGGACCACCACGAAGGATAAAATTCTTTAATATAACGTTGTAAAGATAACAAGGCTTTCACGTGTTGTAATACAAGCTTCATCAGGTTTCAATATATTAGATGACATCCAGGATAGCTGAAAGAATTCCTCCTCAGTAGAAGATAAAGTTGATGGGCCCATTAACATAAGTAAGTAGGGGAAACTTGCTATTATACTTTAGGGTATTCTTCAAAATACTATAGCTTTTCACCATGGCTAAATCTTTGGACATTGCTATCAGCAGTAAGTTGAGGTGGCTAACTGGCTGTTTCCATATGAAGAGACCGAATCTGATCAGTGTATTCTTTTACTTATTTGAGACTGACATAATTAGGCTTTTAAAAATATGAATTTGGATAGCCTGATTCATTGGTGAGATCAGTTTTGCAATTATTTTCTGCATCTGCCTCATCTGTCTTGTCATTCCTTCAGCTCTAACTCATGAGCTATATTTTTATGCTTTTCGTTTAAGCACATATGTACTTCAGTTTTAGACTATTTTAAATAGTACTCTTACGTTGTCAACATATTTTTATTATAGTCTAGCATTTCAGAAAGTTCAAACTCATCACTTCACTGTTTTAATTTTATGTGGCTCTAGTAACAGTAAATATCTCATGCCTCCTATTTATGTTGATCTCCATGGTATTAACATTTCAATTTGAGAGGTGCATTGAAAGTCTGAAATGTCAATAAAATCCTTCCAGTAATTTATTGAGTTGTTCCTTCTTATTTTTTCTGTTAGTACTTTTTCTGTGGGGAAGTGGGGTAATTCCAGGGATTCAGAAGCATCATGTCTCCAATTGCAGCCAAGCCAACTCTGTTTACTATGCATGTATAATGAATCCCAAGGCTTTTTAACTCACTCAGGCTTAAAATGCCTTTTTTGTATAGTTCCAGTTCACACCCATACTGCCTTATGGAGTCCAGAACTTTTTCAGGTCTGCCTTCTTTAATTAAGTGACTTACCAGCTAATAATAGGCAGTATTAGAAAGGGCAGTCACTGTGGTGTAGCAGTTAGCATTGCCACCTCACCACAAGAGGTTCTCCGGTTCGATCATTGGCTGGGGTGCCTTCTGTGCGGAGTCTGCATGTCCACCCTGGGGTCGCGTGGGTTTCCTCCAGGTGCTCCGGTTTCCTCCCACATCCCAAAGACATGCTGTAGGTGGATTGGACTCTCTAAATTGGCCGTAGGCATGACAGCGTACGTGTGTGTGCCTTCTGTGGAATGTTGGTTGCCAGGCTGGCAACTCAACACCATAAAACTCCACTGCCAATCATGAACGGACAGGTGATCCACTGTGACAACCCCTAACCGGGAATAGCCGAAAGAAGAAAAAATGGCAAGGACCTATTAACATAATGAAACAAAGATTGTTAGTCCAGAATGTCCTGCAGTGGAGAAATTAATCTTTGTTTGCCAATTATTATTCATATTACCATATTTATGTGCATATTTTTATAACTGAGATACCTACATTTTATTCAGGTATATAGTGAGAAATACCATTGTTTGAGGCAGGGCAATTCACTAAAAATGCTGGTTTATATCACAGTATACTGGAAATATTTGTAGCTGTTCCTTGGTAATTGTGAAAATAAGCAATATTTCCATATGTACTTAATACTTCAAAAAACATGTGACTTACAAACTGTTGAATGACAGATGAAACCTTAGATGCTGTTGAAGAAAACTGTCTTCAGTATTTGTACTGAAAGTTGCACATCTTGAGAAGTATCTGGTATTATTTGTACTAATAATTATACAATTAAACATATGTTTTCATATTTCTGCACATATCTCAATAAGCATGCACTTATAGAAGAATTTTGTGTTGTCATGTGAAAACTTGTATCTGGTTAACAAAAAATGTTCTAATAATGTATGTCTAGGTTGCATAGTTTTCAGGATATGAAAATTTTTTGTGAAAGTTTAGAAAAAATATAATTTGGGGTTTGTATGCATTATAATATATTATACCATGATCCCCCCAAAACGTGCACGCTGATTGGCCAGCGTGCCCGTTGTAAATCGAGTTATACTAATGGAAAAAGGTCCGGTCGCCCGGACTTTTTTCCATTAGTATAACTCGATTTTTTAAAACACTGTCTCGCTATGTTAAATGGGTTTAACATAGTGAGACAGCTTTAAAATAAGCAACGGAGATCTCCGTTGCTTATTTTAAAGCTGTCTCGCTATGTTAAACCCATTTAACATAGCGAGACAGTGTTTAAAAACACGGAGAAAGCAAGATCTCCGTTGCTTTTAGTGTTCGCTATGTTAAATGAGTTTAACATGGCGAGACAGTTTTAAAATAAGCAGCGGAGATGTCCGTTGCTTATTTTAAAACTGTCTCGCTATGTTAAACTCATTTAACATAGCTAAACAAAAAAGCAACGGAGATCTTGCTTTCTCTGTTGTTTTGCTCACAACTCTGATGTACTGCGCAGGCGCCAGTACATCAGAACTGCCGCGGATGCCAGACATCTGCGGAAGGGCAGTAAACAGGCATTATACTATGCCATTATTTAAGAAAAGTAATAGTTTCTTTTCTTAAATAATGCCATGGTATAATAGCAATAACCCACTTCTGGGTGTGGGTAATGCTAAATTTACAATGGTTGGCTTTGTTTGGTCCCTCGGGCTTCGCCCTCAGGACCAAACCACGCCAACCGTGGGTAAATTTAGCATTACCCACACCCAGGCGTGGGTTATTGCTATATTACAATATTTACGGAAAAGACTATGAATGCACAGACTATTATCACTGTAAAGAATATTTCTTACTGATAACATTGCTATTTGTACAGTTTCAGTAGCTTTAATTTTCCAATTTCTTTATCTTATGCTTTTTACGTTTCTTTTTTAGAAAATTTTCTAGAATGCAAGATGTGATTAGGCTGCTAGAGGTGTGACATTCTACACCACATAGGTGTTAACGAATTAACAATATATGTGACCACGCAAGTGTGTGACATAAGTAGGCCGTCACTGTGGTCATAGTAGAGCCCTACAGGAAGATCACAGTGGACTAACACACAGTAAAGTATGAGCAGCTGCAGTAAACATTGAGTTAGCACATCTCTACAGTAGAAGGTGCTAAACCATGTGTACAGTTAATAATTATTGTGTGCTGATTTAGTCTTGTAACTCAAGGATACTTATATGCAATGAAATGGAGAGGGTAGAAGTGGTAGTAGGGCCACAGAAACAATCATACAATGGACACAGAAAGCAGTTGAAGTAAAAAAAAAAAAAAAAATGAAAGGATGGTTGGGGTACAGAAAAGTAACAAGATTTATCAACTAAAATGTTCTAATATTAGCAGAGTTTGATCACTTTACCTGAACATAATGCAAATGTCATGAAAGAAACACCCATACAACCCTGAGAGGATTTAAATCCATTGCCATGTGCACTGCATTCTACAAAATAGTTTGTTTAAAAACTGAAACACAGAAGCAGACACAATGAAGGTATCAGTAAAGAACAAAGCAAGTGACTGTTACACATTTACAGAATGGAAGTAAAAAAAAAAAAAAAAAAAACAACCCCGAGGGGATTCAAGCCCTCTGCCTTCTGCACTAACATTCTACCAAACATTTAAATTTACAAGCTGAGGCATAGAAGCAGTCACAGTGAATGTGTGAGCTTCGCCACATTTTGTATTTGCAAACTGCTGTGCAACAACACTCAGATCATTTGCACAACTGATGGCAGCTGAGGCTAATATACTTAAAAAATGACAAATGACTAACCTTCATCATTGCTATATGAGTTGTGGAATTCCTAGTTGGTTGTACATGGACATTAATGCTCTTTGTCACCTGTCATACATAGTATGACCATAAAAAGACAAGCTCTTTAGAAGTCATATACATTTGTACTGTGTGTGTGTGTGTGTGTGTGTGTGTGTGTGTGTGTGTGTGTGTGTGTGTGTGTGTGTGTGTGTGTGTATGTATGTGTGTGCATGTGGTGTATCTATTTTTTACCAGATTAAAGGCTGGACGTACCCCCAGACATCTGCATCTGTATGCAGCCTATGCCATCTGGACCACTGTAACACTATAGGCTAGTGCCTTCTTACTGCTGTTGCACTAGAATGGTCTCTGACTCACTCCGTTATAATGCATTGAGTAATTCTGACATGCTGCATCCAGGATTGTGAAATGCTTTATGCATTTCTCAATCCGTGACAATGTTTTTAAAATCTAAATGTGTATACTTTCTATATCCCTGATTTAGTTTTCTTCAGCAAGTCTACTGAATTATTTATCCATTTCAATATAAATATAGCTACTCACAGTTTTATTAATTAAGTTATATATATAATTTTTCCATTTTATTTTGCATATTCTTTTTACACACCCTTTTTAATCAAATGCACTTCTTAAACAACAAATCCAGGAATGTATTTTTAAAGTAATGCAGCAGATTTGTTGTTTTTGAAAAACTATTTAAACAGTTAAAATCAATGTCCATATAGGCAAACTTTTATTTACTATTGCTTTCTGCTATCAAGATAATTTAATACTGTTTTAGGCCTTCTTCAATAGCATCTACCCACCCCTTCTTAAAAGTAACTTTGCTTCACAGCTGTGAGGATGAAAAAAGAAGATCTCTTAGTGTCCCCTTCTATAATATTTACATTTCTAAGGCACTTCTAACTAACATTATTAATGAATTAATTAACTAAGTACTTATTAATTGGATAGGTGAGCTGGCAAAAAGATACTTTTCAGCAACAAAAACAATGTTTTCCCTTAATAAAACTCCCATCTATTCTTCTACTATATTTTATCACATTTGAAAAGACAATAAGGGATGGAAAAACAGAATACAGAATTTGTTTATTCTCCAGTTGTTCATAGGTTCATAGGTTGGTACTAGGCTATCAGCCCTAGGGCCTATACAAGCCAAGCCATAACAATTACCTGGCTATTTCTTCCCACAGTATTTACTTCCCTGTACCACTGTATAGCAGGGCGACTGATGTGATCCCTGGAGTAAATTTCCTTTCTCCCGTCCAGTCATCAAGGTTTCTTTTGAAAAGGGACAAGGAGGCACTCATCTTGACATGTATGGGCACTCTATTCCAGAGTATGGGGAGTCTCTGGGTCAGGAACCTATCCCTCCAGCATGTTTTTTTTTGTCCATTTTCACTCATTTGTAGAATGACATTTGAATTAATTTAACAATTTCAGCGCTTTCAGCTCAGTTTTATCCTTAAATAAAGAATTAAAATCACTTTTGTTCTTTATTGCACATATTTGTTTTCTGAATAAATTAGAAAAAAATATGAAACCCTTTCTGTCTAAATCTGTTTCCTTATGGCTGCAAATTCTTTCACCTGTTGTATAATATTTGATGGAAACTCTTGAAATAATTTGTGGAGGTGGTTATCCAGTACTACATTTCTTGCAGTTACATAAGATGACCAAGCCTGTTTTTGTCCAAGAGATCCTTAAATATTATTGCTATTTTTCTAGGAAAGAATTATAGCTGAGTTTGTTTTAAATGAAATGTGGGTACTTTTATTTATCTCTGGTTTTGACAATGTGGTACTGGATTATGTAGCATTTGTACTTTTACATTTTACGGGATGGACAACCTGTAGAGCACACTCTGACATACCTATCAACAAAGCCATAAATAATGGGTTGACAAAGGCCCCCAAATAGGGACAATTCTTAAATTAAATGCAGAAATTTGATAGAATAGCAGGTTTTGCATTAGCATGAACTTCCTGAAGGGTATGAAGTCTGAAACTCAAATATCTGTCAATGTTTTCTAACTTCAGTCCTCACTGATTTGCAAAAGATTATTCATAGAAAACAAAATTCTATGAGGAACAGACTGAAACTATGAACCAAAAATATGGACATTCTGCAAAAATCTGAACAGTTGAAAGGTGTGCACCCTGAGTGGAAAATGAACATTATCTAGCAAGGTGTTAATCAACAGGGAATGCCCACTAAAAAAACGAGTCTGCCACTTCACAGTAACATATCAAGCTGCCACTGAGCTCGGATTGAAAAACCTAATGGTTGCCATTATTTTATGCTCACTAAGCAGCGTTTTGGTTGTTTACTGAGTGTAAAATAAAAAAGAAAAGAAAAAGGCATGTGAGAGTGCGTGCATGTGTGTGTATGTATGTATGTGTGTGTGTGTGTGTATGTATGTGTTTATGCCTGTGCGTCAGGGTGTATGTGTGTATGAGAATGAGACAGGGATCAATCTATTATTTTGTGCTCATTAAACAGCATTTTTGCTGTTTAGCTGTGCATGTGTGTGTGTGTGTGTGTGTGTGTGTGTGTGTGTGTGTGTGTGTGTGTGTGTGTGTGTGTGTGTGTGTAATCCCTGACAGCAGCTAAGAGGTTTGCATACCTCTCGACCATACCTTTCAACCTCTTGGCACAAGAAATCTGGACAGAGCCACAAATAATGGGAGGGCAAAGGACCAAAAATAGGGACAGATTTTAAATTAAGGAAACTCAACTTGAAGTACATTTTTGATGGTATGGCTAAACTTGTATCTAAGGATTTTGAATGTAAAAAAAGAAGTACATATAATCCATTATTAAATCCCATTCTGATGGTTTTTGGGAAGCTGTGTGAGCAGGAGTTCAGAAAGAGTAGACACCATGATGAAGGTACACTCAATTTAATTCCTTCTGAAATGTCTGCTTTAAATGATTTAGCTAATAATAAAAATTGGTGTATAATGAAAGCAGACGAAGGTGGTTCTATTGTCATTATGAAGTCTGTTGATTATAGTTTGGCTATGAACTCTTTGCTTAGTGATCAGAATTGTTACAGAATAGTCACCAAAGAAGACATTACTAAAAGTTTTTTGAGACTTGATACTTCTTTATAAGACTTATTTAGTCAAGGTAGTATAGATTATTCTGTTTACAGTTTTTTAACAATTGAATTTCCCAAACTGGCCACACTATTTGGGATTCCCAAGTTACATAAAAATGGGATGAATCCTCCCTTTAGACCAATAGTGTCGGCCAGTTTTTCTAAGACAGAATCCATCTCTGTTTGGTTGGATAAACCTTTTAATCCGATAGTGACAAAAATGAAATTTTACTTGAGGGACTCATGGCACCTGTTTGAATGTTTGGGTCAACTATACAATGTTGACACAACAGTAAAATTTGCATCATTAGATGTCACATCTTTATACACAAGTATAAATCAAATAATAAGGGTGGAATATTTGAGAGAATATTTAGGTCAATACACCAACCTTGAGAATGATATGGTGAATACTGTGTGTGTTTTGATGGAGCTGGTATTGGAAAATATTTTTTTCATTTTTGAAAACACTTATTTTCAACAAGTTTCAGGTATTGCTATGGGCTCCAGGGTAACCCCTTGTTTTGCCAATTTAGTAATGGCTATGTGGGAGAATAAATTTATTCTTTCATACCCTCTATCAAAAAATATTTAATTTTACGAACGTTACATAGATGATTTGTTTTTTCTTTGGAATGGGGACATTGGTTCTTTTTATACCCTTGTACAATATTTAAACAATTCTACAAATTTTTTGCAATTTACAGTAAGCAACATTGGTGACAATATAGATTTTTGTGGATTTACATTTAACCATTAGTAATTAGGGTATGCAGTTTGAAAGCTGCATTTTCAGAAAATCTACCTTTGTCAACCAATATTTACATCACGATAGTTTACATCCAGTGTTTATGAAACGTGGGGTTGTCATTAGATTAAGTCGTTTAACCAGTAGAGAGGACATTTTTCATGATGAAACAGTCAAGTTGACTGGATTTTTTATAGCAAGAGGTTACAACAAAGTCTGGTTGGACAGTATATTAAAATAAGTTATTGGCCTTAGATTTAGTAAGGCTTGTCCCATTTTGAAACAAACTATTAGTCCAGTTGTAGACAAACCAGTGATTACAACAGTTTGTAGTAGTTACAGTTTAGTCTTCCCTATTCCATTTACAAATGAGATGTTTTTTATTAGAAACATCATTTGGAACAATTGGAAAGTATTGTTAGGCAACACTGATTTGTGCAAAATTGTTGGTAGTTCTCCCATTTTCACATATAAAAAGACAGTCAATATCAAGACCATTCTTGAGAGAAGTGTTCATGGTCGTACCAATGTTCAGACCAGTTTTAATTTAGGCACGTTCCCTTGTGGAGCATGCAAACAATGTAGGTACATTTCAGGTACCAGTACAGTGTTACTTAAGCATATTAATAAGACAATTCATTGTAAGGGACACTATACCTGCAAGACCAAAAATGTGGTTTATGTTGCTAATTGTGTTTCTTGCGAACATTTTTATATAGGGAAAACAACCAGAGCATTGAGCAGGCGTATATATGAACATATTTTAGCTATACGTAAAAAATATATGTCAAATGCCTTTGCTAAACACGCAATTAGTTGTTCTGGTTATAAAAAGTTTTCCTTTTTTGTTTTAGAGAAAGTAAATGATGAAATGTTTACTGGAAACTTTAAAGTACTTTTAGAATGTAAAGAGATGTTATGACAGATTTCATTGAATGCAGACCAGCTTCCTGGATTGAATGATATGATTAATATAAAGTGCTTTTTACAAGCACAAAGATTATAGTAATATGTACATTTTTATATACAATATTTATTGTTTATATGTTCAAACAAATAATTTTTATATCAATACCTTTTAGCACAATATTCTAAGTACAATGTGTGTGTTTTTTCTTTTCTTAATTGATTAGAAGAACACATTAAGTGTTTTATGTATGCTATTGGTCTATCTGATCACATGAGGTATATTATTTTTACTTAAATCTTGAAACAAGTATGGATGTTATTTCTGATGAAGTTCATGGTATTAAATTGGATGAAAACGTGTTAAAAACAAGATTGTGGCATTTTTTCTTCGTATTCCAGTACTGGCAGTTTTTTTTACAGATTTTAAATATTGCTCTTACAAACTTAGAAAGTTGCTTGAATAACAGGGTTTTTATTAGTATGCATTTTTGTGAAGGATATGAAGTCTGAAACTCAACTGTCTCACTATTTAATGACTTCAATCCTCAGTGATTTGCCAGAAAATACAAATTTTATAAGGAATGCACCAAACATATGAACCAAATATCTGGACGTTCTGTAAAAAGTCTGGAAATTTGAGAAGTATGCTCTCTACTCTTAGCTCAAAATATCTGGATAAGCCTAAAATTAATGGGGGACAAAGGCTGAAAATAGGAATATATTTTACTTGAATACTTGTGTTAGCATGCAGTTTCTGAAGCAGAGATGTGCATGTGAGTGAGTGAGTGAGTGAGTGAGTGAGTGAGTGAGTGAGTGAGTGAGTGAGTGAGTGAGTGAGATCATTACAGGCAGCAGCAGCAGTAAAGAGATTTGCATAGCTTTGGACCTTTCAGCTGAAGAAATCTGGATAAAATAAAGAGGGGCACAAAGGCTCAAAAATAGGAACAGATTTTAATTATTGCTGTTATAAAATTACAAAATGGTTTAAATAAAAGGATTTGGGTCAGCATGAATTTTCTGAAGAAAATAAAAGTCTGAAATTCAAATGTATGAAATTATTTAATAACTTCAATATCCAATGACTGGCAACAAACCAAACATGTTAGGAGTAATAGACCAAAAAAATGAAGTAAATACCTGGATATTTTTAAAGTGTTATATTTAGGATGTAAAATGCTTCCTCCAACACCAGTAATGTATGCTATAGCAACTCCAGAAACTGACACAAAAATTCTTTACTGCTGTTGAAACCTGGTTGTCCAACTCTCAACTAATACTCAACCTCCAACAAACACAGCTAATGATATTTTATCCTAGAGAGCCTTAGACCCAATACCTCCATTCACTATATTCTCATGTAATAACACCCCTATCACACCTGTCCAACACATCAAACTACTAGGAAGTATCATAGATCATAACATGAAATTCAATATACACACTGCGCAGACATTTAAAAAAGTCCACAAAAAAATCGGAACCCTATATAGATGTAGAAAGTACCACACCAATGACAGTAAAGCTACCATCGCAAGAACCCACTATCTACCCTTCTCTGTGCCTCCCCCATTCTCATTAACTTAAACAAAACAGAACAAAACAAACTACACACTTACTACAATAGAATGGCTAAGTTTGCAACTGACACTCCCTTCAGAACACATCACTGTCTAGCAATCAAACAATTATCCTGGCTAGAATTACCCAACCTGCTCACATATAACCTGCTTACAACAGCCCATCAAATTCTACATTATCCTGATAGAGTTCCAGCACTACAAAGCCTACTTAATATCTATTCTAACAAATGCCTACTAAGATCCACCAAGAAAGCACTGGTGGACATAACCAAAAGCAACAATAATTCTGAAGTCTCCTTGTATTCCACTTTTGTTGCAAAAGCATGGAATTCCATTCCTGTAGATATTAAGACCTCAGACAACAAAAAGACCTTCAAAAAACTCCTCCAGTCCCATTTAAATAGATCTTGGATATGTAATTGTTCTGACCCTGGGTAGCCTCACTTAATGATCTTACCATCTTTGTATCTACTAAGAAAGTTTACAACAACTCCTTTTTTATACTCTTACTTAAACAATGTGTATTTACTGTATTAGCCACTGATAAAAGTAACCATATGACAGAACAAAATTGTCCTTACAACTGTACTGTTTATTGTAAAACAATGTGTTCCTTATAGTATATTTATTTTTTTGCGCCTTTCTTGACCTTGTTACTGTATCATATTAACTTTCTTGACTCTGTACTGTACCTTATTAATGTGTATCTTATTCACTGTACTATTCTTTGTGGAGCTTTTCTCCCCGGTCCTCTGCTGAAAATGTGATTCATGCCCAGTTGGACTCTCCTGATAAATAAATGTAAAATAAATAAACAAGTTTGATATATTAGACGGGGGAACTATTTTACATCAAAAATGTCTAAAAAAATATAGTAATAAAAAAATAAGTAAGTAAAACACAACAATAATACAGACATCCCATTGTCTAGGAACAATCATGCCCTCCAGCATGTGTACCAGTGTAGAAGTAACACCCTTCCATGGGTGTAGAGGCCCTCTGCCTGCGGCGTTGGGCCTCAGAACACACCTAGGTGAGTGTTTTTCCACAATAACACATACCTTGTTGGGCATTATTGCTTGCTTAGATTTTAAGCTCTTTGTGCAGGCAGTTATGAAGTTTACCAGGAGTCAGACATGTCAGTTAATCTTAGATTGTGACTTATGAATTCCATTTTCATATGTACACTTATATCTTTATTATTTTCTCTTTTATTCTTCTAATGTTTTAATTATACATTACAAACAATGGCACAGGGTTTCACATGCTGTCTTTTGACAGTTCCTTTATGGAAATGTTTTACTAATATTTTTTTTTTCTTTTTCATCAGAGTCTTTTAGGTTATGATTAGGTGAAAAACTATGTGAGGATTATTTTGACAAGTGAATCTTTACTGAAAGCAAGTCAGCCTTTTCTAAAATAGTTGCTGCCAAACTTAAAGATGCTTTTACCTGAGTCCATATTGTTATTGTCTTTTGGACTGTCATTGCATTTCTAGAAGAGTGTATGTGTAAATGCTTCTGTTCAGCAATTTTTTGACATATTTTTTACTCAGGTTTTGTGTATTTGTGTATTGTGGACAGAATACTATGCTTCTGGGGGATCTACTTACCTCAGAACCACTTGTTCTCTACTTAACCTTTACTGTAATCTCATCCAGGCTCCACTATCTGTTCCTGAGGTCTCTTGCTCAGATCACTAAATGAACTAGTTCTTCAAAAACAGCAAATCGGTATTACTTTCATATTATCCTGTTCTCAAGAAGAAGAAGAAAGTTCTCAGGGAGTCCTTGAGTGTATGGATGTCTCTTTTTGCACCTCAGCAACAAGTGTGTGACTCTGCTGTGTCCACTTGTTGTTCCTCAGATGACTTATTCTTTTCCTCCTGATCCTCTTTATGTAGCATATACAGTCACCACAGACCGCAGGATATCCATGTCCCCTACAGCTGTGAGAATACCCCTGGAGAGCAAGGAAGAACCACTCTTGTCAGTCTCATGGGAAGGAGCATGCGAAGGTTCATCACTTATCCAGGAAAGAGAACCTGCTTCTGGGACTAATATGCCTGCTGGATGGGAGTAGTCCAGGAAAGGGCACATAGTGAGAAATCCTTCCAGTGTCCTGTTACTATTTCTAGTGACAGGGAAGATTTACTGTGATTCGCTAAGGAAGTTGTTGGTGCTTTTTACTTGCTTTCTGTTTCCTCAGCCAAGGAAAGGAAGGGAAAAGATTTCCCTCTTTTTCTGACATCAAGTTTCAGTCAGAAGACCAATAATTCCATGGGGAAGGTTATACCTCAGGAATTTCTTCACAATCTGAACATTTTGATTCTGATGAAAGTATGGTTTCAGATCCCACCTGGAAGCTTTATCTTTTTCATAAACTTTAAAATGAAAATGGAGTTTCTGAGGGAGTAGAATGAAATTCCTATGGCACAGGGAATGCATTATGATTTGTTACAGTTGAAAATGCTAAATTCTATAGCTATTCCTTCTGTGTTGCCTGCTTTAGATAATGTTTTTCTCACAGCTTCTAGCTTACTTTATAGTTTCCTGCTCCTATGAGGTCTGACAGGTTTCATGTGGTACCTCAGACTAATAAGCATGTGCTGCTGCTTTTGGATCAGTATTGAAAAGAATGGTTTATCCTCATTCTCAAAGTCTTCCTGAAGATGTTAAAACTGAAAATTTAAATTTTCATTTAGATAAGGATTTTTTGCTTGGCCCTTCTGTAGCTAAGTTGTTAAAGAACTATGATGGAAGGAGAAAGCACAGTTGTGTAAGTTAAACTTACCATAACAGTAGATGTTCAAATGATCACTGCTGCAGTAGCCGCTCCCTCCCTCCATCTGGGCAAACATCTCCTTGATATTTATGTGCTTCCATCTCACCTTGGTACCCCACATCTCCTGCATGTTTATCCCTCCTGAAAATGCCTTTACCAAGCAAAGTACAAAGCATCTATAGTGACTGACTGCTTTAGAGCAGGGAGAGAAACGGGTGACCTGAATTAAAGGATATCTGTTGCCTCCACCAAAAGATTTCTCTTCTGACAAACCCCAGGAATGGAATTTGAAAAGATAAAGGATGTTGAAGCTTAGAACAAAGAGATTTCAGATACCATTGTATCTTCCTCATGTGGAGTCTTGCCAGGGGTGCCATGAGACCCAAAATCTTGATGTATTCACTCACAGTGACTGCAGTGTGAGTGGAAAACCTTAGAAATAGCTCTTGATATAATATATGTAGAACTGATATGTTTTCTCTTACTTTTGCTTAGGTGAATGTCCGAATTAAGACCCTTGGCTTAACCTAATAACAAAGTTTAAGTGGAAACAAGTAAATATGAGAACACTGAATGTAATGAACAGTTTTCCTTTACAATAAATGTTTCAGCTTGTCTTTAAGATTGCAACAGAGGAATGCATTTTATATATTTTTTCTCTTACTTTTCCATGGATGCAGTCTGATAATAAGGCAAAAAAGGCAGGACACTGATTTCTTCAAGGCTAAAAGTTATTGATTTCTGAAAGTATACAAGTAGTTTTCACATCTGAGAGAAGGGAAATAAAAATAATAGTAAAAAAGAACAGACCTTGATTAGTGTAAGTAGAAGCACAGGCAATAACATGAGTCTGAGCATGGATAACCTCAATTTTGGGTTAACCAGGGCTTGTGTTAGCAGCTATCTATTTGGCATAAATGTTCCTATTAGAAGGTTCAAACTTCATTATTTGAAGATGCACATGGTCTTGTGTGTTTGCATTACTCTAATATGTTATGGGGTGTTCTGGAAGCATGTTTGGTTTCTTGTTTGAGGGTTTTATTAAAACAAAAAGTCTTGTAAACTGTGACATAGGTTCCATTGCTGATAAGAAAAAAAACATAGAAAGTATTCACCTGCCAAATATTACTGGGTGTATGTATCACAAAAGCTGGAATTAGACATTTAAAAAGCTGCCATATATAACAGATGGGAATAATGACTTCCTGCTGTAATGGTGACACTTTCCATATTGTCTTAGAATATGAATGGTCTCACAGGTATAGACAAAAAAAGAAAGAATACTTAATTATATTAATGCATGCAGAGTGCAAATAGGAATGCTACAAGAAACACATTTGGAAAGAACTGAGTATGCAAATTTTATAAAAAATGGATTTCATGATGGATATTCTGCAGATATCATGGACAAAGGAAAAGAGGAGTACTTATATTAATTGCTATAGCTCTTGTAGAGATAGAAGAGGGGAAAAAGATAAAAAATGGTAGATTTGTAGTAGTAAGGAGCTACTGGCAAGGGATGAAGATTATAGGTTCATAGGTTCATAGGTAGGTACTAGGCTATCTGCCCGAAGGCATTTATAAGCCTAGCCGGAATGTGTTGGCTTTCACTGCCCCCTTAGATTACTTCCCTGTGCCTCTGTCCAGCAGAGCCACTGAAGTGATCCCTGGGGTAAACTTTATGTTTCCCATCCACTTGTCAAGGTGTTTCTTGAAGAGGGTTAGTGAAGAGCTCTGCCTAATGTAGATTAGAATCTTGTTCCAGAGCATGGGAAGTCTCTGGGACAGGAATCTATCCCTCCAACACATCCTATTTATTGTTGTGGTGAGGTTTAGATCCCTGGAGCATGTGGCTCGAGGGGATATGGTTTTCTTTAGGTGGAGCATATCCATCAATTCTGGGTTGGACATGGCCTTGTATGTCAGGCAAAGATCACCTCTGAGTAGGTGGTGTGCAACTGAGTACAGCTGGAGTTTCTTCAGTCGAGCTGCATAGGGCATCTGCTTGAGGCCAGTGATCCTCTTGGTGAGGAACTTCTGTGGTCTTTCCAGTTGTTGCAGGTGTCTTGTAAGGTACATCCCAAATGGGGCATTGTACTCTATGATGGGTCTGATGAGTGATACGTAGAGGGGCACAATGACCTCTTTCGATCTGGATGCAAACCCTTTTGTGATTAGGTAGGCCACATAGAAGGATTTTCTAACCACTTTGGCAATGTGATTATCAAAGGAGAGGTTACTATCTACTTGAGTCCCCAGATCCCTTATTACATCTTCCGTATTTAGGGGGCTACCAGCTATGTGGCAGTTTGTGGGTACTTTGTTTTTTCCAAAGGGGATGACTATGCACTTTTTGGCATTTAGCTTGCAGCCATGGTTTTGACACCAGGTATCTGTCTCAGTGACACCCTTTTGGAGGATGTCTGTGTCAGCCTGAGAGTTAATTATAGCCCCTAGTTTGCAGTCGTCTGTGAACTTGGTCAGCCATAGTCCTCCTGTGCTTGCCCTTACCTCTGAGAAGTATATGCCGAACAGGAGGGGTCCTAGAACAATGTAAATTCAACATGAACAATACATGAGACAAATAACGACTTGTATAAATTAATAATTTATCATTGAATACTGACCTTTTACAACCTTTGTGCTAATAAAAAACACTTAATGTTCACTGACCTTTTCAGCCCTAGACTTTTGTCTGCTCTTAATTTAATTTGTCACTCAGATTTGCAGCATTCTAATATTACACTGTGGTTACATGAGAAGTCTTTTAGACTGACAGCATCAGGGATGTAAAACTGATTTTTTTTTAAACTGGGGCAACTTAATGTTTAGCTAAGGAATTGCTCAAATCTCTATTCCTTATGGCCAGAGTGTGCTCATAAATTCTCTGCGATAACTTCCTAACAGTCTTACCCATATAGTAACGTGGGCAAAAATCACACACTGACAAATAAACGACTCCCTGAGAATTACAATCATATCTATTACTAGACCAGATTTAAGTTAAGTGCCTTAACATGAATATTCAAGGTGTTACAAATGTACCAGCAATGTTTACATCTTCTGCATTTGTATGTCCCAGGTGTGCCATATCTTGCTAAACCCATAGAAGAATGGCTTTCTAACAAGGACTTCACATTGTACATTCTCTTACATGTGAATGAAGGAGTGTCCCCTCATATTTTAACAAAATCTCCCTTTCCTAAAACGATTTTCCAGTTTTCTTTTCAATACTAAATTATTAATTTGTACAAGTTTTTACTGGTCTATGTATTGTTCATATTGACTTTACACTGAAACAGTTTTAAATACATTTTTTAACATTGTAACTTTAAGGAGCTGTATTTTGTAGAGCATATTTTGATTGGCATTGATCATGTGACTCTTATGCTGCTATATTTAAATATTGGTATTAGTTAAGGGTTTTAGATTCTGAAGAAGTTCTTAATGAATTAAAAGAATATAAGCGGCAAGTCTAACACTGTTGTTTGTTAGCTTTTTTTTCCCATTCTATGCCACTTTTTGTGATTAACTGGGGACATATGTTTTGGGAGAGTAATTAGCTGGCAGACTTCAAAAGATCATTAGAGCATATTCTGTCAGGAATATTTGGCAAGCAAATTGTGTAACTCAGGAAATTATTTTTTGAACTGGAATACAGGATCTGAATTGTCAAGACATAGTAAGGCCTTGTTAAGTTTAATTCTGGTGGCTGCAAAAAAATAAAAGCAATTACTAGACAATGGAAGTCAAAATCTAAACCAACTATACTTGAAGTAGTGAATAATTATAACAGAGATAATAGAACAGGAGGTGGGGTCTTTAGAAAAGGTTTTAAGAGCAAGGTGTCTTCCCTTACAGACATGCTTCTACCTTCTTAACAGATACTGCTCCAACTCCTGGAATAATGCCTGTGTTCTACTGCATAGCCAGTCTCATACCACAAATTAGTCTTACTTTGTCTGCTGTAAAGGCTACCTGCATATGACTGAGACCCCCCAACACTCACCTCTTTGTTAAAAATTGTGCCTCTTTGTCTCTCTGCCATCAATAAGTTAGTCACTACCCTAGTGCAAACTCTCTTAGTTAGCTATACTCTTTTGTTTTCTATTTGTGGTTTTCTTTTAACAATTTACACCAGTTACAGACCCCTGCTACTCTGCTACTTCTTTCCGATCCAAAGGATCTGGCAGCACCTCTCCCTAAACTAGCAGTCCATTGCTCAAACCACTAGCCAGTTACCTTCAAACTGCTGCTTAGAGGCTGTAACAGACTGAAACTTTTAAAATTCCAGCTAAAGGCATAACAATAATACAAACATTTGGCATAACTGCCACCTACATTGTTACTAGCAATCACTGATAGTTTTTCGCTCACCTCTGATGAGCCTCTACCTGCTCTGTTTGCCCTGCAGGCTCACTCCACTCCCTACCCCCAAATCTCACCCACCCCCTCTATCTGTGCATTTATTCATCCCCAACTCCTCCCACATACCCTACCATCCAAGTACACTACACCCCACCCACCACGCACATTCCACTCTTAACTCCCCCAACCTAAACAATGCCCCCACCACATCATATCTACTAAACCTAACAGCCCTGCTAACCTCCCTCACTTGTCTTACTTATCTTACACAACTCCTTAACACCTCCCATACCACACCTTCACATTACACAGCCACTTTTCAACATACTTCCAAACCATCCTTCACTTCCATAACTCAGGAACTCTACTCTTCTAACCGAACCCTACTATTCAAACACAAAATCCTACCTATCCCACCCTTACATAACACACCCCTCCAACCTCACACTAACAAATCCACTCCCTACCACTGCTTAAACTCTCTATCCACATTAAACTACCTTATACTCATTCTCCACCGAATTTCCCTGTCAGTCTCCGGTGACATCCATCCCAACCTCGGGCCCCCCCCACCACCACACAAACCACTAAATCCCCTTCCACACACCCTGAAACTTACAAATCTATTCACCTCACTACATTCAATGCCCAAAGCCTTCAAAATAAAATCCCTAACCTCAATGCCTGGCTTTCCCGCAACCACCTTCACATAGTAGCCATCTCAGAGACCTGGCTTAAACCCTTCATAAAAGACAATGAAATTCTTCCACCAGGCTACCAAATGATTTGTAATGACAGACTTAACAAGAAAGGTGGAGGTGTAGCCATAATCTACTCCTCCTCCTATACCATTGCCTCATACAGCAATCACATCCCAAACTTTTTCCAACACTGAAATAACTATAGCTCTACTAAAAATCAATAATCTCAAGTCTATATGCATAGCCACCCTCTATATACTCCCAGGCAATATCTCCATACTAGAAGATATCCTCTCCTGGTTTTCCTCTAACATTAAAAATGAAACATATATCCTAGGTGACATGAACATTAACTGGGACACTATAAACTCTCAAGCCCCCTCTCACATAGTCAAGCTCTTCAACTTCACCTAACTAATAAACTCTCCTACCAGGCCAAACAAAGATGGGGCCTCTGGTACCATCATTAACTGGATCTTAACATCCCATCCAAACCTTATCTCAAATGCAGGAATCCTCCCAGACCTCTCAGCGACCACCTGCCAGCCTTCGCTGACCGTCACCCCTCTTCTCTTCAAAAGCAACATCACTACATTCAAACTCATAACCTCTCCTACTTTAACCCTGAATCTTTCTCAGAATGTCTAAAACTTACTGACTGGATCCCCCTAAGAACCCTGTCCCTCGACAATGCCATCACCTACTTCAATTAAACTTTCGTAAACTTACTCAACAACAACACTCCTCTAAGAACCAAATGTATCAAGGCTAAAGGCTCTCCCTGGCTATCAAAAGAAACTAAACTAACCATGCTCCAAAGAGACAAAAAAATGGAAGCAATACCAAAGAAACAAACAACCTAACTCCCTACTTGAATTCAAACAACTCTGCAACTCTGTAAAAAAACTAATAATTAGAGACCGCAATGCATACTATTACAAACTTCAATCTGAACACTTAACCAACCCTAGAAAATTCTGGAACACCATCTCCTCCCTCCTCCACCCAGAACATAAAGATAACCCCTGTTTCAACCCCAATCACACTGATCTTGAAACTGCCACCCTAGTCAACTCCTTCTTTGTGGATCATATAGCAAAATTGTCCTCCTCCTCCTCCTTCCCTCACCCCCCCTAATCCCAATCCCACCTGTCCCCATTCTTCTGATCTCATACCTCCTTCCTCCCCCTTCAACCTAAAACCCGTCCCCACAAGTACAATACAAAAACTACTCCTCCAACTTAAACCTTGCCGCAACACACCTGACAATCTACCATCAGCCTTCCTCAAAATATCTGCTGATAGCATTGCTTTTCCCATTTCCATCTTAATAAAGAGATCCATCCAAGAATCCTATGTCCCTTCTACCTGGCAACATGCATAGACCATTCCACTCCATAAGGGAAGTAAAACATTAACACCACCAATTTCAGGCCTACTGCCATCCTTTCCCTACTATCTAAAATCCTGGAAAAATGTATCCATTCACAACCGATGTCATACCTAACACACAATAACCTTCTCACCCCCACTCAACATGGCTTCTGCCCTGGCCATAGTACCATGATGGCCCTCCTTTCCTTTCCTTTCTTGAGACCATTAACCAAGCACGTGACTGGCAAATTCATATCGACCCTGTTTCCAGACCTATCCAAAGCTTTTGACACCGTCTCCCACTCCTTACTCCTATCTCAACTCCCCTCTCCAACCTCTCTCCTTCCACAATAGTCTGGTTCTCTAGCTACCTCTCTGAATGGCAACAAGCTGTACAATGGAAATCCTCAACCTCTCCCTTCCTACACACCTCCACTAGTGTGCCCAAGGTTCTGTTCTTGGCTCTTTACTCTTCAATATATGTATCAATAACTATCACCACACCATCCCTGATTCCTCACTAATCCAGTATGCTGATGATTAAACAACATCTGCTCAGCATACTCCCCCTCCGATCTACTACTAAAAACACAATCAGCCATCTCTAAAACTAAAACCTGGATGCAAAACAATCACCTGCCCTAAACGCAAATAAAACTAAACTGATGATCTTTTTTTCCCTCTAGAAACTCCCCTATTGACAAAAACGCCTTCTCTGTACTCAGCCAGAATAATGTCCCCATCGAAATTGTATCAAATACTAAACTGCTTGGTGTTATCATTGATGAACATCTAAAATTCGACACCCATATCCAAACTATCATAAAAAAAAAACACCAAAAACTAGGGCTCCTGTACAGACACAACCGCTACCTCTCCCTCTCCACCAGAAAAACCTTAGTCTCCTTCTACCTTCTCCCCTTTCTCATGTATGGCACTCCTCTGCTAACCAATCTCCAACTCGGCCTACAATCCAAACTAAAATCCTGCTACAATAAAATAAGTAAATTTGCCACCAATTCAAAGACTCATCCCACCATTACCACTCTCTCCATACACTGCAATGACTCAAACTACCCAATTACCTGAACTTCCAACTCAAACTCACCACTGCCCACAAGCTCATCTTCAAACTGTCTAGCTGCCCATCTCTCGCTACCGCCTTAACCCCTTATATTCTTAACTACTCACTCAGATCAGAAAATCAAAACTTCCTACAAATCTACAAACCCTCATGACCTCCTGGCTACCTAATTCTATCCTACTCCATATCTAAATTATGGAACTCTCTCCCTCTCTTCCTTTGCAATACTCCAAACCACACCAACTTCAAATCTCTCTTGTTCTCCCACCTATCTTCAAAATGGACATGCCCATGCCACTCTCCAACCTAACATCCCCCTCTAGCTACTCTCATCTCCATCCCCTGCTACACCTACATCTCATACCATTACTTTGTCTACCACTACACTCCATTAAACCAATACTGGACAGCCTTCTGTTGTGCTTTCGTTAATTTTGTTACATTTTCTTATATCAGTAAATGTATCTAACTTTGTACATACAAAATTTCCAACAATGTCCTATTATTTGTATTTCTTTGCATGATTGTATTATACTTCATATGTATTACACTGTATTCTCAGTCTGATTTAGATGATTATACTACTTTGTGTATGCTTGTAATTGTTCATTGGAGCTTTTCTCTATGGTGCCTCCACTGAAAACAGAGTTATTTTGGCCCAGTGGACTTCCCTGGTCATCAAACTGAAAATAAAATAAAATAAATAATAAATAAAAAATAAAGTTAGATGTAAATTACATAGAAAACATGGAAATTGTGGGAACAGTACATGCAGAAAAATGTTTTGGAGGAGAAATGAGGTTCAAGAAAAGGTAGTAATTGCATAACAGTTAATTTTGTGTAGATTATAGGATATATAATGCTGTATGTGATCTATAACGTTTATAACTGTTGACTTGTTAATATGGTTTCAAATATTTCATTTAAATGTAAGTTTGCCTGTGTTGCAAATGATAATTCAATAAAAGTGTTAAAAAACAGTACCAGTGTCCATATCTTGGGAAGAAGTATAAACAGAGTCATATGCACACACTGTAAAGAATGAGTAGTTACCTATGCAATACAAGAAACTAAGTTATTTAAAGCAGATTTTCCTCACAAGAAGAAACTACAGATAAAACATTCCTTATACCTTCACAATTTGTTAAAACAAACTTTAACATATGAGCCTGACAATTAAAAATTCTGAAAATCAGACTTGCAGAAGTATATAGTTCCCCCATACCTATCAATAATTTCTCCATCCTTAGCAGAAAGAATATGATTGGACTTGACTAGGTGCTTAGCAGCAGTGGTATCAACCAAAGCTATAGTTGCTGGGCCAGGTTTGGCAATAGTGCACAGCAATTTAAAAGCATGAGGAATGTTATACCTTCTTTCTACCTTTTTAGGGATAGCTGGCTGGCTATCAGAAAAAAATTGCAGGCAGTAACATACACTTCCCCTAAAGCAGACAGAACAGGAAGAATGGATGTAGGCACTGCTAAATCCATATGCAATAACTCAGTATTTTCTGAGATTGAGAAACCTCAGTGTTCTCCCACTGAAGAAAATGGTGTGTCCCAGCAATAGTCTCAGAGAAAGAGAAACCCCCACAGGGAGAATAAGAAACTGAGTTGTCCTCTAGGTCTGAAACAGAAATCTGAGGGGGGGGGGGGCTATATCATTCCCTGCATCTTCCTGTTCTGAGTTAGAATCTTGAACATCTTCCAGAAAAGAGGAATCTCTCTTTTGCCAGAAAATACTTTACAAGAAGGATCAATAATAGCCTGAAATAAACCCCGAGTCAGACCCAGCAAACTACTCCTAACCAAAGAGAATTGAGTAGGAGTATATACATGCTTGGTTTTACATTTGACAAGAAAAATGAAGCCAGCTGTGATGCAATATGGAAAGCTTAGCTGTTCTGTCTCCCAAGACCAACAAAACTGGCTCTCCCTTTCTGACTGAGGGGACCCTAACAGACATAGAGGATGTGGCTAACCTCCTGTCCATAGTGGCTGTAGGTACTGCACCAGAGGTATCTAGGGTAAAAGATGAGTGCCTTGAGTTACAACAAATGGCCACAGCAGAGTCATCCACCTGCTGCTGAAGCAAACTACTAGCCTGATGTGGTGACAAAGGCTGTTTGCTTATTTTTTTTTCTTTTTGTGGCCTCAGTTAACCAGAGCTACTCAGAGTTTGGTGACTTTAGCCAGATATCTGGAGTACATCTGAAATGAAATCCAAGGCATCCAGTGCAAACAACTGAAAAATAAGTATATTTAAAGCCTGTATTGCACTTTATTAACTGTGTTTATTTGAATTGCTGCTTCATTTTTGCTGCTTGTGTCTGCATTTTTATTATGCCCTTTGTAATTTTGTATTACTGCCTTATATAGCATAGGCTAGATTCAGACTTGCTTAATCTAGATTTGTATCACTGTGCTCTAAACCAGCCATCTTACATTAAGATGCCTCCCTGCACCCTTCTGGCAGAAGTGTGGAGCTCAGGTTCTATCTGAGTTGGGGATTGCTGGAGAAAGGCTCAGTTTGGGGCTTTCCCATTGGTAGTTTGCTTTAAAACTGTTGACTTTTGCCTGTAGTCAAGCCTCACATTTGTGTGTAGCTGTGCATCGTGCAACAGGGGTTAGCGCTGCCCTGTATAGACTCAAATGCCTGGAAAATTAAATTTTCCCTAGTCATCTGTCAGTAGAACCCTCCCAAGTCTCCTGTCGTTCTACAGGCAACTCAACTGCACACTGAGCAGCATCGCCCAGCTCTTCACCCTAAACCGTCAACAGAATAAGCCCCTCTGTTATTCCTACATCATAAACTGATCTAACTTACCTACTCTCCAACAGTACTATGGTATAAACCTGCCATTATGGATGGGCACTTTCCCACCATTTCTCTGGCCAGCCTGATTCACTTGGACATCCTGAAGCAATGTAGTAATTGCCTTATGTATACTGACAGCCACTTAGTCGTGAAAAAGAGAAATACCATATGTGAGAGATGCAATTACACCATCAGTTTGGAAACAATCCTCTCATGTAACAAAAAACAAGACATCAACCAGGTTGTCAGCTCATGCACTTCACCTCTCACATAAGTTCAGGACTAAACACATAAACCCACTTACACTGAGGTACTCATAAGAATCCTACCAAAAGATCTATGACCTCCCAAGTGCAAATTATCTGCACACAACTCAATATGTATAGAAACGACTGCACATAGAAACACACATATCAGTGTCTCACTAAATAAGCCCCTAAGACAAAACACCTAAAAATCTAATGTCTTGGTCATAGGAGACTCCATATTGTTATACAAAGATGCCTCTGCCACCAGACCAGACAAGGAGAAGGTCACGATCAGCTGCCTATCAGGTGCCAGAATCCGTCAAATCACTCATGCACTTAGGTCACTCAACAAGTACCATTTTGACTATGTCATATTCTTTGTTGGGGTGAATGACACAAGATGTTTCTCCCTGGACTATATAAAGAGAGACATGACTGAACTCTCAGATTATGTGTCCCAGGCAAGTATGACCCTAGCCTTAAGCAGCATTCTATCTTTATCCAGGATAATGCCACAATATAAACAAAACATTATTGACTTCAACAATTGGCTTAACTTCTAGTGTCAGTCCAGGGGGATCCAGTATTTCTCAGCCTGGGAAGACATGGTCGACAGGCCACACTACTATGCAGAGATGGTCTGCACCTGTCTCCCCTAGCCTTTCAGATACTGGCTAAGGTGCTTGGTTCCCCCATAGTGCCATTTTTAGGCAATGTCAAAATTACAAAATTTCTGGACATAGCAAAACCCACTGGAGACAAACTCAAGGCTCTGCTGCTCTTAATGCTCAGAGTCTAAACATGAAACTACACTCCCTGGAAGCACTCCTCACTTTAGAAGCTACTGATGTCTGCACAGTCACTGAAACATGGTTCAAGGCTACAGAGAGCACCCATGTTGTGCATGGCTACAATGCCTTCCACAAATTCAGACCATAAAATGAGTGTGAAAGAACCAAAGGTGGAGGTGTATCCATCTTCACTAAAGCCAAGTACACCTCGATAGTGGCCAAACAGTAGGAGTCTCTTAAACTACTCCATGCCCAATTAACTATAGACAAAACACTTTACTAAATCATTGCTAACTATAGGGTCCCCTCCATGAACCAAGCAAAGTACAATGCCTACCTGGACTTACTGGTGTCACTCGCCATACAAGTCCAACACTTTAGTAATGGGAGATTTCAATTATCCCTCTATTGGCTTGGTAACATACACAAGCTCAAACATGTTCACCTAGAGGTTCTTGGACTTTGCCAGTGCAAATGCTCTGGAACAGACAGTCTGCACCCCGACAAGGGGCTCTAATGTCCTTGACATAGTACTCACCAACATGGGTGGTCATTGCACTGTCCCCTGTGTGATGCCCTCCCTGTTAAGGTCAGATTATAAATCAGTCTTATTCAAAGTAACTATTGGACCCCCCTCCCAAAGTAGCATAAAACTAAGAAACTTTTCCAAAGTAAACTACAAGCTACTAAGTGATTGTATAAAACGTTTTATACCCCCTGCAATCACAGGCAATAATGACTCCTATGCAGAGATGTACACAAATGTCCTGTATAATCATCTTAGCAACTGTACAGAATTGGCTGTACCTGACCACATTAAAACCAGGCCCTCCCAAAAGAAACAAACCACCTTGGTGGACATCTAGTATAAACAGATTGTATAACAAAAGGAAGAAACTGATGTCCAAGAACAAGAGGCAACTGCCTCTGCAGAGGAAGAATTCCCTCCACAGATTAAACAAGCAAGTCACAAGTCTTGTAAAGTCCTCTAAAGCTAATTATGAAGCTAAAATAGCATCCCTTGCCAAGGACAATTATAAAGCATTCTTTGACTACATCTGAAATGTAAAAGGGAGTGCCCAGCTATGTGCCGAATTAGTAGTAGATGGTACCACTCACACTATACTGGAGGAAATTGCCAACTTGCTAGCTGGCAGAGTTGGTGCAAACTTCACCACCATATCTCCACCAGCCATATCCCAAAGCATACCTGAAACCAGTTCTCTACCTAGTATCTCTATAGATCAAGTCATACCTGCACTCTCTAAAGCCATAAACATGGCCTTAATGGGACCAGATAACATCCCAGGTTGCTTACTAAGCAATCTAAAACAGGGCCTAGCTGACCCACTTGTTGTTCTCTTTAACTATAGTCTGCAAACTGGCTTTGTATCAGCAGAATGGAGAACAGCAAAAGTAATCCCCTTGCATAAGGGGGGGGGGGGGCTTCAACTGACTCTGTGAACTATAGGCCCATAAGTCTAACCAGCCTCATCTGCAAGGCCATGGAAAATATCACGGACCTTATCAACAAGGACATAGGCAACATTCATGCTCTAGACCCAACCCAGCTTGGCTTTGTTAAGGGTAGATCGTGCTTATTAAAACTGGTAGACTTCTTCGAAAAAGTCACCAGTGCCCTGGATGAAGGTAAGACAGTGCATACCACCTATCTGGACCTAGCCAAAGCCTTTGACACAATCCCCCACTCTGGTATCATTGAAATACTCTCCCAGCTAGGTGTTAACCCTTACATCACTAGATGGGTAGCTAACTGGCTCACTAACAGAACATATACTGTCAAAGCTGGTGACTCCAACTCTTCCAGTAGACCCAGCACCAGTGGTGTAACGCAAGGATCTGTACTGGACCCTTTATTATTTAGAATCTATTTCTTGGAAGTCCAGGCTAAAGTAGACAGCCTTTGGCTTACTAAGTTCACTGACAATTGTAAATTAGGAGCAATCATTGAGTCCTCCAGTAATGTTAATATATTACAGGAGGGGCTAACACAAACAAATGATTGCTGCCAAAGTCACAGTCTAAAGCTAAATAAAAAAAAGAGCACTATTATCCCATTTGGCAAAGCAGAATTCCCCACTAATTACAATACTGACAGCACCCCTCTAAGTTCAAACCCAATGGTGCAAGATCTGGGAACAGAGGTCGACAGCAATCTGAACTTTGACCACCAGATTTCCATAGTGGTAAGGAAAGCTTTCTACATTGTGCATCTCATAAGTAAAGGCATCACACATAGGTCTAAGGATGTTATAACCTCATTTTACTTTACCCTAATCAGACCATTGATAGAGTACAATGCTCCCTTCTGCATGTATCTCAACAGACAGCTACACTATGGATTTCAACCTTGCCAGTGACATTAACAGAACATGCTGGAGAGACAGGTATATCTCAGGTATATCTCCCAGACATTGTTGTTGCTCTGGAATAAATTTCCAATTCATGTGAAGCAGAGCTCTTCAATGACCCTATTTAAGCACAACTGGACAAATGGATGGGGGACCTCAAATTCACCACGGGCGTGGCACCCATGTCCCTCATGGACAGGGGTAGTTGGTGCTGACCTGTAAAGTACATCCATCTAACTAAGGACAGTTCTGGCAACCGAGGATTAACATGGCTAGGCTTATAAAGGCTCTAGGGCCACTAGTGAAGTAACCACCTAAGAGGGACCAACCATGGGACCATTAGTCTGTCCCATGGTCAAACCAAAAATGATGCCTCTTTCCCATGGAAGACAAGCAGCAATAGCTGGTAAATATTACCAGTCCACAAAAGTTACTTCATCATAAAGCTCAGAAAACACAGTAAAAAGTATTTTAAAGCACTATGCCAACCCCAGACAAGTAAAATAAACACAATTTATCCATAGAAATTTTTTTTCAGTTACTTTACACCACTTTTAAACTGACAAAAAATGAGTGCTCTGTTTAAAAGTGTGTTACAGTCTCAAGACAGTCCACTAAAACACAACACTCCTTAACTTTCCAGAAGAGGAAAGTAATAAATATCAACAAAATTAAGAAAACTGAATTCCCCCCCCCCAAAGGCAGATAATCTGTCCAGCAAAAGAAAGCAGATGCCGATCACTGATCACTGAAAGCCTCAGAGGAGTGTACTCTTTTGGCAGCAAAAAAAGCACTGAAGGACATTGTGCCCAAAGTTGTCTTTCTGTCAGCTCAGCTCAATCTGCAGAAAGTTTGGGTGGATGGAGGTTCCCTGAAGCTTTGGAAGCTGGCCAGCTGTTATATCCTTGGCAGGAAATAACCTGTATAGCTAAGGCTACTGCAGCAGTAATCAATATGTTGAACATAGTTAACTCATTACATCAGAGTGATGCCTCCAGATGCATCTATAGTTAACTCCTACTAACGCCTCTAGGTGTCAAATATTGCTTGTTCATATTTGCGTCAATAATTCCAAAACCACACTATGTACAAGGTTTTGAAAGATTTCATCATAAAGCTCAGACAATGGCAAACTCAACTGCATTAATATTTGACCTCTGTCTAGTGCAGGTAAAGAGATATTAACTGCTGTTTTTATGATATTAATTTATACAGATATAATTTTCACATTTTTCTAAATACCTCAACAACCAAGTAACACAGACAGAATTCTTTAGCCTCATGTGAAAGCTCTCAGCTAGATGAATAAAATGCTGCTGACAGTATGTGTGTAATTCGAGTGGTTGCTGAGATATTGTAAGTTGTTTACAAAATATAACAAATGTAATAGTTACTGTGTTTACCGTGTCTCGTAAAATTCAGTTTAAGACCTAGAACCTAAAGAATACTACCACTATAAAAATAGTATGTGCTGAATGGTTTGCCATTTATACTTATTTCATAACCTCTGTGGTATCAGAGATATGAGCAGTTGTTTGAAATGTGAGGACATAATTTGATTCTGTCAAAAGGTGTGGCTCAGCCCATTGGAAGTTACAATGCAAACTTCCTGATTCACGCCATTGAAGTGAATGAGTTAATGCAAGGTGTACCACATTGTTTTAAAGGAAATACAAATTTACTCTCCACCTCTGCTCCCTTTTTCAATAATTCATTTAAGTAGGATGGAACTGGCAAACACAATTTTAAAAGGCAGTGGCAATGAGGTTCTAAAAGGAAAGGAAAAATCTCAAACAATCAAGAAGAGTCCTATCAATCAGCATGACTATTGGCCTGCACAGTCTTGTCCCCCCACACTAACAACCTTTCCATCTCTCTGAGGCTTCGTCTTCCTTTGTGGTACCAGATTGCTACAGAGAGATGGGTTCCAAATTTAATGCAGCTGGATTACACTTGACAATAAAAATCCCTCCCTCCTTCCTAAGGGATTCTTCCCTGCCATGTGAACCAAATTTCTATCTTTCCTGTCATTCTGTACCTGATGCTGACCCACAGAGTTATAGATCCTGTATCGCTCTCTCACTTGGGCAAAAGATTTTATTCAAGGATTTCTTTGGGTCCACAAATAAAAGATTCCTGGTGGCCTGCATTTTCCTTTCTAATTCATTTTGTCAAGATTTCAAAGTACAAAATGTTATTCTTTCAGTTTCTTCTTGCTCTAAGATAAAGCTACATTTAAAGTACAACTATCATCACATTTCTGTTTGTGAGCAGTTCAGATGTTTTATAAAGATTGTTGTGTATGGTTTACATTATCAGTTCTTTGTCTTACCGTCTGGACTTTGCACAGCTCCAAGGGGATTCACAAAGTGTCTTGCTCTAGTCATTACTCATTGCAAACTTCAAGGTATTCATATATTTCCATATTTGGATGATTGTCTTATCATTGCAGACTCTTTTTCAGTTGTCAAGTATCTTTACAAACTGTCCAGAATATTCTGCTCAGTCTGGGTTTTCAAATCAACTTCACAAATCTTCTTTCATCCCTTCCCAGAGAATTGTATACCTGGGATGTCTGTTAGATTCTGCTCTGTGAAGGTCCCTTCTTCCCCTAGAAAAAAGTAGAAATATTTCAGCAGTTCTTTCTGAGATTCCACAATCAAAGCCATGCTTCCACAAGGGAATTTCTCAATATTTGGAATACATGGCATCCATGATTTGCATGCTTCGAATGGCCAGACTACACATGAGGAAAATACAATGGTATTTTAGATTAAACTAGAGCCACAGTCCGATATAAATTACAACCACGTAGCCAAAAAAACAGTGACACCTTGTTGATTCAATAAATAATTTTCTATTTATTCCACAATGAATAGTAGATAGCGATAAATTTCACCATAAAAACCTCCTAGCGCCTTGGCCAAAAACAGCCTTTACAGAGTAAAATACATTCTCTTAGTGCGCCCTATATATAACTAAATGAACTCTAATTAATCAATTAGTAATGTCATTACATCAATTACATGGGATAAAAAAAAAGTTTGAATCACAGGGGAATTTTTTTTGCATGAGCAGGGGAATAATTTATGCAATAAGATGCTCCTGCGGAAACTTCTATATTGGGGAAAGTAAAGGAAGTTTAAGTGAAAGGATAAAAGAACATGTTAGGGACATCAAAAATAATAAAGTTATTACCTGTAGCAGAACATTGTAATATGATGCATTCAGGAGATATAAGTAGTTTAAAAGTAACAGTTTTGGAACAGGTTTTACAACAATTTGCCAGTGAAGAAATGCTTAAGCACTCACTTAGGAAAAAAGAATCAGTTTTTATTATTAAATATAATACAATGCAACCTAGTGGGTTAAATAAAGAATGCAATTGGCAAAGTTTTATTTAAAGACTGTTTTAGTTTTAAGAGATTTTTATCCCGTGTAATTGATGTAATGACATCACTAATTGATTAATTAGAGTTAATTTAGTTATATATAGGGAGCACTAAGAGAATGTATTTTACTCTGTAAAGGCTGTTTTTGGCCGCGGTGCTAGGATGTTTTATGGTGAAACTATCGCTATCTACTATTCATTGTGGAATAAATTGAAATTTATATATTGAATCAACAAGGTGTCACTGTTTTTTTGGCTACGTGGTATTTTAGATCAGTCTGACTTCACCATCTACACCCTTTGTCCTTTCTGGGATTTATAAAAAGGGAGGGTGTTTGGCAGACAGACCAGATTTCTTGCAATCCAGATCTCTTACTGTTTTGTCTTACTCCCATAAATTCTGTAAGTCCACATATATCTGACATGGTGTTGAATATGATTTCCAAAGGTGTAAAAGTGCAAACCTTGTGGAACCCTTCAGACAGACAGAGGCTCATAAATGTCAGAGAGATGTTGGGAGTGATCAATGCTTTGAAAGTTTTAAATCATCTTTGGTTCCCCTAAATCTCTGCAAGTGTACACAGACAATACCACAGTGACGTGGCACATATACAAACAAGGGGGTACCAGATCCCACTCTCTTTGCAGACTGGCTGTGATGGACTGGGAGACAGCAACTCAGCTCAGTTTGACTCTGCAGATATCATAAATTCCGTCAAGGCAAACTGATTGCAGACAAGATAAGTATGACCAGGGTAGACTCCCACAAATGGAAACTTCATCCTGGAGGTCTACCGAGAATTGATCCAACTTTGGAGAACACCTCAAGTAGACCTGTTCACCAATTCTGCTCCAGAACTTCTAGCAATCAGTCCTAGAAGACAGATGACTTGCCATTTCCATGGATGAGAATGTTACTGTATGCTTTTCTACCATTTTGATGATTTCCAGGGTTCTTTTAAAGATCCAAAAGGACTCTCCAAAATGTGTAGTGATGACTCCCTTTTGGCACAGGCAACATTATTGTTTCCTTATTTTCAATCTGGTCAAGGGCAACTACCACAAGCTTCCCAACAGACTGAATTGAATCACACTAGACAGGGGTTGTTTGATACATCCTGACCTGAAAACACTTTCAACTAACTGCTTGGATGATATAATTTTAGTACCTTTTAGGCAACTTTTTTTTGAGGATGCACAACAGGTACTAAAGGAGGTGAAAAGAAAATTCTGCTGCTAGGAAATCACATGCATGCAAGTGAAAACATTTTCTGGTTGGTACCAGTCCAAGACCCAGGGCTATCTTTAGGTCCTGCTGCTTCTGGTTCTTGATTATTTGTGTGAGTTACTTTCTTTTTTCCATTCTTATTCTTCTATGAAGGTGCCCTTGCTGGCCATTTCTGTTTATTTGCTCTATGATCCCCCTTTCTAACCATGTTCAAGTCAAACAGATTTGGAAAAAGTGTTGCATAATTAACCACCTAGGAAACAGGTGTCTCTTCCTTGGAATCTCAGCTTCGTACTTGAAAACCTTACTTTGTCTCTGTTTGAACCAGCTCATCAAGCTGGGTTGAGAGCATGGAAGACCTGTTTTTATTAATTACTTTGACATCAACGTAGACAGTTTCAAGCACTTATAAGTCACCCCTAACTCATTTTCCACAAGGACAGGGTTTCTTTGAAAACTTCATTCATACTCAAAGTGGTCTCAGAGTTTACATTAAGACATGCAGTTAATCTCCCTGTCTTCCTTCCTGAAACCAAGAATAAGGTAGAAAGATTTTTCACACTCTGGATGTCTGCAAGCAGCTCAGATAATATCTAGCAAAACTAGAGCCTTTCAGGGTGACACATAATGGGCGGTATTATCATCACCACATTATGAGGTTAGATAAGGTTAGATGAGGGACATGGTTATATGTGAAAAGATCGAGCAGCTGAAATATCGAGCACCATATGGTCGAGACCATATGGTCAAAAGTTCAGATGATTGATCTCTTCAAAGTATTAAAAAAACAAAAAAACAAACAAGAAGATGTTACTGCAGGGGGGCAAGCCCCCCTGCAGCCCCCATGTGGGGGGCTGCTCCCCACCCCCCCCACTTAAATATACCAACTCCGAGATCGCACTACAGCAGGGGAATAGGAATACTTCCCATTCTGCACTGTATTGTTGGTGTAGTGCAATCTATGAGTTGGTATATGTAGGGGGTGCAGGGGGGCTTGCCCCCCTGCAATAATGTTTTCTTGTTTGTTTTCTTATGGTTTTTGTAATACTTTGAAGACATCAATCATCTGAAATATCAGCCATATGGTCTCTACCATATGGTGTTTGATATTTCAGCTGCTCGATCTTTTCACGTGTAACTGAGGGACACATAAAGGGGGGTATTATCTGTAGATCAGAGTGTGTATGTTCCTTTAAGAGCCATTCCAGTTAGTGGGCACATGCATATAAGTACTGAGCACATGTAAGGAAGACTACCATTTTGTAGTGAGCAGCTGAAGTGTAAGCATGTATATATGTAGTAATCAGTCAGTTTGTTTAATTTAATGTTACTGTTCTCCATCCTGATGTGTGTGTGGAATAAACTACTTAAATGAACACCCAGATGAGCGACATTATCATCACCACTTGAGAGTGCATGTCAGGGTGACACGTTATGGGGGGATTATCATTACCACCTGAAAGTGCATGTCAGCGTTAACACAGAATGGGGTTATTATCATCATCACCTGAAAGAGCATGTCAGGGTGGCACATAATGGCTGGGTATTATCATCACCACCTGAACGTGCATGTAAGGGTGGCACAAAATGGGGCATTACCACCACCTTCTGAAAGTGCATGTCAGGGTGACACATAACTGGGGAGTATTATCATTACCACCTAAAAGTGCATGTCAGGGTGACACAATGGGAGGTATTATCATCATCACCATATGAAACAGCATGTGAGGGTGATACATAATGGGGGGTATTATCATCACCACATGATGAGGTCCGATGGGTGACACATATAGGGGGGTATTATTGTCACCCTCTGAATGTGCATGTTAGGGAGACATAATGGGGGTATTATCATCACTACCTGAAAGTGTACATCAGGGTGACATATAGTGGGGTGGAGGTACTATCATCACCACCTGAAAGTGCATTTCAGGGTGACATATAATGAGGTCCAATGGGTGACCCATAATAGGGGGGAGTATTATCATCACCACCTCTGAGTGCATGTCAGGGAGACACATTATTTGGGGATTATGATTACCATCTGAAAATGCATGTCAGGGTGACACATAATGGGGGGGTATTATCATCACTATCTGAAAGTGCATGACAGGATGACACATAATGGAGGTGCTATTATCGCCACCTGAAAGTGCATGTCAGGGTGACATATAATGGGGGTATTATCATCACTACCTGAAAGTGCATGTCATTGTTACACATAATGGGTGGGTAGTATCATCACCGCATGATGAGGTCCGATGGGTGACACCTAATGGGTGGTATTATCATCACCTGAAAAAGCATGTCAGGGTGACAAAAAACAGGTGTATCACCTGAAAGAGAATGGCAAGGTGACAACGGTGGGGTATTATCATTATCACCTGAAAGTGCATGTAACGGTGACATATAATGGGGAAGTTATTATCATCACCACACGAAATGGCATGTCATGGTGACACATAATAGAGGTGTTATCATCACCTGAAAGAGCATGTCAAGGTGACACATAATGGTGGAGTATCATCATCACCCCCTGAAGGTGCACGTTAGAAAGACACATAATGGGAGTATTATCATCACCACCTGAAAGTGTATGTCAGGGTGACATATAGCAGGGTGGGGTTACTATCATCACCACCTGACAGTGCATGTCAGGGTGACACATTATGGGGGGATTTATCATTACCACCTGAAAGTGCATGTCAGGGTGACACATAATGGGGAGGTATTATCATCACCATCTGAAAGTGTATGTCAGTGCTACACTTAATGGGGGGGGGGGTATTATCATCACCGCATGATGACGTCTGATGGGTGACACATAATGGGTGGAATTATCATCATCACCTGAAACAACATGTCAGAGTGACACATAACTGTGGGGTATTATCATCACCCCTGAATGTGCATGTAAGAGTGACACATAATGGGTGATTATCATCACCTCCTGAAGTGCATGGCAGGGTGACACATAATGGGGGGTTATTATCATCACCACATGAAACAGCATGTCAGGGTGACACATAATGGGAGGATATTATCATCAGAAAAAACTTCAAAGCAGTATTCACGATGAACAAAGCCAAGTCCACCAAGTCCACCAAATAAAACAATATTTTATTGACAAATTAAAAGACAGACCACATGTACATCAACCATGAACGCCTTCACAAACCATTCATAAGCATTTTCGTCATACTATTGACTTCATCAGATGACCAGCATGAATTAATTCAGCTAATTTATACTACAAATCCTTTATAATCTACCAATGAAATTCCATCATTCATTAAATAATTATCAAACTATAAAAAGGCTAAAATACCATAATACATTCACGCTCATAATTAAAGAAATAAAATGAATCATTTATACTGTTTTTTTGAAACTGTTTTTAAAAACTCACTATAAATATATGTTAGAAACCTGGGTGGAAACTCCCAGATATGCTCAGAATTAGTCCAAAATGATACAAAAATCACTGAACCCACAGACATTGCCAACATACTGGCAGACAGGTTCAGTGCAAACTTCACGCCCGCTCCCGCCGAACAGGAGAGATAACTATCCCAGTGGAGTGTAGCCTCCCAGACATCTCAAATGCGCAGGTGAAAGCTGCTCTCTCTAAAGCTAAAAACACAGCATCAATGGGACCGGATGGTGTCCCCGGCTGTGTGCTACACGAACTCAATGAGGAACTAAACCCGCACATAAGGCAGCTGTTTAATCTTAGCCTTACCACAGGATACGTGCCCAAGGAGTGGCGTACGGCAACTGTGGTCCCACTCCACAAAGGCGGTGCCTCTATGGACCCTGGTAATTACCGCCCCATAAGCTTAACAAGCCTGGTCTGCAAAGCTATGGAGAGGATCATAATGGAACTCATAAACAAAGACATAGGGGACTTGCAGACATTGGACCCGACCCAGTTTGGCTTTGTCAAGGGCAGATCATGTAGAAAAAATTATAGAATCTGAAATAAGGAAACAAGAAAATAAAATATGGTTTAAACCTAATTTAAGTAAGAAAGAAAGGGATTTGATGTATGAAATGAAAAATAATAATAAAATTAGAGTGATGAAACCTGATAAAGGGGGAGGGGTGGTTATAATGGATAGTATTTTATATGAAAGTAAAATGATCATCATTCTATGGGCTGAATCAAGATATTCAATAGTCTCCCTAAATGAAATGAACATAGCTTATAATAAAATATATATGGTTTTGCAAGATATGTTAAATGAAGAATTAATAGATTTTAATACATTTAAATATTTGAAAGTAGATAAACCTAGAACCCCCATGATATTTGGTATACCCAAGATTCATAAAAATGAGGAAGACCCTCCCTTTAGACCAATAGTTTTGGCAGAAGGGTCAAAAACTTATCCATTAGCTAATTTTATAGATAAGAAATTAAAGAATGTATGGATAAAAAGAAGATGTATTTTAAAAGATTCTTGGGACTTGTTGAAGGAAATGTCATATGAATAATGAACATTTATTATTTATTACTATTGATATTATTGATTTGTTTTCCTCCATTCCATACGAAGAAGGTATAAGAATGTTTGAAGAAATAGTATATGAGGATACAAATTTATCCCAGAATGATAAATTAATAAATACTTGGTTAATGGAACTAGTTTTGAAATATAATTTTATTAATTTTAATGGGGAATTTTTTCAACAAATACAAGGGGTAGTAATGGGCGCAGCATGCGCCCCTACTTATGCTAATTTAGTTCTTGCTCATTGGGAAGAAAAATATATTTTAAATTCTGAATATAATAGCTGTTGGATATTATATAAAAGGTTTTTGGATGATATATTAATTTTTTGGATAGCTGGAAGAAAAAAAATTGCAGAATTTATGGAATATATGGGAAAAACAACAAATTTTTTAAAACGTACGTACAATATTTCAGAATATAAGGTGCAATATTTGGATGTGGAGATTTATAAGGATGGACAAAACTTAAAAACTAAAATATTTAGGAAGGCTACTTTTTGTAATTCCTTTTTACATTTTGAAAGTGCCCACCCCTTCCATTGTAAAAGAAATATAGTGAAGGGACAATTTGTCCGAGTGAGCAGAATGACAAGTTCAGATGCAGACTTTAGGAAGGAATGCGAATTTTTAGAAAAAATGTTTTTAGAAAGAGGTTATCCATTGTTATTTATTACACAGATAAGGAAAGAAGTAGAAAAAGGGAGACTTGACAAATTTTGTCCCATTCATAAGAAGAAAAATAGGAATAATGTTGTAAATAATAATATTAATGAGCATGAAGGGGATGAATTTCAACATACATTAATACTTGAATATAATGGGTTGAATAGTATTGTTAAGAATATATTCTTAAATGAATGGAAGAAATTTGTGGCTATTTCTGATATAGAAAATCTAGCTAGTATACCTCAGAAAGTAATTTTTAAGAATTCCCAAAATATTAGATCTATAATAGAGAACAAAAATAAGATAGAATGTAAGAAAAATAGGACAGGTACTTATAAATGTGGGCATTGTACCCAATGTACCTATATTATTAACAGTGACAGAATTTATTTAGAAAGTAGAGGAAGGTATGTGAATAGTGGGGAATATTATAATTGCGATTCAAAAGGTATAGTATATCTAGCTATTTGTGAAAACTGTAGATCCTTCTACATAGGAAAGACTGAAAGGAAACTAAAAAGAAGGATCTATGAACATGTGTATGAAATTTTGGTGGGAAAGGAAAGTAATGCACTATACAAACATACAAAAGTTTGTTCCAATTATAAATATAAATTCATTGTTTTAGAACAAGTAAAAAGTGATATTAGAGGAGGGCTTTGGGAAGAAAAAATAGAATTTAGAGAACTTTGGTGGCAGGTAACACTGGAAGCTGACAAAGCCCCTGGACTAAATGATTATATTTCTAGAATACCTTTACTGAAGCTAAGGTCTGCAAAACTGAGTTACCAATAGAGGGCATTAATTGCACACTATTAACTGAAGTATAGGATGGGGATATAGTTTGTTTTATTAAGTAATTTTTATGGTAATCTTTATAATTAAATAATTTTTATAGTGAGTTTTTAAAAACAGTTTCAAAAAAACAGTATAAATGATTTATTTTATTTCTTTAATTATGAGTGTGAATGTATTATGGTATTTTAGCCTTTTTATAGTTTGATAATTATTTAATGAATGATGGAATTTCATTGGTAGATTATAAAGGATTTGTAGTATAAATTAGCTGAATTAATTCATGCTGGTTATCTGATGAAGTCAATAGTATGACGAAAACGCTTATGAATGGTTTGTGAAGGCGTTCATGGTTGATGTACACGTGGTTTGTCTTTTAATTTGTCAATAAAATATCATTTTATTTGGTGGACTTGGCTTTGTTCATCGTGAATACTGCTTTGAAGTTTTTTCTTGGTTGCATTTGGCAGTATTATCCATGTATTTGGTTGTTCTTGGTAGGATATTATCATCACCACATGATGAGGTCTGATGGGTGACACATACTGGGGTGTATTAGCATTATCCTCCTGAAGGTGCATATTAGGGAGTCACATAATATGGGTATTATCATGACAACCTAAAAGTGTATGTCAAGGTGACATATAGTGGGGTGGGGGTACTATCATCACCATCTGAAAGTGCATGTTAGGGTGACACATAATGAGGTCCAATGGGTGACCCATAATTTGGGGTATTATCATCACCACCTGAGAGTGCACATAAGAGTGACACATTATTTGGTGATTATAATTACCACCTGAAAATGCATGTCAGAGTGACACATAATGGGGGTTATTATCATCACCATCTGAAAGTGCATGACAGGATGACACATAATGGTGGGGTGCTATTATCACCACCTGAAAGTGCATGGCAGGGTGACACATAATGGGGGGGGTATTATCATCACCACATGAAACAGCATGCCATGGTGACACATAATAATGGTTTTATCATCTGAAAGAACATATCAGGGTGACACTTAATGGTGGGGTATTATCATCACCACCTGAATGGCCATGTCAGCATTACACATAATGGGGGGTATTATCATCACCACATGATGAGGTCTGATGGGTGACACATACTGGGGGGAATTATCATCATCCTCCTGAAGGTGTATATTAGGGAGACACATAATATGGGTATTATCATCACAACCTGAAAGTGTATTTCAAGGTGACATATAGCAGGGCGGGGGTACTATCATCACCACCTGAAAGTGCATGAAAGGGGGACACATAATGAGGTCCAATGGATGAACCACAATGGGGGGTATTATCATCACCACTTGACAGTGCATGCCAGGGTGACACATTATGGGAGGATTATCATTACCACCTGAAATGGCATGTCAGGGTGACACATAATGGGGGGTATTATCACCACCTGAAAGTGCATGACAGGATAACACATAATGGAGGGGTACTATTATCACCACCTGAAAGTGCATATCAGGGTGACACATAATGGGGGGTATTATCATCACCACCTGAAAGTGCATGTCAGCGTTACACATAACAGGTGGGTATTATCATCACCATATGATGAGGCACAGTGGGTGACACATAGTGCATGGTATTATCATCATCACCTAAAACAGCATGTCAGGGTGACATATAATACGGGTGTTACCATCACCTGAAAGAGCATGTCAGGGTGAGACATAATGGTGGGGTATTATCATCACAACCTAAATGCGCATGTAAGAGTGTCACATAATGGGGGATTATCATCACCCCTGAAAGTGTATGGCAGGGTGACACACAATGGGGGGTAATTATCATTACCACATAAAACAGCATGTCAGGGTGACACATAATGGGTGGTATTGTCATCACCACATGATGAGATCTGACGGGTGACACATACTGTGGTGGGGGGGGTATTATCAACATCCTCACGAAGGTGCATATCAGGGAGGCACATAGTATGAGTATTATCATCACAGCCTGAAAGTGTATGTCAAGGTTACATATAGCGGGGAGTATTATCACCACCACCTGAAAGTGCATGCAGGGTGACACATAATTGGAGGATGTGGTCTGATGGGTGATACATAATGGGGGTGATTATAATTGTAATTTATAGTTTCCTCCACTAGAGGTCAGGGTTTATCTATCATTGGATTAATTATTATTTTCTTATTGGATTAATGACCATTAATTGTGCATATTTTAAGGTTTTTATGTACTATTTTTTATGTTTCAATGATTTTTTAGACATATAGTTATATCCATGTTCTTTTTCATTTATGCACTTATTCATTTAGTTAATTAGAAAATTGGGCTTTCATTGGATAACTGTTATGTAATACAGTATTTAAGGGATGTTGCATTATGGTTTGCTATCTGATGAAGTTCTTGTTTTGGGGATGAAAACACAATGAGAAAGTTAAGCGTTAATAACGTATAGTATTTTTCTTGTCATAGTTCGGTTTGTAATTTTTGGCATCAATTTCTTCTAAGTGCTAGTTTATTTCTGTTTCTGGGTATTATAATCACCAACTGAAAATGCATGTCAGGGTAATGTGTAATGGTGAGGTATTATCATCACCACATGATGAGGTCCAATGGGTGGGTGACACATGGTACAGGGTTTTATCATCACTGCATGATGAAGACCGATGGGTGGCACATACTTTTACTTATTTATTTATCTGACATTTGTTAACCTCGTTAGTCCGACTGGGCAGAGACCCTTTTTCAGTGAAGACCTGAGGAGAAAAGCTCCAATATTACAATAGAACATATAGTAGATAAAATTGCCAAAGATTACAGGATTAAACAAGATGAAAAGTTCTAACATGAGATAGCTAGCATAAAATAACAAGGTCAAATTTTTACAAGTGATACAAACTAACTGGATAAAACAAAATGTACATAGAACAAATATGTCAATAACAAGTTATAAAAAATACAGCATAATGAGGATGTATATGAAGAAGGTTAACTTAGACTACAGACAGTTATGAGGCAGGATAGGAGGATAGTTGTAGGGAGAGGACAAGTGTAAAGTGAAAACAGAAGAAACCCCTGGGTACTAGGTATGTAAGAAAGCATCTTAGAATGGAAATTAGTGTAAGAATACAGAAATTGAATGTTGAGAGAACATCAGTAAGATTAATAAAGTTTATTGATATGTTGGAGATGGGCAAAAAATTATGGGGGATAGGAAGATAAGTTATTTGGGTCATTGCAAGGGCATAACTATGACTTGTGGAAGGTTTCTTTTAGTGTTGTTTTAAAGGAGCTGGAGTTAGTGATAGTTCTGACTTGTAGTGACAGTTTGGTCCAGACATTTTTGACAGAATAGCTGTAAAGTAGTTTGCCAGTGTTCTTATTGGGGCTATAAACTTGCAGTAGGTACTGTTGCAAGCTACAGATAGCATGGCTGGGAGTATACAGGTGGGTAAGATTAGAGAGAGAGAGAGAGAGAGAGAGAGGGCAATATGATGGATCATGTAAGACTGAGTGAGCTGTGAGAAGCTAGGGTAGTAGAATTTGGTACTGAAATTCCAGCCACTGCAGATTTTTTAGGCCTATATAGTGATGGGTACAATAGGGTAGGTTAGAGACAAATCTTGCAATTCTGTTGCAGGTAAGTTCTTGTTTAGTGAGGAGATCAGATTGGAGGTTTGTGAGTATAACGGCAGCATATAATAGTGTGGGGAGTAGAAAGGCTTGTGCAAGGGAGAGTCTGGAGGAATAAGTGAGAAATTTATATCTGTATAGTAGTCCAAGTTTTTGATGAGTCTTTTTAATGCATTGCTGAGTGTAAAGATATAATTTTAGGTGGTCATTGATAATAATTCCGAGAAGTTTTGTGTGAGGCTCAGCAGATATGGCTGTGTTGTTCAGGGAGGTAACAGAAAAGGTAGTTTTATGATGCTGGAGAGTTATTAGGAGGAACAGGAGAAGTTTAGTTTTCTTAGGGTTCAGTAGCAGTTGGTTAGAAATAAGCCATCTTTTGACAGATTGAAGGGACTCTTGGGTGAGACTATGAAAGTTAATAATGTTGTCAGAACAAGAGGTGATTGTGGAATTATCTGCATATTGAATAATAGTATAGAGCAGAAAAGAAGAGTGAAGATCGCTAATAAAGATATTGAAAAGTAGGGGTCCAAGGATGGAGCCGTGGGGCACAACAGTTTGAACAGGTAGAAAGGGAGAGATGCTAGATTGCCATTTTACAGCCTGGAATCTGTTAGAGAGGTAGCTGGAGAACCTGGATAGGGTAGAATTAGCAAGGTTAAGCAAAGTACATTTGAATAGAAGTAGTTTGTGGGAAACAGTGTTGAAGGCTTTGGACAGATCAAGAACAAGCTTGTTTTAGCTCAGCAGGTCCTGTTTTGGTGTCATGCAGACTACAAGAGCAGCAGAAATGAGAAAAGACAGACTTTGATTGATTTTAAGTACCTCTGTTTACTTATATTTGCTTAAATTTGCTTACTGCACTTTATTTAAGTCATTTTCTCCCTTATTGCATCTATTTTAACTGCATTTACTGTTTTTGGCTACACACTCAAGTGTGCTAGCCTGCACTGTGTTTAAAGTGAATTTATTGCTGTTTTAAGAGTATTTTTTGCAGTTTAACAAAATAATAAATAAATTCTAGCTTGTTTGCTTGTTTTCCTGCCGTTTTCTGTTACTAGAATAGTCCGGAAACAGATTTGCTGTATTCAGGACTGTATTGGAGTTTCTGAGTTCCCCAGACCTTTCTGTGATAGAGGAAGTGGGAGTGATGAGCACTGAACAGCCTATCTACTACAAGAGGAGTGGTTTCCAGATCTGAAATTGTACCTTATTGGCCATTTTGGGTTGCATTTCTATCCCTTTTAACTTTCTGTCTTAAAACCTCATATTTGCACGGGTTTGTGTGATGGGCAGCACCACTAAGCTAGGGTAAACTATTACTGGTGCCAGAAAGTGTACTCTTCAAATTTTCCCTTAGGTCTTGCTAGTTCTCATCTTTTATGCCACATAATGCACTCACTCAGGTCACTCCACAACAGGTACAGATATGACTCGATCATTGTCCATGTTGGTGTGAATGACCTGAGATGCACTTCCCTGGACTACATGAAAAGAGATATAGAGGAGTTCTTGGATCATATAGCCCAAGTGGATATGACCCTAGCCCTGAGAAGCATCTTACCATCACCCAGAGTGATACCACAGTACAAACAAAAATGACTGACTTCAATAATTGGCTAAGTTTCTGGTGTCATTCTAAGGGGATCCAGTATCTGTATGTCTGGGATGACATGACTGACAGACCTTGATGCTTTGCCAGAGATGGTCTGTATCTGTCACCCCTGGGATTCTGGATACTGGCCAAGGCCCTTGCCACCCCTATAGTGCCTTTTTTAGGCAATTTCCAGAAGACCAAATTACCATCATAGCAGCTACAAACAAATGCAATCTGAGGGTTATACTACTCAACTCTAGAAGTCTAAATCTCAAGATGCACTTGTTCAAAGCATTCCTTAAAATGGAGAACATCAACATTTGTACAGTAACTGAGACCTGGTTCAAAGCACCTGAAAGGACCCCTGCACTACCAGGCTATAGTTCATACTACACTTTTCAGCCCCAAAATGTGGACCGAAGCCCTAAAGACGGTGGTGTCTCCATATTCATAAAGGATATGCACACCTTCAGGCTAGTAGCTCAACATAACACATCAGAGATACTCCAGATACAACTAACACTGGTAAGACTGCAATCCAGGTTGTTGCCTGCTATAGAGCCCTCACCATGTCCCAAGACTCTCACTCCACTTTTCTAAGCAGCCTGGAAAATATTAAGGTCCAACCCAACACACTCATACTGGGTGACTTTAACTACCCCTTTATTAACTGGGAAAACTACTCAAGTACTAACACACTTGCCCAATGTTTCCTGGAATTCATTCATTCCGATGCCCTGGACCAGCTCATTCTTACCCCCACTAGGGGTAGTAACATCCTCAATTTGGTTATTACTAATATGGGAGACCATTGCTCTACACCAATTGTCAACTCCTCCCTGGTCAGACCTGACCACAAGCTAGTCACCATGGATATCCAAATCCCACCCACACCCCCCACAAAGGTAACCACCATGAAAAACTTTTCCAAAGCTAACTTTGGGCTTCTAAAAACTGAGGTGGCTAACTTCACAATGCCCATGCAAATGGAAAATAAATGCAGGACTGCTGAATCATAGTCCCATGCACTGTACGGACACATACACAAATGCATGGAATAGGCCATACCCAATAGAACCAAGATGCTCTCCTCCAAAAAATGGAAGCCAATCTGACAGTCCCCTGCCATAAACAAACTCTACAACAGAATGAAGAAACTGTTGCAGAATAAGGCAAAGTCCCAAGACTGGAAAATCTCCCTTGTTATCCTCAACAAAAAGCTGAGATCTCTCATAAAATCTGCTAAAGCTAGCTATGAAAACAAAATTGCAGCAGACAATAAAGACAACCACAAAGCCTTCTATAGCTATGTCAAAAATCTACAAGGCAATGCTCAGATCTGCTCTGAGCTACTACACAACGGAAACTCCTATACTGAGCCAATAGACATTGCCAGTATACTGGTAGACAGATTCAGTGCCAACTTTATCCTCCTCTCACCCCTTAAAGGGCCAATCGCAATACCAGAGAAATGCCTAGTACCCAATATTATAGCTGTACAGGTTAAAGTCGCACTGTCCAAGGCCAAGAATACAGATTCCATGGGACATGTCAATATCCCTGGCTGTGTTCTACATGAATTACAAAATGGGCTGGCACCACACTGGTGTTCCCTGTTCAATCACAGCCTCACTTCAGGCTTTTTCTCCACCAAATAGCGCACTGCTACAGTCATCCCACTCCATAAAGGAAGTGTGACTATGGACCCTGGGAACTACTGCCCCATTAACCTGATGAGTCTGGTATGTAAGGCTATGGAGTGCATCATCATGGACCTATTAAACAGAGACATAGGGAATCTCCAGACTCTCGCCCCCACGCAGTTTGGATTTGTGAAGGGTAGATCATGTCTGCTTAACCTGGCAGAGTTCTTGGAGTCTGTCACCAGAGCTGTGGACGAAGGCAAGGTAGTTTACACAGCCTACCTCGATCTGGCCAAGGCATTCAATACAACTCCTCACTTAGGAACCATAAATAAACTCACTAAACTAGGCATCAACCCCTATGTCAGAAGGTGGGTTGCAAACTGGCTCACTGATAGAACCCACACTGTGAAAGTAGCAGACTCCAAGTTAGACTACCAACCAGTCATGAGTGGAGTCATACACAGGGATTGGTCCTGGGTCCTCTCCTGTTTGACATCTACTTTTCTGAAGTCCAGGCCAAAACAAAGGGACTCTGGCTGACCAAGTTCGCAGACGATTGCAAACTGGGAGCCATTATTAGCTCTAAAAATTATCTTGACATTCTACAGAAAGGCCTCACAGAGACCAATTACTGGTGTCAGAACCATGTCCTTAAGCTCAATGCCAAAAAATGCATCTTCATTCCCTTTGGGAAGAACACAGTACCCATGAATTACCACATCAACAGTAGTCCACTGAACACTGAAGGTGTTATAAGAGATCTGGGAACACAAGTGGATAGCAACTGACAATCACATTACCACTGTGATCAGAAAACTCTTCTATTGGCACATTTCATTTCAATGGGGTTTGCATCCAGGAAGAAAGAGGTCATTGACTCTCTCTACTCTTCCCTCATTAGACCAATTATCGAGTACAGTTCCCCATTTGGCATGTGCCTCACTAGACCTATGCAACAACTAGAAAGACCACAAATATACCTCACTAAGAGGATCCTAGACCTTAAACACCTGCCTTATGTGGACAGACAAAAAAAACTCCATCTTTTCTTGGTATCATATTACCTAATTAGAGGCGATCTCTGCTTGCCCTACAAAGCCATGTCATACCCAGCACTGTTAGATATGCTGCATCTAAAGAAATCCCAACCCCTCCATGCCACATGTTCCAGAGACCTCAACCTCATTACCACAATCAATAGGACTTGATGGAGGGACAGATTCCTAACCCAGGGATTGCCCATACTCTGGAACAGACTTCCCTTACACGTCAAGCAGAGCACCTCACTGAATCTCTTCAAGAGAAATCTTGACGAGTGGATGGGAAATAGAAAATTCACCCCAGGGATCATTTCAGTGACCCTGCTTGACAGAGGCTCTGGGTAATAACATCGGGCGGCACTATGACGGAATCCTTTGGGCTAGGCTTATAAAGGCTCCAGGACCATTAGCCTAACACACACCTATGACACTAAGAAATAAGCTGGTTACTAACATATTATTGTCATAGGATTTTGCAGTTATATTAATGAAGGATGTAAGAGCAGTATCAGTACTGTGCTTTGGGTGAAAACCATGATGATAGGGGGTAAGAAGATGTTCTTGAAGGAGGTAATCAAGGAGCTGTTTGTGTATGCATTTTTCCTGAATTTGAGACAGGGGAGATAGGATGGCATTTGGTCTGAAATTAGAGGGATCGGGATGCATTACTACCTTTGTGAAGGGGAATGATATACATTTTTTTCCAGATATTAGGCACAGTGTTTTCCTGGATGGATCTATTGAGTAGTATGAAAATGAGGAAGGCGATAGAATTAGCTATTTACAAATTGTGGAGGTAGGTTATCAACTGATGGAGAACAAGTTTTAAGTTTTGAGAGAAGGGACTTGATGAAGGCTGTAGAAATAGGTTTGAAAGAAGGCAGTAGAATGGGTGGACATAGGAGGTGTGGGGTTGCTGATGTTTTTGGTCAGGGTGCAGACTGACTCAATGAAGAATGAACTAAGGAAGGTAGCAGTCTCTGTGGAAGAGCTTTTAGGGCAGGGGTCAGGGGAAGATGGGCATCCCAGATTTAGTAGTATGCTTACAGATTGCCAACATTTTGAGGGTTAGAGTAAGGGTTATTAAGTGGTTTTAGGAAAATGTTTTGTCAAGGGTGACTTTTTTTGGTTAAGTTATGGAGCTCTCTATAGTTTGAAGATCGGCGGAGGATATGAATTTCTTCCATTTTTTCCATGCTCTCTTATTCATAAGTGTTCGGGTGGCTTGAGTAAGCCAGGGAGCAAAATCAGTTTTGAGCCTTATTTTCCTAAAGGGTGCCAGAGAGTTGAGTGTTTCTATAAAGATATTGTTAAAAGCTAGGACTGCTTCCTCTAGAAGGAGATTATGGAAGAAAGACCAATGAATCGAAGAGTGCAGATGGTTAAAAGTGTCTGGATTAAAATTTGAGTGTTTATGACAGTTTATGAAAAGCTGGGGTTTATGTAGCTGGGAAGAATTCTAATAATGATGGTGGGATGGGGATCACTAAGGGTGTCAGGCAGGGTAGATAGGTTATGGTAGAGATTAGGACTGCAGGTGAGGAACCAGCCAATAGTTGAACCTAAGTTGGTGCTTGTTTAATCAGGTTGGATCCAAGATAAGCTAGGTGAAGCCAAAGAGTATGATGGAGGAGTTTTGGGAATCATTGTCAAGGATGTTACAATCAGTTTTTACATCACCCATGACAACGGTTTCATAGAGGATGGTTTGAGTGATCCAAGAGAGAAAGTTTTCTAGGATAGGGATGTTATTTCCTGGGGGAATGTAGATAGAGACAATAGCTAAATTATGAGTGTTAATTAGACAGTTTGCTATGAGAATTTCAGCGGAGTGAAAATCTGGAATGGTAATTGGGAGATGGTGAAGGGTGAATTGGTTGAAGTACAGAATAGCAACACCTCCACCTTTATTTTTAAGACTATAATATTGGAGTATGTTATCGCCTGGTGGAAGCATTTTGGTGTTGGTAATATGAGGTTTAAGCCAGGTTTCAGCGAGGCATAGTATATAAGGGGTATGTAAGGACATCCAGGCATGAAAGGAAGAGACGTTGTTCATAATACTTTGAATGTTCATAGATAGTAATGAGATTTTTGGTGGGAGTGGATGCGGGTATCTGGGGAAAAGTTTTAGGGGTGGGGTTATGGAGGAGTGAGGGGTGGGCTGGGAGTAGGGAGCTAAGGTAAGGACCAGGGTTTGGATATATGTCTACTGACAGTGACAGGTGTAAAATAAGATGTCTGAGTGGAGTAAAGTCATTCATTTGGAGGTTATTTTTTGTTTTAGTTTTCAGTGGGAGTGTAGACAGTAGGAACAGTTTCATTTTATGTAAAGTAGATTTAGGATGAATAAAGAGTGGTGGGGCTACAGGAAAAGAATGAATGGGAGAGTGAGTGGCTTGGGGTGAGGTAATAGTAGGAGACAAGTTCCTGGGTGGGAGAGGTGAAGTTAATAATTAGGAAGCCATTTAAGTTTGATTTTGGGACAAACATAGTTTGGCAAGCCTGGGGATGGGGGGTAGAGGGTAAAAGTCTATAGTAGTGTGGGTTGACTGAAGTAATTAGGAAGATGTATTTGACTGGCGAGGTCTGGAGGAAGTTGGGAAGAGGAAAGTTGTGTGGTTAAAGGGGGTAGAGTATAAATCAAATGAAAGTGGGGGTGGTTGGAAATGGGGGTAGTGTAGGGGAGTGGAATGAGCCTGAGTGCAGCAAGGGAAAACAGAGTGGGTTGGGCCAGGTCTCAGAAGACTGTGGAGTACAGAAACAATCTGTGAAAAATTGAGTATTTTCGCCAATTACCAGTCCAGCATTAGCGTATCTAGAACAGAAAAGTCAGCTGTAGTAGTAATCAAATGGGGGAAAACTTAGTTACAGGAATGCAAAATGCAAAAAAAATGTTGCTTTGGAGAAGGGGATGGGTTCAAAGAAAGAAAGAATACAAAAGGAAATTAAGATAGCAAAAATATGAAAACCAGTTCGGGGGGGGGAATACAAGAAATATGAAGCAGGGTGAAAAGTTGGGTAAATATGCAAAGGGGGGGCAGTATTCTTATCAGTGCCTGAAAGTGCATCACAGGGTGATACATAATGGGGGGTGTTATCATCACTACATGAAATTGCATCTCAGTGTGACACATAATGGGGGATATTATTATCACCACCTGAAACAGCATGTCAGAGTGAGACATAATTGGGGGTATTATCATCAACACCTGAAAATGCATGATATGGTAACACATAAAGGGGGGTATTATCACCACCTGAAAGTGCATGATAGGATGACATGTAATGGAAGGGTATTATCATCACCTAAAGTGCAAGTCAGGATGGCACATAATGGGGCTGTTATTATCACCACATGATAAGGTTTCATATGTGACACTTAATGCCGACTATTACCACCATTTGAAAGTCCATGTCAAGGTGGCACATAGGTTCTAGCACAGCATTACCACATGGGTCAAATGATGATAATAATCCTGAAACTATGTGTAATCAGGTGTTTTTAGATTTACTAAATCTATGAAAACCTTACATACTAATGTGTGACATTTAAAGTTGTTTAAAGCATGCAAATTTAAGGGTATCACACCAAGGGGGTTACGCATTCATTTACAACCCCTAGTTAGTCATATGGATGACATTTTGTTACAGGAATGGGCCATAGTGCAACAAAATGCTACTATGCATTTTATAGGAATACTAATGACATATTACGAATGCAGGGTTGTTCAATCCATGGCTGAAATTTCTAAAATTTATGATGAGGTTAAACCTTTTGAAGCAAACCTTTTTACATTACATGTTTTCACAAGCTCACTAAAGACCTTATTGACATTGAGAAACAACTCAAGGAAAGGAAAATTCACAAATTTAACAGGGATTCTAGGGATTATAGTCAGGGAAAGACTTCTGGAACCAGAAACGTTAAATTTGTAAATCAGGACTTAGTACGCAACTCAAATAAAAGGAAGAGGAATACGTCCACTTTGAAAAAAAAATAGGTTTCTGGTGAGGAGTCTTCCTCCATAATGGATACAGAATGCTAACATAGACAAGAGTCACCAGTCCCAAAAAAATGCAGTTTGGGAAACCCTTTGGACTAGGAGATGAAGGGGTGGTTGAAAACATAAATCAGGCGCCAGCTTTAGAAACAGTGTTACAACCACTCATACCATAATAATTGATCATTGTAATGTACATGATACATCTTCTGTAGTGTTGTCTGATGTGGAAATATAGTTGTTGAACTAGGGATTAATCTTTGTGCCTGATTTTTGTGTCAGAGGATGTGTTTGCCAATGATGTTATTTCATTTTCTCATTTGTTAAATTTAAGGCTACATTTTGGTAATGATTCCTCTTTTCAGTCTTTCACAGATTTTATATTTCATAAGTCCAAATTTATGCCCCCTATGAATAAACATGTAGCCACCTCCAGCAATGTGTTCTCAAAGAGCTACATTTCAGGAGGCCAGCTTTAAGTGTTTTGAGAAATAATCTAAGCCTTCTAGAGTTTCAGGCATTGACAAACCTAGAAAATAATACCAATTTGGTTATTTTTCCTGCTGATAAGGGAGGTGTGATTGTCATTATGGAATGGTCTATGTATCTTGAAGAAGCTGATCAACAACTGTCAGATTATAGGTTCTATATTAAAATGTCTATGGATCCTACTTACAAATTTAAGAAAGAAATAGATCTGTTTTTCAGCTTGCTCTGGATGAGGGTATTGTCAGGCAGACAGTTGTGTTTCATTTAACCATACCTGACCCCCAACCTCAATATTTATACTTACTACCCAAGATAGACAAAGGTCTGCATAAACCCCTGGGTAGGCCGATTGTTTCTGGCAATGAGCCTCTTACAGAACCTTTATCAGCTTTCCTCACAAAGTATCTTAAACCATTGTTATGGGCAGTTAGAGCTAGGATCCAAGACACTACAGAATTTTTGAATGTTATATCTGAGATGCAATTAGAACCGGGATGGGCTATGGACATTTTAGATGTAACATCCCTATATACTAATATTCCACATTGAGCAGGCCTTATGGCCTTGGATTTTTAGTTAAATTGGGTCCCATTGTACAGCCTTGGGTTCAACACATTTCTTTTGTGTCTTACGGAACATGTTCTAACAAAGAATGTTTTTTACTTTAATGTGGAATGTTATTGGCAGATTAAAGGGACAGCAGTGGGTGCTTCTTTTGCACCCATCCATGCAGATCTTTTCGTGGGTTATTTGGAAGAACAAATAATATGATGCTACCCACAACTTGTTTTTGGATGAGATTGATATCTGGCTTAGGTATTTGGATGACTGCTGGATGGTGTGGAGGTCAGACATTGTTTATTTAAATGACTTTTTGAATATTTAAATGACAACAAATGGAGCATTCATTTTTCTTTACATTATGACTTCAAAAACATTATATTTTTGGATATTCAGAGTTCGTGTAATAGTGAGGGCACTTTGGATAGTAATGTTCAACAAAAATATTCACAATTTAATACATTATTGCATGCCTCCAGTTTCCATCAGAAGCATATTATTCGGAATATCCCCAAATCACAATTGTTATGAATATGCAGGTTTTGTTCTTCTGATCAAACATTTGATTATCAACAAAAGGATCTTATTAATAGGTTTTGGGAACGTGGTGACAATAAGGAACATATTATGAAAACTAGTACTAGGACTTCAGGTCAGGCTAGGTCATCTTTGCTAACATATCAACAAATGGACCAATGAATGAACAAGATCATTAGGTTAATTACCAGTTATGGTCGCAATACTTCTGATTTTATCTATGTTATACAGAAACACTGGGATATTTTGCTTTTGCATGACAGGTTGTGTGATATTCTTGCCTCCATAATGTGGCAAAGCACTGAGGGGATTCTTTAACCATTATAAAAATAAGAATAAAGTTGGCTTTTGATATTTGTATCAGACCATGACTGATGGTCCCAAATAATGTATTCTGTCTAGAACTATTAGAACGTTTTGATCAGAGTGGCTTTGATCTCATTAAAATTATCATCAGAGAAAATGAGAGGTGCCTCGCAGAACTTAAAAATACAGTACAAAAACTGGTGAGTTCTATTACCCAGGACTTAATTTTTTGCTCAGCGCAAAACAGATTATTAAAAAGTTTTTTTTGAAGTTGAGAAGAAGATTGCAGTCTCCAGGGACAGGAAGGCTAAAAAATTAGCCAGAGATGATGCCAATTATTTAAAGAAAACAGTGTATCCTGTACCTCTTAGGAGAGAAATTGATTATAATGGAGAAGGGGTTGACCTTAATGGCATCCAACAGGATGATTGGGAAGAGATGCCAGCCCCTTTAGACACACTGCTACCAAGGCGATCCCAACATATTGCCAACTGGCAGAGACAAAGATGCAATGTGAACAACACCCAGAGGCCGTGGCGAGAGAACCAGGGTCCAAGGCAAAGGAGGCAGCATGGAACCAACAACAGCAGGTGGAGGAGGTGATGTCTGAGGTTATTCACACCAACCCTACAGGTAGTGTGAAAGTTATCTCCTATAAACAGTTCAACATTTATAACTTTATGGAGTTCTCAGTTGAACCAGTGCATCATGAACTTTTTTAAAAGGTTTCAACTTTGTGCCTGCAAGGAGGGTTAATGTTGAACATTCATTATTAGATTTAAAAATGTTTACACAGAAATTAAACCTAGACATTTTATATGGTATAAATGAGAGGGTTTGTGTGACAATCAATAATGGTCTTAAAAGAAAAAGTGCAGCCAAACCACCCTTCCACCCTGCTATACATACTTTTGAAAGGGTGTGTGAAAAAGAACTTAGAGACTTGCTTGGCAAGCGGTGTCAACACCATTATAATAATCTATCTCCATATGAAAAACATATTTTAGCATCAATTACTGAGGACACTGATATTAGATGTATGTGCCCCAATAAGGTCGGATGCCTGATCATGATGTATTCCCTTGATTATCAGGGGCAAATGTTGAGTTTGTTGTGTAACACTGCAGTTTATAACTCAATTTCCCTGATTGAGGTGAATATTGCTTACAGGGCTATTAGAATAGCCCTGGATGAATTATTTTTGTTTGATCAGATTACCCAGGTCTTATATGACTTTTTGATGGTATGAGAAGCTGTGATTCAGAGAATCTTCAGCATCCCTAAGCTTCATTCTCATTTGTGTGACCCACCCTTTACAACCTGTAGTATCATCTGCAAGATCAATAACTGAGCCCCTTGCTAAATTTATTGACATTAAACTTAAATATATTTTTAAGCCTTTTACACACATTATACATGATATTTGGGATTTATTGGATACATTGAGATATATAATCAGGATTTCTGTTTTTTGATAACGTGAAACTTTTTCCTGTAATTCCACAGGAAATTGGACTTCCTTGGTTTGATTAAATTGTTCAAACATATGGGGTGGTGATTCGATAATGATAACATTTTAGTGCACGAATTCAAGAATATTGTTCTGTATAGCAATTTTTTTTTTTTTTGCAATGAATATTACAAACAGTGCTCAGGGGTTGCTATGGGTGCAGTTTGTGCCCCTGTATATGCCAATGGAGTTCTATTAAGATGGGAACTAACTACTCTTTTTCAACTGCCTCTATTCAAGCTTTGTAAAGCATATTTTAGATATTTAGATTTGCTTATGTTATGGAATAGTAGTGTTTATGAATTTAATAAACTATTAAGGCAGATGCATTTAAGTATTGACTTTCTAGAATTTACACATCATAAAGATGCCAACGAAATTACCTATTTGGACATTAAAATTGTACATTCAAATATGGGTAATCTTGAAACAAGGATATATAGAAAGCCTACAAATTGCAACTCATATTTATTTTTCTCCAGCTGCCGTCCATATCACCAGAAAAAGGGGATAGTTACAAGCCAGTTTATTAGGGTGTCAAGGCTTACCTCAGTTGATAATATTTGTCATGAGGAATTTATTACCCTAAAAAAGATGTTTGTAGAAAGAAACTACCCCATTTCTTTGGTAGATGAGTTAGCAAACAAATCTGGAATAAGCGTAAAGATATTTATGCCCCCATTATAAGAAAATGATTTTATAACAACAAAGAAGGGTTGGTTAATAAAGAAGGTTGTTTAGATTTAAATATGAACATGTTCTTGCACTATTCTTTAGATTTGAAAGAAATACAGAAGATAGTTACGAAAAACTGGCTTATCTTTAATAATGATGAGGGGTTAAGTAGGCTTAAGGACGTTAACCCTACATTTACTTTTAAAAGAAACAATAATTTTAAGAACATTTTTGAAAATAAACCCATTCGAATTAAAGACAGTTTTTCTAAAAATCTAAGATGTGGACGTTGGAACCAATGTGGTTACATTGAGTGCAACTATGAAGGCTGGTTATTTAATGAAGTTAAAAACTATGCCAGGGGTGGAAGTTTTTATTGCTCCTTAGAAAGAGTGATATACTTTGCAGTTTGCACGAAATGTCCTGCCTTTTATATTGGCAAGACTAATAATGCGTTTAGTAAATGTTTTTACCAACATACGTATAGGATTCAGCATAACAATAATAAAAGAGCATTAGCAAGGCATTCGTTAATATTGTTCAGGATTTGAGAAGTTTAAATTTTTTATAGTGGAACAAATAAACATATCACCATACTGTGGGGACTGGAAAAATAAGTTATTAAAAAGGGAAATTTTTTTGGCAACTTAGGTTCAATGCAACAGTTTTCCCTGGTTTAAATGAAACAATCTCCATAGTTAGTGAATTGAATGACAGATCATAGAAAGTTTAAACACATTTAAACATCTTTAAAATTTTATGTGTTTGTAAATTTTGTTTGTTCATTTTTATACTTTTCTTGTTTTTAAATGTATTATGAACATGTTTTCTTAATTTAAATGTAGAAGACCTATGATTGTTTTTTTAGAAGGGGTATGATTGTTTCTTAATTTATATATATTGCTCAGCTGTTCCTTTCTGTATTGTTCTGATTATGTCATATTTTAATTGACAAAAGTGCTAAATCACACTTAGGCAGTGTATTTGATGGTGGATTTTATTCAATTTAAAAACTGTGTTAATAAATTCAAATTGAGAGATTTGGTTTTGGTCCCTTGGAGCTCCTGGTTTTGCTTTTTATTTTTTTTTCATTACCAAAATAATAAACCACACCAGTGGTACAAACAAGCCTCTATTTATTAACCTAAAAAGGTGACTAAGCGCTTTCACCCATCAGAAACTGGGCTTCATCAGAGTCACCATTAAAATGCAAATTATTTCCTTTTATATGACTTTCAAATACACAATTAATGACATTATCAAACCTGTTTACAAAGCAATTCAGTTTAAAGTGCTATTGCATAAAACATAAATATCTAAAACGTACTAAAACACATTTATCCCAAGAATTAATTTCAAACATTAATTATTACATTTACATTCATTCATTAAACTCAAATAAATTATAATTTCCACTTTTATTTTGTATTTTCATTGCCCTCTGCTTTAACAGTGGAACAATGGAAACACCTTAATTTAATCCTGGCTTATGCTTAGCATTTAATCTAAGCTGCCACTTTGTCTCTCTCACCTCCACTTCCAATTTAATATTTCCACCTCTTTCATTTTGATCTACCTTGTCAATGATAAAAAATATTTTTTTTTGTAATTAGTACAAACATTAGTATGTGTGTACAAAGCGCTCTACATCTTTTTGTTCTTGATGTCCCTCATATGTTCTCCTGTTCTTTCCCTAAGTCTCCATGTGGTTTTGCCCACATAAAATGCTGGGCATGCTGTAAAAGTAGCAACATACACCCCATTTTTTGTGTTGCAATTACAGCATCTTAGGCATTGTAAAGTCCTTTGATAACCTTCCACAGAGAGATAAGGTCCAGCATTAATAAATCTACAAAATGTGAAAGCCTCACATTTGTACATTTTGGACTTATAATTAGCCTGCTTCACCTTTTCTTCCATTTCTAATGCGTTTCAAATTCTTTTTCCCTACTGTAAGCTACTTTATACTTCTCACCTACTAGTTTCTTTAATTCTCCATCAAAACTAATATCCCAGATTTTGTACAACATAGAGACTAACTGTGGACCATCATTTTTATACTGTAAGACCATAACATCAGTACCAAACATGTCTTTAGGTTTCTCCAGACTTAAAGTCCCTTCATTCCTCAATATAGGGTCAAATAGTGTCAGCTGTTTTTTTTTAAATTTCCCTCCTAACCTTAAGCAACATGCTCAGTGGGTAGCCCCTATTTTTGAACATACCAATTAGGGAATATATCTGTCTTTAAAGTCTTCATCCTCACTGGTTAATCTTAATAGACTCACCATCTGTCCCTTGACAACACCCCTTTTCTAATGAATGGGGTGACATCTATCAAAGTGAAGCAGCATGTTAGAAAAGGTTGGTTTTCTATAAATGGTAGATGTCAATCTATCTTTGTCCTTTTTCAATAAAATATCTAAATAATCTATTTCCTCTGTATGATATTTATAGGTGAATGAAAAAAATGAAGTGCTGTTGTTTAAAAAATCAATAAAGTCCACAATTTTACTCTCTTTACCTGTCCACAAGACAAGTATGTCATCTCAAAACCTTAAATATATTCCAATTTTAGACATGTATGTTGATGGAAAGACATGTTCTATTTCCCACTCTAACAGGACTAGGTTGGCAAAAACTGGGGCACACTTCGCTCCCATTGTCACACCAGCCACCTGACGGAAATACTCTCCTTCAAAGAACAAAAAATTGTTCCTCAAAACTAGCTCCCTCAAGTCTACCAGAAAATTAACTTTACAGTTAGTCAACATCTTTGCACTGCTTAAACTTTTATGAAAGAAGTCTAAACCAGTCGCGTGGGGTACAACCGAGAACAAATTTACTACATCCACCATGATAAATATAGATTTCTCTAAGATGTTAATATTTCTTAGCATCTTCAAACAATGCCAGGAGTCCCTAAGTATATAAGATGTTTTACTTACTGCTGGTTTAGAATATTTATCAATATATGAGGCTAGAGGTTCAGTTTTAGAGCCTCTAGCTGCCACTATTCATCTAAACAGTGGATCATTTTTTTTTTGTGGACTTTTGGTTTTCCAAAAATCACCAGTACAATAGGTGCTCAACTGCTAAATAATCAAACTCAATTGCATCTATTGTCCCTTGTGAAAATGCATCAAACAATTCAACATCAATCTTAGAGTAAGCTCTATTGACTTAATTTAAAGAGACTCTTTCATAGGTGGAGGTGTCGTTAAGGATTTCATACATTTTACAAACACAGTCTATCCTAGTCATAATAATGACACCCCCACCTTTATCTGCTTTTATAAACCTATTGTTCATGTCCTTGGACCACTGATGTAACACCTCTCTTTCATCATTAGTTAAAGTTTCCTTATGTTGTGAGTTACTTTGTAATAAGCCCCTAAATTCCAACTCACACATACTTTCAAATGTGGACACATTGCTATTACAGGGAGGGATAAATGTACTTTTGCATTTCAATATAATACCAGACAAGGCTTCTGGGTGGGAAAAATAACCTTAAGTTTAACTGTCTAGTGTATAACTTAAGATTCAACAGCAAGGTTGCAATATCAGTTTTAAAACAAGGGACAAAAGAAAAACCCTTTTCAATAGTTCACAATGGGCCTAGTAGATTTGTTAATGATAGACCTTCTCTCCGTCAAAGGTTATCAAAGGACTTTACAATGCCCAGGGCACTGTAATTGCAGCACAAAAAATGTGGTGTATGTTGCCAGCATTTTATGTAGGCAAAACCACACAGAGACTTAAGGACAGAACAGGAGAACATATGAGGGACATCAAGAACAAAAAGATGTACCGTGCTTTGTACACACATAGTAATGTTTGTACTAATTACAAATTTTTTTTTTAATTTTTTTATCATTGGCAAGGTAGCTCAAAATGAAAGGGGTGGAAATATTAAATTGGAAGTGGAGGTGTGAGAGACAAAGTGGCAGCTTAGATTAAATGCAAAGCATAAGCCAGGATTAAATGAAGGTATTTCCATTGCTCCTCTGTTAAAGCAGAGGGCAATGAAAATATAAAATAAAAGTTCAAAATGATAATCTATTAGAGTTTAATAAAGTATATAATAGAATGGAGTTAAATGTAATAATGTTTGAAATTAATTATTGGGATAAATGTGTTTTAGTACGTTTTAGACATTTATGTTTTATGCAATAGCATTTTAAATTGAATTTCCTTGTAAACAGGTTTGATGATGTCATTAATTGTGTACTTGAAAGTAATATAAAAGGAAGTGATTTGCATTTTAATGGTGACTCTGATGATTCCCAGTTTCTGACGGGCTAAAGCGATTAGTCACCTTTTTAGGTTAATAAACAGAGGCTTGTTTGTACCACTGGTGTGGTTTATTATTTTTGTTTTTAGTTTTATATATGTTTCACACTGTTGGTGGTATTTTTGGGTTCTATATTTTCATTACCACCTGAAAGAGCAAGTCAGGATAACACATAATGGGAGGTATTATCATCACCAAATGATGAGGTCTGATTGGTGACACATAATGTGAGGTATTAGCATCGCCACATGATGAGGTCTGACAGTTGACACATAATGGGGGGTATTATAATTAACACCCAAAAATATATGTCAGGTTTATATATAGTAGAGAGGTATCATCACCAAAACATGGGGTCTGAAGAGTGGGGCATAATGTTGGGGCTTTAGCATCAGCACCTGAAAATGCATATCAGTGTGACAGATAATGGGCTGGTATTATTATTACCATCTGAAAGTGCATATCAGGGTGACACATAATAGGGGGTATTATCATCACCACCTGAAAGTGCATGTCAGAGTGACACATAATGGGGGTATGGAAGTATAACAGTTTTTTTCCGCATGCTCACAGGTTTTTCTCCTGAAAGTGCATGACAGGGTGACACGTAACAAGGGGCTTATCATCACCACCTGAAAATGCATGTGAAGGGGACACATAATGGGGGGGTAATATCATCACCACATGATGAGGTCCAATGGGTGACACACAATGATGAGTATGTTCATCACCACCTGAAAGTGCACGTTAGGGTGATACATAATGGTGTGGTATTATCATCACCCCATTATGAGTTCTGATGGGTGATACGTAATGGAGGGTATTATCATCACCACCTGAAAATTCATGTAATTGTGACACATAATGGGGTGTATTATCATCAATATTTGAAATGTATGTCAGGGTGACACATATTTGGGGGAATTATCATCACCATCTGAAAGTGCATGTCATGGTGACACATATTGAGAGGGAATTATCAAACTACATGATGAGGTCCAATGGGTGACACATAATGGGATGTATTAGAATCACCACCTGAAAGTGCATGTCATGGTAACATATAATGTGGGGGGGTTTATCATCACCACCAGAAAGTGCATGTCAGGCTGATAAAAAATGGGGGTATTATCATAACCACCTGAAAGTGCATGTCAGGGTGACTCATAATGGGGGGTTATTATCATCACCACATGAAAATGGATATCAGGGTGACACATACTGGACTTAGGTACTATCATGAATACATGATGAGGTTTGATGGGCGACACATAATGCAGAGATATTATCACCACCACCTGAAAGTGCATGTCAGGTTGACACATAATGGTGGGTATTATCATCACCACATACAAGTGGATGTCTGGAATACACATAATGGGAGTGTATTATCACCACGTTAAAGTGCATGTCAAGGTGACACCTAATGGGGGGATTATCATCACAACAGGAATGTACATTTCAGGGTGACACATAACTGGGGGTATTATCATCACCACAGAAAGTGCAAGTCAGAATGACACATAATGGGTGCATTTTTATCACCACCTGAAAGTGCCAGTGAGGGTTATACATAGCTAGGGGTATTATCATCACCACCTAAAAGTGCATGAAGGGTGGCACATGATGGGGGGGTATTATCATCACCACATGATCAAGTCTGACTGGCAATACATAATGGGGGTATTATGATCAACCCTGAAAGTGCATGTCAGGTTGACACATAATGGGGAGGTATTATCATCACCACATGGTGGGGTCCAAAGGGTGACACGCAATGTGGCGGTATTATAATCACTACCTGAAAATGCATATCAGGGTGACACATAATGGGCTGGCATTATCATTACCACCTGAAAGTGTATGTCAAGGAGACACATAATGGGGGTGCTTTTATCATCATCACTTGAAAGTGCATGTCAGGGTGACACATAATTGGGGAATATTATCATCAACATATGATGGGGTCTGAAGGGTCACACGTAATATGGGTATACTGGTATTACCACCTGAAAGTGCATGTCAGGGTGACATATAATGGGGGTATTATCATCACCACCCAAAAATTACTCAGCCATGGTGGTGCAGTGGTTAGCATTTTCACCTTACTGCAAGAGGTACTCAGGTTCAATTCTCAGCTGGAGCATCTTCTGTGTGGTGTCTACATGTCCTCCCTGGGGTAGAGTGAGTTTTAAAGACATGCAGGTAGGTGCGAGTGTGTATGAGTGCCTCCTGTGAAGGTTGGGTGGGCTGGAAACTTGTCACTGTAAAAACTGCACTGCCAATAAAACTGCAGACTGATGATCTGCTGCGATGACCTCTAATGGGAGAAGCTGAATGACACTACTTCATCAGCACTACCAGAAAATACATATTAAGCTGACACTTAATGGGCTGGTATTATCATTACCACCTGAAAGTGCATGTTAGGGTGACACTTAATCTGGGGGTGTTATCATCATCACCTGAAAGCACATGTCAGCATAACACATAATGGGGAGTATTACCATCACCACTTGAAAGTACATGTCAGGGTGACACCTAATGGGGGATTATCATTATGACAAGAAAGTGCATTTCAGGGTGACACATAACTGGAAGATTATCATCACCATCTGAAAGTGCATCTCAGGATGATACATAATCGGGGGTATTATCACCACTTGAAAGTGCATGTCAAGGTGACATATAATGGGGGGTATTAATATCAGCACGTGATGAGGTCTGATGGGTGACACAGAATTTTCATCACCACCAAAAAGTGCATGTCAAGGTGAGAGATAATGCAGGGTGTTATCACCACCACCTGAAGGCGAATGTCAAGGTGACACATAATGTGGATATTTTCATCATCACCTGAAAGTACATGTCACAGTGACACATAATGGGGGGTATTATCATCATCACATGATGAAGTCTGATTGGTAACACATAATGGGGGGTTTTATCATCAACACCTAAAAATGTATGTTATGCCAACACATAATAGGCAGGTATTATCATCACCACATGATGGGGTCTGAAGGGTGACACAATGCTGAGGTTTAATCATCAGCAACTGAAAATGCATATTAGTGTGACAGATAATGGGCTGGTATTATCATTACATAGAGCATAACAGGGTGACACATAATGAGGGGTATTATCATCATCACATGAAAAAGCATATCAGGGTGACACGGAATAGGTGTTATTATCTTCACCAACTGAAAGTGCATGTCAGGGTGACACATAATTGCGAAGATTATAATCACGACCTAAAAGTGCAAGTCAAGGTGACACATAATGGAGGTAACATCATCACCACATGATGAGGTCCGATGAGTGACACATAATACGGTTATTGTGATCCTCACCTGAAAATGCATGTCAGGGTGACACATAATGGGGTGTATTATCATAACCACTTGAAGTGTATGTCTTGGTGACACAACTTGGGTATTAGCACCACCTGAAAGTGTATGTCATGGTGACACATAATGGGAGGGTAATATCTAATCACATGATGAGGTCCAATCGGAGACACATAATGGAGCATATTAGAATCACTTTCTGAAAGTTCATGTCAGAGTGACACAATGTGGGGGGTGGTATTATCATCACCAACTGGAAGTGCATGTCTGGGTGACATATAATGGGTGTGTATTATCATCACCAGAAAGTGCATGTCAGGGAGAGAAAAATTGGGGGATATTATCATAACCACCTGAAAGTGCATGTCAGGGTGACTCATAATGGTGGGGTATTATCATCACCATGTGAAAATGCATGTCAGGGTGACACATAATGGGGGGTATTATCATCACCACATGATGAGGTCCTATGAGTGACACATAAAGCGGGGTATTATCACCACCACCTGAAAGTGCATGTCAGGGTGATACATGATGGGGGGAATTATCATTACCACCTGAAAGTGGAAGTCATGGTAACACATAATTGGGGGTATTTCTATCACCACGTGAACGTGCATGTCAGGGTGACAGATAATGGGAGGGTATTATCACTTCAAGAAAGTGCATGTCAGGATGATACATAATGCAGTAGAGTACTTTCATCACCACATGATGAGGTCTGATGGGTGACACATAAGGGAGGAGTATTAGCATCACCATATGATGAGGTCCAATGTGTGACACATGGAAGCAGAATATTATCAACATGGAAGCAGAATATTATCATCACCACTTGAAAGTGCATGTCAGGGTGACACATAATGGGGTTTATTATCATCACCACCTGAAAGTGCATGTCAGGGTGACACATAATGGGGATATTATCATCACCACCTAAAAGTGCAAGTCATGGTGCAACATAATTGGGGGTATTACCTTCACCATCCAAAAGTGCATGTCAGGGTGACAAATAATGGGGGGAAATTATCATCACCACATGATGAGGTCCGAGGGGAGACCTATAAAGCAGGGTATTATCACCATCACCTGAAAGTGCATGTCAGGGTGACACATAATAGGGGGTATTATCATCACCACTTGAAAGTGCAAGTCATGGTGACACATAATTGGGGGTATTATCATCACCACCTGAAAGTGCAAGTCATGGTGACACATAATTGGGGGTATTATCATCACCACCTAAAAGTACATGTCAGGGTGACAGATAATGGGAGAGTATTATCACTTCATGAAAGTGCATGTCATGGTGATACATAATGCAGTAGAGTACTTTCATTGCCACATAAGGGAGGAGTATTAGCATTACCATATGATGAGGTTGAATGTGTGACACAATGTAGAATATTATCACCACTTGAAAGTACATGTCAGGGTGACACATAATGGGGGTATTATTATAACCACCGGAAGGTTCATGTCAGGGTGACACAGAATGGGGGGTATTATCTTCAGCACCTGAAAGTGCATGCCAGGGTGACACACAACAGGGGTATTATCTCCACCTGAAAGTGCATGATAGGGTGACTCATAATGGCAGGGATTTTAATCAACACCTAAACGTGCATGTCAAGGTGACACATAAATGGCATATTTTTCTCAAAACCTAAAAGTGCATGTCAGGGTGACACATAATGGTGGGTGTTAAACCTGAAAGTACATGTCAGTGTGACATGGAATGGGGAGTATTATCTTCACCACCTGAAAGCGCATGTCAGGGTGACACATAACGAGGGTGGTATTGTCATCACCACCTGACAGTGCATGACAGGGTGACACATTATTTTGGGGATTATAATCACCATGAAAAAGTGCATGGCAAGGTGACACATAATGGGAATATTTTCATCACCACCTGAAAGTGCATCTCAGGGTGACATATAATGAGTGGTATTATCATCACCACATGATGAGGTCTGACATTCTGACATGTGACACATGATGGGGTATTACTATCAACACCTGAAAATATATGCCAGGTTGATACATAATAGGGAGATATTATCACCACATGATAGGGTCTGAAGGGTGGGACGTAATGTGTGGGTTTTATCATCAGCACCTGAAAATGCATATCAGTATTCCAGACAACAGGCTGGTATTATCATTACCATTTGAAAACACATATTAGGGTGACACATAATTGGGGGTATTATCATCACCACCTGAAAGTGCATGTCAGGGTGACATCTAATGGGGGATTATCATCACAACAGGAAAGTGCATTTCAGGGTGACACATAACTGGGGAGATTATCATCAACACCTGAAAATGTCTGTGAGGTTCACATATAATAGGGAGGTATTATCATCACCACATGATGGTGTCTAAAGGGTCACACATAATGCAGTAGTTTATCATCAGCACCTGAAAATCCATATTAGTATGACACATAATTGGCTGGTATTATCATTACCACCTGAAAAGGCATATCTGGGTGACACATAATGGGGGTATTATCATCTCCACCTGAAAGTGCAAGTCATGGTGACAAATAATTGGGCATATTACAATCACCACCTAAAGGCCTATGTCAGGGTGACAGATAATTGAGGATATTATCATCACTTTGTGAATGCTCATATCAGGGTGATACATAATGCAGTAAAGTACTCTCATCACCACATGATGATGTCTGAAGGGTGACACATAATGGAGGGTTATTAGCATCACCATTTGATGAGGTCCATTGTGGGACACATGATGCAGAATATTATCAACACCACTTGAAAGTGCATGTCAGTGTGACACATAATGGGGGTATTATCATCACCAACTGAAAGTGCATGTCAGGGTGACACAGAATAGGGGGTATTATCTTCACCACCTGAAAGTGCATGTCAGGGTGACACATAATGGGGGTATTATCTCCCCCTGAAAGTACATGACAGGGTGACACATAATGACAGGGATTATAATCACCACCTAAACATGCATGTCAAGGTGACACATAAAGGGGATATTTTCATCACCACCTGAAAGTACATGTCAGGGTGACACATAACAAGAATGGGGGGTGCTGTCATCACCACCTGAAAGTGCACATCAGGATGACATGGAACAGGGGTGTATTATCTTCACCACCTGAAAGTGCATGTCAGTGTGACACATAATGTGGGAGGGTATTATCATCTCCACCTGACAGTGCATGACAGGGTGACACATAATGGCGTGGATTATAATCACCACCTAAAAGTGCATGCCAAGGTGACACATAATGGGGGTATTTTCATCACTTGAGAGTGCATGTCAGGGTGACACATAACGGGGGTATTATCATCACCACATGATGAGGTCTGATTGTTGACACATAATGGGAGGTATTAGCAGAGTAGCAGAGAGCACCTCACTGGCCCTCTTTAAGAGAAATCTTGATGAGTGGATGGGGAATAGAAAGTTCACCCCAGGGATCACTCCAGTGGCTCTACTTGATAGAGGCACTGGGAACCAATGTTGGGAAGCACGATGCCAGGCACTTCTACGAGCTAGGCTTGTAAAAGCTCCTGGGCCATTAGCCTAGTACACACCTATGAACCTATGAGACCTGACATATGACACATAATGGGGGGTGCTATCATCAACACCTGAAAATGTATGTCAGGTTGACACATAATAAGAGGTATTATCAGCACCACATGATGGGGTCTGAAGGATGATAGATAATGAGGGGTTTATCATCAGCACCTGACAAATGCATATCAGTGTGGCACATAATGAGCTAGTATTATAATTACCACCTTAAACTGTATATCAGGGTGATTAGTATTATCATAACCACCTGAAAGTGCATGTCAGGGTGACACATAAAGGGGGGAATTATCATCACAGTTTTTTTTCATGTGTTGACAGGTTTTTCTCCTGAAAGTGCATTACAGGGTGACACATAATGGGGGGATTATCATCACCACCTGAAAGTGCATGTAAAGATGACATATAATGAAGGGTTATATGATCACCACATGGTGAAGTCTGATGGGTGATGCATAATGGGGAGTATTTTCATCACAACCTGAAAGTGCACGTTAGGGTGACACATAATGGGGGGGTATTATCATCCCTAACTGAAAGTTCATGTCAGGGTGTCACATACGGAGGTGGTGGTATCATCTCCCCATGATGAGTTCCAATGGGTGACACATACCGGAGTGTGCTATCATCAACACTGGAAATAAATGTCAGGGTGATACATAACTGGGGGTGTATTATTATCACTACTGGAAAATGTATGTCAGGGTGAGACAAAATGGGTATTATCATAACACCTGAAAGTGTATGCCATGGTGACTCATAATGGGGGGTATTATCACTACATGAAAGTGCATATCAAGGTGACACATAATGGAGTTGGGTACCGTCATCAAAACATGATGAGGTCCGATCGTTGACACATAATGCAGAGATATTATCATCACCATCTGAAAGTGAAGTGCATGTCAGGGAGATACATAATGCTGGGTATTATCATCACCTGAAAGTGCATGACAGGGTGACAGATAATGGAGGATATTAGTATCACAACTTGAAAGTGCATTTCATGGTGACACATAATGGCAGAGTATTATCTAAAGAGATAAGGTCCGATTGGTAAAACATAATGGGGACGTATTAGAATCACCTACTGAAACTGCATGTCAGAGTGACATATAATGGGGGTATTTTCATCACAACATAAAAGTACATGTCTGGGTGACACATAATGAGGGTATTATCATTACCAGCTAAAAGTGCAAGTCATGGTGACACATAATTGGGGGTATTATCATCACCACCTGAAAGTGAATGTCGGGGTGACAGATAATGGGGTGAATTGTCATCACTAAGTGAGAGTGCATGTCAGATAAATAATGCAGTATAGTACTCTCATCACCACATGGTGAGGTCTGATAGGTGACATATGATGAGGTCCAGTGTGTGTGGCACATGATGCAGAATATTATCATACTATCATCACCACATGAAAGTGCATATTAGAGTGAGACATAACGGGAGGGGGGTATTATCATTACCACCTGACAGTGCATGTCAGGGTGAGACATAATGGAGGGGTGGAATTATCATCACAGTTTTTCTTCACGTGCTGACAGGTTTTTCTCCTGAAAGTGTGTGAAAGGGTGACACATAATGGTGGGGATTACAATCACCACCTAAAAGTGCATGTCATGGTGTCACATAATGGGGATATTTTCATTACCTCCTGAAAATGCATGTCAGGGTGACACAATGGGGGGAATTCTCACCACCACATGATGAGGTCTAATTTGACACATAATGGGAGGTCTTTGAATCAGCACATGATGAGGTCTGACATGTGACACATAATGGGGTTGTCATCATCAACCCCTGAAAGTGTATGTAAGGTTGACACATAGGAGGTATTATTACCACATGATGGCATCTGAAGGGTGATAGATAATGTGGGAGTTTTATCATCAGAACCTGAGCATGCATATCCATGTGATACATAATGGGCTGGTATTATCACTACCACCTGAAAGTGAATATCAGAGTGACAGGTATTATCACCACCTGAAAATGCATGTCAGGGTGATACATAATGGAGGGGCGGAATTATCATCACATTTCTTTTTTATGCGCTGACAGGTTTTTCTCTTGAAAGTGTGTGACAGGGTGACACGTAAATGGGGAGATTATCATCACCACCTGAAAATGCTTGTCTGGGTGACACATAATTGAGGTGTTATCATTACCATCAAAAAGTGCATGACAGGGTGATGAATAATGGGGGGAGGTTATCATTGCCAGATGAAAGTGCATGTCAGGGTGACACATAATAGAGGGTATTATCATCACCACCTGAAGGTGCATGTCAGGGTAACACATAATGGAGGGGTGGAATTATCATCACAGTTCTTTTTTTCATGTGCTGACAGGTTTTTCTCCTGAACGTGTGTGACAGGGTGACACATAATGGAGAGATTATCATCACCACCACCTGAAAATGCATGTCTGTGTGACACATAATGGGGGTGTGTTATCATTACCATCAAAAAGTGCAAGACAGGGTATAGAATAATGTGGGGATTATCATTGCCAGCTGAAAGTGCATGTAAGGGTGACACATAATAGAGGGTTTTAGCATCATCATATGTTGAGGTCCAGTGTGGTTGGTACTATCATCACCACATGATGAGTTCTTATGGGTGACACATAATCGGGGGTAGTAATATCGCCATCTGAAAGTGCATATCAGGGTGACACATTATGGGGGTGTTATCAACACCTTAAAGTGCAATACTGGTAGACACATAACAGGAGTGTATTATTCTCACCACCAGAAAGTGCATGTCAAGGTGACAAATAATGGAGGGTATTATCATAACCACCTAAAAGTGCATGTCAGGGTGACACATAATGGGGAGTATTATCATCACCACTTGAAAGTGCATGTTAGGGTGACATATAATGGGGGTGTTATCATTGACACCTGAAAGTGCATGTCAGGTGACACATAATGGGGGCTATTATGACCACCACCTGAAGTGCATGTCAGAGTGATACATAATAGGAGGCTATTATCATCATCACATGATGAGGTCTGATGTGTGACACATAATGGGGGGTATTAGCATCACCAGCTGAAAGTTCATCTTAGGTGACATATGATGGGGGCTAATATCATCAGGACCTGAAGCACATGTCAGGTTGACAGATAATGGGAGGGTATTATCATAACCACATAAAAGTGCATGTCTGGGTGACACATAATGGTGAATTATCATCACCATCAAAACGTGCATGCCAGAGTAACACATAATGGGGTGTATTATCATCACCAACTAAAAGTGCTTGCCAGGGTGAAGCATAATGGGCAGTATTATCATCAACACCTGAAAGTGCATGTCAAGTTGACAGAAAGTGGGGAGGTATTATCACCACATGATGGGGTTCGAAGGGTGGCACATAATGCAAGGTTATTTTCATCACCACCTGAAAGTGCATGTCAGGGTTACAGATAATGAGGGGTACTATGTTCACAACCAGAAAGTGCTAGTCAGGGTGACACATAATTGGCAGGTATTATCATAACCACATCATGAGGTCTGCTGACACATAATGAGGTTTTTAGCATCACTACATCATGAGGTCCAATTTGTGACACTTAATGGGGGGTATTAGGATCATCACCTGAAACTGCATGTCAGACATGTAACACATAATGGTGGGTATTATCATCACCACCTGAAAATGTATATCAGGGTTACAAATAAAGGGCTGAAAGTTCCCTTACCACTTGAAAGTGCATATCAGTGTAACACATATTGTAATGGTATTATCACCACCTGTAAGTGCATGTCAGGGTGACACATAATGGGGTGGTATTATCACCATATGATGAAGTCCAGTGGGTGACACATAATGAGGTGGTATTGTCATCACCATATGATGAGGTACCAATGGGTGACACATAATGGGCGGTATAATCATCACCACCCAAAAGTGCATATGATGTTGACACATAATGGGAAAGGGTATTATCTAACCACATGGTGAGGTCTGATGGACGACACACAATGGGGGTATTGGAATCACCACCTGAAAGTGAATGTCAGGGGTATAATGGGGTATTATCGTGACCACATAAAAGTGCATGTCTGGGTGACACATAATGGGGGTGTACTAACATCACCACTGGAAAGTGCATGTCAGGGTTACAAATAATGGGGGGTATTATCATCACCACCTGAAAGTGCATGTCAGGGTGACACATTATGAGTGTATTATCATACTGTGACACAGAACAGGTGGCTATTATCATCACCATCTGAAAGTGCATGTCAGGGTGACACATAATTTGGTATATTATCACCAACTGAAAAATAATGTCATGTTGATACATAATGGGGAGGTATTACCATCAATACATGATGGGGTGTGAAGGGTGACACATAATGAAAGGGTATTATCATCACCACATGAAAGTGCAAGTCAGGCTGACACATAATTTGGAGGTATTATCATCACCACATCATAAAGTGTGATTGGTGACACATAATGAGGGGTTTAGCATCATGACATGATGAGGTCCAATTTGTGACACTTAATGGGGGGGTGTATTAGCATCACCACCTGAAAGTGTATGTCAGGGTGGCACATAATGGTGGGCATTATCATTATCACATGAAAATGTATGTCAGTGTTACACATAATGGGCCGGTATTACCATCACCACTTGAAAGTGCATATCAGGGTGACACATATTGGAGGAGTATTATCATCACCATCTGTAAGTGCATGTCAGGGTGACATATAATGTGGGAGTATGATCATCGCAAACTGAAATTGCATGTCAGGGTGACACATAATAAGTGTATTATCATCATCACCTGAAAGTGCATGTCAGGGTAATACATAATGGGGAGGTATTATCACAAAATTATGAAGTTCGAAGGGTGACACATAATGTGGGAGAATTATCATCAACACCTAAAAGTGCATGTCAAGGTCACACATAATTGGAAATATCATCACCACTGGAAAGTGCAAGTTTGGGTGACACATAATTGGGAGGTATTATCATTAGCACATAGGTTCTCTGGTTCAATCCTCAGCTATGGTGCCTTCTGTGTGGAGTCTGGATGTCTTTCCTGTGGTCACATGGGTTTCCTCCAGATGCTCTGGTTTCTTCCCACATCCCAAAGACATGCTGTAGGTGGATTGGACAATCTAAATTGGCCCTAGGTGTGACTGCGTGCATATGTGTGCCTTCTGTGGATGGTTGGGTGCTGAGCTGGCAACATGACACTGTAAAACTCCATTGCCAATCGTGAGAGGACAGGTGATCTGCCGTGGTGACCCCTAACTGGGAAAGCCGAAAGAAGAAGAATCATTATCACATTATAAGGTCTGATTGGTAACACTGTGAGGTGTTTAGCATCACCACATGATGAGGTCTTAAATGTGACAAATAACGGGGGGGGGGTTATTAGCATCACCACCTGAAAGTCCATGTCAGGGTGAGACATAATGTTGGGTATTATCATCACCACCTGAAAATGTATGTCAGGGTTACAAATAAAAGGCTGGTAGTTCCCTCACCACTTGAAAGTGCATATCAGGATGACACATATTGGAGAGGTATTATCACCACCTGTAAGTGCAGGTCAGAATGACAGATAATGGGGTGGTATTATAATTACCATATGATGAAGTCCAATGGGTGACACATAATGGGGTGGTATTGTCATCACCATATGATGCGGTACCAATGGGTGACACATAATGGATGGTATAATCATCACCACCTGAAAGTGCATATGATGGTGACACATAATGAGGTCTGATGGGTGACATAATGGGGGTATTGGAATCACCACTTGAAAGTGCATGTCAGGGGTATAATGGGGTATTATCATGACCACATAAAAGTGCATGTCTGGGTGACACATAATGGGGGTGTACTATCATCACCACTGGAAAGTGCATGTCAGGGTGACAAATAATGGGGGGTATTATCATCACCACCTGAAAGTGCATGTCAGGGTGACACATTATGAGGGTATTATCATACTGTGACACGGAACAGGTGGCTATTATCATCAACATCTGAAAGTGCATGTCAGGGTGACACATAATGTGGTATATTATCATCACCAAATGAAAGATCATGTCAGGTTGATACATAATAGGGAGGGATTACCATCAATACATAACGGGGTGCGGAGGGTGACACATAATGAAAGGGTATTATCATTGCCACTGAAAGTGCAGGTCAGGCTGAAACATAATTGGGAGGTATTATCATCACCACATCATAAAGTATGATTGGTGACACATAATGAGGGGTTTAGCATCACCACATGATGAGGCCCAATGTGTGACACTTAATGGGGGGTTTATTAGCATCACCACCTGAAAGTGTATGTCAGAGTGACACAATGGCGGGTGTTATCATTACCACATGAAAATGTATGTCAGGGTTACACATAATGGGCTGGTATTACCATCACCACTTGAAAGTGCATATTAGGGTGACACATATTTGAGGGGTATTATCATCACCACCTGTAAGTGCATGTTAAGGTGACATAATGTGGGAATATGAGCATTACAAACTGAAAGTGCATGTCAGGGTGACACATAATAGGTGTATTATCATCATCACCTGAAAGTGCATGTCAGGGTGATACATAATGGGTAGGTATTATCATCACAACATTATGGAGTTTGAAGGGTGACACATAATGTTGGAGAATTATCATCACCTCCTAAAAGTGCATGTCAAGGTCACACATAATTGGGGATATTATCATCACCACTGGAAAGTGCAAATGAGGGAGACACATAATTGGGAAATATTATCATTAGCACATCATAAGGTCTGATGGGTGATACACAATGAGGGGTTTAGCATTACCACATGATAAAGTCCAAATTGTCACACATAATGGGCTGGTATTACCATCACCACTTGAAAGTGTATATCAGGGTGACACATATTGGAGGGATATTATCATCACCACCTGTACATGCATGCCAGGGTGACACATAATAGGGGTGTTATCATCATCATTTGAAAGTGCATGTCAGGTTGACACATAATGGGGAGGTTTTATCATCACCGCATGATGGAGTCCGAAGAGTGACACATATTGTGGTGGCATTATCATCACCAACTGAAAGTGCATGTCAGGGTCACACATAATGGGGGGGTATTATCATCACCACTGGGAAGTGCAAGTCAGGGTGACACATAATTGGGAGGCAGTATCATCACCACATCATGAGGCCTTATTGGTGACACATAAAGGGGGGGTTTAGCATTACCACATCCTGAGGTCCGATGTATGAAACTTAATGGAAGGGTATTATCATCACCACCGGAAGTGCATGTCTGGGTGACACAATGGTGGATATTATCATCACCACCTGAAGATTTATGTCAGGGTGACACATAATGGACTGGTATCATCACCAATTGAAAGTGCATATCAGGGTGAGACATAATGGGGGGTATTATTATCACAACCTGAAAGCGTAGTTAAGGGTGACACATAATAGGGAGGTATTATCATCACCACATGATGGGGTTCAAAGGTTGACACATAATGTGAGGGTATTATCACCACCTGAAAGTACATGTCAGGGTCACACATAATAGGGGGTATTATGATCATCACTGGAAAGTGCAAGTCAGAGTGACACATAATTGGGAGGCATTATCATTACTACATCATGAGGTCTGATTGGTGCCACAAAATGAAGGGTTTAGCATCACCACATGATGAGGTCCGATGTGTGACATTTAATGGGGGGGGTATTAGCATCACCACCTGAAACTGCATATCAGGGTGATACAAAATGCTGGGTATTATCATCACCACCTGAAAATGTATGTCAGGGTTATATATAATGGGCTGGTATTATTATCACCACTTGAAAGTATATATCAGGGTGACACATATTGGAGGAATATTATCACCACCTGTAAGTGAATGTCAGGGTGACACAATGTGGGAGTATTATCACCACAAACTGAAAATGCATGGCAGGGTGACACATAATGAAGGGCATGTTGGGGTGACACAATGGGGAGTATTATCACCACCTAAAACTGCACATCAGGATGACACATAAGGGGGGCTAGTATCATCACCACCTGAAGGTGACACATAATGGGGGATTATGATCACCACCTGAAAGTGCAGGTGAAATTGACTCGTAATGGGTCGGTATTATCATCATCACATGATGGGGTCCGAAGGGTGACACAATATGGGGGTATTAGCATCACCACCTGAAAGCGCATATCATGGTGACACATAATGTGAGTATTATCATTCCCACCTGAAAATGTATATTAGAGTGACATATAATGGGCTGGTATTATGATTACCACCTGAAAGTATATGTCACTGTGACACATAATGGGGAGGTATTATCACCAGCTGAAAGTACATGTTAGGGAGACACATAATGTGGGGGTATTATCATTACCACTGGAAAGTGCTTGTCAGTGTGACACAGAACAGGGTGTCTATTATCATCACCAACTAAAAACACATGTCAGTGTGACACATAATGGGGGGTATTATCAATACCTGAATGTGCATCTCAGTTGACATATACTGGGGGGGTATTAACATCACCACGTGATGGGGTTTGAAGCGTGACTCATGAAGTGGGGGTATTATCATCACCTAAAAATGCATGTTACGGTCACACAATGGGGGTATTATCATCATCACCTAAAAGTGCACATCATGATGACACATATTGGGGGGTAGTATCACCACCCGAAGGTGCATGACAGGGTGATAGATAAGGGAATTATTATGATCACCACCTGAAAGTGCATGTGAAACTGACACATAATGGGGAGATATTATCATCATCGCATGATGAAGTCTGAAGGGTGACACAATGCGGGGGTATGAGCATCACCACCTGAAAGTGCATATCACGGTGACACGTAATGTGAGTATTATCATTCCCACCTGAAAATGTATATTAGAATGACACATAATAGACTGGTATTATGATTACCACCTGAATGTGGATGTCACTGTGACATACAATGGGGAGGTATTATCACCAGCTAAAAGTACATGTTAGGGAGACACATAATGTGGGGGTATTATCATCATCACTGGAAAGTGCTTGTCAGTGTGATACAGAACAGGGGGGCTATTATCATCACCAACTAAAAGTGAATGTCAGGATGACACATAATGTGGGTATTATCATCACCACCTGAAAGTGCAAGTCAGTGTGACATGGAAGAGCGGGTTATTATCACCAACTAAAAGTACATGTCAGGATGACACATAATGAGGTATTATTGTCACCACCTGATAGTGCATGTCAGAGTGAAAAATAATTGGGGGTATTATCATCAACACCTGAAAGTACACGTCATGTTGACACATACTGGGGAGGCATTATCATCACCACATGATGGGGTCCAATGGGAGACGCATGATGTGGCAGTATTATCATCACCTGAAAGTGCATGTCAGGGTCACACATAATGGGAGGTATTATCATCACCACTGGGTCAGAGTGACACATAATTGGGAATTATCATTATCAGCATACCCTGAGGTCTGATTTTTGACAAATAATGGGAGGTTTTAGCATCACCACACTATGAAGTACAATGTGTGACACTTAATGGGGGTGGTATTAGCATCACCATCTGAAAGTGCATACCGGGGTGACACATAATGGTGGGTATTATCATCACCACCTGAAAATGTATGTTAGGGTTACACATAATGGGCTGGCATTACTATCACCACTTGAAAATACATATCAGGGTGACACATATTGGAGTATTATCATCACCACATGTAAGTGCATGCCAAGATGACATATAATGTGGGGGTATTATCATCACAAACTGAAAATGCATGTCAGAGTGACACATAATAGCTGTGTTATTATCATCATCTGAAAGTGCATGTCAAGGTGACACATAATGGGGAGGTATCATCACATTATGTAGTCTGAAGGGTGACACATAGTGTGTGAGTATTATCATCACCACTGGAAAGTGTATATCAAGGTCACACATATTTGGGGTGTATTATCACCAATGGAAAGAGCAAGTGAGGGTGACATAATTGGGAGGTATTATCAACACATCATGAGGTCTGATTGGTGACAAATAATGGGTTTAGCATCACCACATGATGAGGTCCAAATTGTGACACATAATGGGGGGATATTAGCATCACCATCTGAAAGTGCATGTCCGGGTGGCACACAATGGGCTGGTATTGCCATCACCACTTGAAAGTGCATATCAGGGTGACACATATTGGAGGGATATTATCATCACCACCTGTAAGTGCATGTCAGGGTGACATATAATAGGGGTGTTATCATCATCATCTGAAAGTGCATGTCAGGTTGACACATAATGGGGGTATTATCATCACCACTAAAAAGTACAAGTCAGGGTGACACATAATTGGGTGGTAGCATCATCACAATGTCATGAGGTCTTACTGGTGACAAATAAAGGGGGGTTTGCCATCACTACATGATGAGGTCTGATGTGTGACACTTAATGGGAGGGTATTATCATCACCACCTGAAAGTGCATGTCAAGGTGACACAATGGTGGGTATTATCATCACCTGAAAATTTATTTTGCAGTGACACATAATGGGCTGGTATTATCACTACCACTTGAAAGTGCATAGGGTGAGACACAATGGGGGTATTATCATCACCGTCTGAAAGTGCATGCCAGAGTGACACATAATGTGGGGTATTATCATCAACACATGCCATTGTGATGATACTTGCCAAGGCTTTCGACACCATCCCCCATTCTGAAATTATAGATAAAATCATTAAACTAGGTATAACTCCCTATGTCACAAGATGGGTTGCCAACTGGCTCACTGACAGAACCCACACTGTGAAAGTAGCAGACTCCAAATCCCACTTCAGACCAGTGACTAATGGAGTACCACAGGGTTCAGTCCTGGGTCCTCTCCTGTTTGGTATATACTTCTCTGAAGTACAGTCTAACACTGAAGGTCTTTGGCTAATGAAGTTCGCAGATGACTGCAAACTAGGAGCCATAATCAAAACTCCTAATGATGTGGACATCCTACAAAATGGCCTCACTGAGACAGATGCCTGGTGTTAAAGCCATGGCCTCAAGCTCAATGCCAAAAAGTGCATTGTCATCCCCTTTGGTAAAAACTCTATACCCATGAACTACAACATAGGCGGTAGTGTACTTAACACCAAAAGTGTGATAAGAGACCTTGGGACACAGGTGGACAGTAGTCTCTCCTTTGATAATCACATTGCCACAGTAGTCAGGAAATCCTTCTACGTGGCACACCTCATCACAAAAGGTTTCTCATCCAGAAAAACAGAGGTCATTGTTCCCCTCTACTCATCACTCTTAGATCCATTATAGAGTACAACGCCCCTTTTGGTATGTACCTCACAAGACATCTACAACAACTGGAAAGGCCGCAGAAATACCTCACAAAGAGGATTACCAGCCTCAAACAGATGCCCTACGCAGACTGTCTCAAAAAACTTTACTTCGTCGCATATTGCCTACTCAGAGGTGATCTCTGCCTAACATACAAAGGTATGTCAAACCCAGAGCTATTGGACATGCTCCACTTAAAGAAATCCCAATCCCTCTGAGCTACATGCTCTAGGGACTTAAACCTTGTCACCACAATAAACAGAAAATGCCGGAGGGATAGATTCCTGTCCCAGAGACCTCCCATACTCTGGAATAAACTACCTATCTATATCAAACAAAGCTCCTCATTAGCACTCTTCAAGAAAAATCTTGATGATTCAATGGGAAATAGGAAATTCACCCCGGGGATCACCTCTGTGGCTCTGTTTGACAGTGGCACAGGAAAATAATTTTCTTGGGTGGCGTAAGCCAGAGTACATTTTTGGCTGGGCTTGTATAGGCCCCAGGGCTGATAGCCTAGTACCTACCTATGAACCTATGAAAGTGGATGTCAGGTTGACACATAATGGTGAGGTATTATCATCATCACATGATGGGGTTCGAAGGGTTACAGATAATGCAGGGGTATTATCATCACCACCTGAAAGTGGATGTCAGAGTCACACAAAATGGGGGGTATTATGATCATCACTGGAAAGTGCAAGTCAGAGTGATACATAATTGGGAGGTATTATCATCACTATATCATGAGGTCTGATTGGTGACACAAAATGAGGGGTTTAGCATCACCACATGATGAGGTCCAGTGTGTGACATTTAATAGGGGTGTATTAGCATCACCACCAGAAACTGGATGTCAGGGTGACACAAAATGGTGGGTATTATCATCACCACCTGAAAATGTATGTCAGGGTTACACACAATAGACTGGTATCATCACCACACGAAAGTGTATATCAGGGTGACACATATTGGAGATATATTATCATCACCATGTGTAAGTAGGTGTCAGGGTGACACAATGTGGGGGTATTTTCATCACAAACTGAAAGTGCATGTCAGGGTGACACATAACGAAGAGCATGTTAGGGTGATACATAATGGGGGAGTGTTATTATCACCACCTAAAACTGCACATGAGGATGACACATAATGGGGGGTAGAATCATCACCACCTGAAAATTTATGTCAGGGTAACACATAATGGGCTGGTATCATCACAATTTGAAAGTGCATATCAGGGTGAGACATAATGGGGGTATTATCATCACCACCTAAAAGCATATGTCAGGGTGACAGATAATAGGGAGCTATTATCATCACCACATGATGGGGTTCGAAGGGTGACACATAATGTGGGGGGTATTATCATCACCACCTGAAAGTACATGTCAGGGTCACACATAATAGGGGGTATTATGATCATCACTGGAAAGTGCAAGTCAGGGTGACACATAATTGGGATGTATTATCATCACTACGTCATGAGGTCTGATTGGTGCCACAAAATGAGGGGTTTAGCATCGTCACATGATGAGGTCTGATTTATGACATTTAATTGGGGGTATTAGCATCACCACCTGAAACTGCATATCAGGGTGCCATGAAATGGGCTGGTATTATTATCACCACTTGAAAGTGTATATCAGGGTGACACATATTGGAAGGATATTATCACCACCTGTAAGTCCATGTCAGGATGACTCAATGTGGGGTTATTATCATCACAAACTGAAAATGCATGGCAGGGTGGCACATAATGAAGGGAATGTTGAGGTGACACAATGGGGAGTATTATTATCACCACCTGAAAGTGTATGTCAAGGTGACAAGCAATAGGGAGTATTATTATCACCACCTAAAACTGCACGTCAGGATGACACATAATGGGGGGGGTAGTATCATCACCACCTGAAGGTGACACATAATGGGGGGATTATGATCACCACTTGAAAGTGCAGGTGAAATTGACACACAATGGGGTGATATTATCATCATCACATGATGAAGTCTGAAGGGTGACACAATGCGGGGGTATGAGCATCACCACCTGAAAGTGCATATCACGGTGACACGTAATGTGAGTATTATCATTCCCACCTGAAAATGTATATTAGAATGACACATAATAGACTGGTATTATGATTACCACCTGAATGTGGATGTCACTGTGACACACAATGGGGAGGTATTATCACCAGCTAAAAGTACATATTAGGGAGACACATAATGTGGGGGTATTATCATCACCACTGGAAAGTGCTTGTCAGTGTGACACAGAACAGGGGGGCTATTATCATCACCAACTAAAAGTGAATGTCAGGATGACACATAATGTTGGTATTAGTGTCACCACCTGAAAGTGAATGTCAGGGTGACACATAATGGGGTGTATTATCAATAACTGAACGTGCATCTCAGTTGACATATACTGGGGAGGTATTAACATCACCACATGATGGGGTCTGATGGGTGACTCATGATGCGGGGGTATTATCATCATCTGAAAATGCATGTCAGGGTCACTCATAATGGTGGTATTATCACCACCTAAAAGTGCACGTCATGATGACACATAATGGGGGGGTAGTATCACCACCTGAAGGTGCATGACAGGGTGATACATAAGAGAGGTATTATGATCACCACCTGAAAGTGCATGTCAAACTGCACATAATGGGGGGGTATTATCATCATCACATGATGGGGTCTGAAGGGTGACACATAATGTGGGGGTGTTAGCATCACCACCTGAAAGTGGATATCATGGTGATATGTAATGGGAGTATTATCATCCCCTCCTGAAAATGCATATTAGGATGGCGCATAATGGGCTGGTATTATGGTTACCACCTAAACGTGGATGTCACTGTGACACACAATGAGGAGGTATTATCATCACCACCTGAAAGTGCATGTCAGGGAGATACATAATGCGGGGGTATTATCATCACCACCTGAAAGTGTAAGTCAGTGTGACATGGAAGAGGGGGTTATTATTGTCACCAACTAAAAGTACATGTCAGGGTGACACAAAATTAGGGGTATTATCATCAACAGCTGAAAGTGCACGTCAGGTTGACACATAATGGGGAGGCATTATCATCACCACATGAAGGGGTCCAATGGGTGACACATGATGCAGCAGTATTTTCCTCACCTGAAAGTGCCTGTCAGGGTCACATATAATTGGTGGTATTACCATCACCACTGGGTCAGAGTGACACATAATTGGGAATTATCATCCTCAGCATATCCTGAGATCTGATTTTTGACAAATAATGAGGGGTTTTAGCATCACCACACTATGAAGTGCAATGTGTGACACTTAATGGGGTGGTATTAGTGACACTTAATGGGGGTGGTATTAGCATCACCATCTAAAAGTGCATGATGTCAGGGTGACACATAATGGTGGGTATTATCATCACCACCTGAAAATATATGTCAGGGTTACACATAATTGGCTGGTATTACTATCACCACTTGAAAATGCATATCAGGGTGACACATATTGGAGTATTATCATCACCACCTGTAAGTGCATGTCAGGGTGACACATAATGTATAGGTATTATCATCACAAACTGAAAGTGCATGTCAGGGTGACACATAATAGGTGTGTTATCATCATCACCTGAAAGTGTACGTCAGGTTGACACATAATGGGGAGGTATTATCACCACATTATGGAGTCTGAAAGGTGACACATAATGTGTGAGTATTATCATCACCACCTGAATGTGTATATCAAGGTCACGCATATTTGGGATGTATTATCATCATCAATGGAAACAGCAAGTGAGGGTGACACATAATTGGGAGGTATTATCATCAACACATCATGAGGTCTGATTGGTGACACATGAGGGGTTTAGCATCACCACCTGATGAGGTCTGAATTGTGACTCATAATGGGGGTATATTAGCATTTTAGGGTGACTCATAGGGTGACTCATTATGGCTGGTATTACCATCACCACTTGAAAGTGCATATCAGGGTGACACATATTGGAGGGGTATTATCATCACCACCTGTAAGTGCATGTCAGGGTGACATATGATAGGGGTGTTATTATCATCATCATCTGAAAGTGCATGTCAGGTTGACACATAATAGGAAGGTATTATCATCACCACATGATGGGGTCCGAGGAGTGACAGACAATGCAGGGGTATTATCATCACCACCTGAAAGTGCATGTCAGGGTCACGCATAATGGGGGTTATTATCATCACCACTGGAAAGTACAAGTCAGGGTGACACATAATTGGGTGGTAGTATCATCACAATGTCATGAGGTCTGATTGGTGACACATAAAGGGGGGGTTTACCATTACTACATGATGAGGTCTGATGTGTGACCCTTAATGGGAGGGTATTATCATCACCACCTGAAAGTGCATGTCAAGGTGACGCATAATAGTGCATATTATCTTCACCACCTGAAAATTTATTTTGGGGTGATAAATAATGGCCTGGCATTATCACAACTACTTGAAAGTGTATATCAGGGTGGGACACAATGGGGGTATTATCATCACCACCTGAAAGTGCATGTCAGGGTGATATATAATGAGGGGGTTATCATCATCACCAAATGAATGTGCATGTCAGGGTGAGCCATAATGGGGGATGTAGTATCATCACCACATAATGAGGTCTGATGGGTGACACATAATGGGGCGGTATTATCATCACTACCTGAAACTGCATGTCAGGTTGACACAAAATGTAGGCATATTATACTCACAACCTGAAAGTGTATGTCAGGGTGACATATAATTGGGGGCTATTAACACCACCTGAAAGTGTATTTCAGGGTGACACATAATGGGGAGTATCGTCACCACATGAAAATGCACAATAGGATAGCAGATAATGAAGCGGTTATCACCATCTCCTGAAAGTGTACATCAAGGTGACACATAATGAGGGGGTATTATCATCACCACATAAGGTCGAGTAGGTGACACATAATGGGGCAGTATTATCATCACCAGCTGAAACTGCTTCTCATGGTGGTTCATAATGGGGGGTATTATCATCACCACATGATGAGGTCTAATCTTGACATATAATATGGGGTTACTATCATCTCTACCTGGAGTGCATGTCAGTGTGACATTTAATGGGGTTGTATTATCATCAGAACCTGAAAATGCATGTCAGGGTGACACACAATGAGGTGATATGATCATTACCACATAAGAAGGTCCAATGGGTGACACATAGGTTCATAGGAAGGTACTAGGCTATCAGCCCTGAGGCCTATATAAGCCTAGTCAAAAAGGTTCCCTGGCTTTTGCCACCCAAGAAAATTATTTTCCTGTGCCCCTGTCAAGCAGTGCCACAGAAGTGATTCCCAGGGTGAATTTTCTATTTCCCATCCAGTCATCAAGATTTTTCTTAGAGGGCCAATTAGGAGCTTTGCTTGACATTAATTGGTAGTTTGTTCTAGAATATGGGAAGTCTCTGGGACTGTAATCTATCCCTCCAGCATATTCTGTTTATTGTGGTGACAAGGTTTAGATCCCTGGAGCGTGTGGCTCAGAGAGATTGGGATTTCTTTAAGTGTAGCATGTCCAACAGCTCTGGGTTTGACATAGCTTTGTATGTTAGGCAGAGATCACCTCTGAGCAGGCAATATGTGCCGGAGTATAGCTGGAGGTTTTTACGATGGTCTGCATATGGCATCTGTTTGAGGCTGGTAATCCTATCTGTGAGGTATTTCTGTGGCTTTTCCAATTGTTGTAGGTGTCTTGTGAGATACATCCCAAATGGGGCATTGTTGAACAATGACCTCCTTTTTTCTAGAGGAGAACCCTTTTGTGATGAGGTGTGCCACATAGAAGGATTTCCTGACTACTGTGGTGATGTGGTTATCAAAGGAGAGACTATTGTCCACCTGTGTCCCGAGGTCTCATCACACTTTCAGTGTTTAGTGAGCTACTGCCTATGTGGTAGTTCATGGGTACCGAATTTTTCCCAAAGGGGATGACAATGCACTTCTTGCCATTAAACTTGAGGCCATGACTTTGACACCAAGCATCTGTCTCTGTAAGACCCTTTTGTAGAATGTCTACATCATTAGGTGATTCTATTATAGCTCCCAGTTTGCAGTCATCTGCGATCTTTGTTAGCCAATGACCTTCTGTGTTGGCCTGCACTTCAGAGAAGTAGATGCTGAACAGGAGAGGACCCAGGACCAAACCCTGTGGTACTCCACTCATCACTGGTTCGAAATCGGACTTGGAGTCAGCTACTTTTACTGTGTGGGTTCTGTCAGTGAGCCAGTTGGCCACCTATCTTGTGACATAGGGATTTGGGATTTATGCCCAGTTTAGTGAGTTTATCTATATATCCAGAGTGTGGGATGGTATTGAAAGCCTTGGCAAGGTCAAAATTGTCTGTGTGCACTACCTTTCCCTCATCTATGGCTCTAGTGACTGCTTCAAAGAAGCCATTCAGGTTTAGTAGACATGATCTCCCTTTTACAAACCCAAACTGAGTGCAGTCCAGGGTTTGGAGGTTACCTATGTCTTTGTTTATAAGCTCAAGATGATACATTCCATGGCCTTGCAGACCAGACTCATCAGGCTAATAGGGCAGTAGTTTCCAGGGACCGTGGTGGCACCCCCTTTGTGGAGTGGGGTAACTGTTGCTGTGTGTCATTCAGTAGGCACATAGCCTGAGGTGAGGCTATGATTGAACATGATACTTAGGTGGGGTGCCAGTTCATTCTGTAGTTCATGCAGTACGTAGCCTGGGATGTTGTCTGGTCCTATGGATGCTGTATTCTTGGTTTTGGAGAGTGTGGTCTTTACTTGTTCATCTGTGATTACAGGGGCTTTGCATTCTTCCAGTATTAAGATGGGCCCTTTGGTGGATGGGGGGGGGGTAAAGTTAGCACTGAACCTATCTGCCAGGATATTGGCAATATTGGTTGGTTCTGTATATTTAGTGCCATTGTGCTGTAGCTCAGAGTAGATCTGAATGTTGCCACTGAGATTATTGACATAGCTGTAGAATCCTTTGTGGTTGTCGTTGTAATCAGTGGTGATTTTATTTTCATAACTGGCTTTGGAGGATTTTATGAGGGATCTCAGCTTCTTGCTGAGGCTGATCAGGGATTTCCTCCAATCTTGGGATTTTACTTTTTTTTGCAACAGCTTCTTCCTTCTGTTGTAGAGTTTGTTTATGGCAGGGGATCACCAAATTGACTTCTTTTTTTTGGAGGATAGTGTCTTGGTTCTGTTGGGGATGGCACAATCCATGCAATCGTGTATCTGCTTATACAGTGCATTTGTGTAAGATTGTAAGATTCATCAGTCGTACCTCTATTTTCCGTCTGCATGGGTGTCGTGAAGTTTGCCACTTCTGTCTTAAGAAGCATGAAGTTGGCTTTGGAGTACTTTTTGATGGTGTTTTTTTAATGGGGGTGTGGGGGTGGGATATGGATGTCTAGGGTGATTAACTTGTGGTCGGATCTGAGCAGCGAGGAGTTGACCTCTGGTGTGGAATACCGGTTACCCATATTTTAATGTCTAGATCCAAAATATTGCTGTCCCTGGTGGGGGTGTGGACATACTGATCCAAGGCATTGGAATTTATGAATTCCAGAAAATGTTGACTGAATGAGTTGGTAGATGAGTAGTTTTCCCAGATGATGGTGGGGTAGTTGAAATTGCCCATAATTAAGGTATTGGGTTGTACCTTAATATTTTCCAGTGTCTTAAGAAATGAAGAGTGGGAATCCTGGGGCATGGTGGAGGATCTGTAACAAGCTGCAACCTGGATTGTAGTCTTGCCCAGTGTTAGTTGCACTTGGATAATTTTGGATGCATTATGTTGAGCAACTAGCCTGGAGGTGTGGATATCCTTAATGAATATGGACATGCCTCTGCCTTTAGTGTTTCGGTCCAGGTTAGGTGGCCGAAAGGTGTGGTATGAATTATAGCCTGGTAGTGCAGGGGTGCTCTCTGGGGCCCTGAACCAGGTCTCTGTCACTGCACAGATGTCGATGTTCTCTATTTTAAGGAGTGCCTCGAGTGAGTGCACTTTGAGGTTTAGACTTCTAGCATTGAGTAGCATTACCCTTATAATTTGCTTGCTTGTACCTGTTACGGTGGTGAATTTAGCATTCGAACCTTGCCTAAAAAAGGCACTATAGGGGTGGCAAGAGCCTTAGCCAGTATCCGGAATCCCAGGGGCGACAGGTGCAGGCCACCTCTGGCAAAGCATTGTGGTCTGTGGACCATGTTGTCCAAGGCAGAAAGATACTGGATCCCCTTAGAATGACAGCAGAAGCTTAGCCAATTGCTAAAGTCAATCATTTTCTCCTTGTACTGTGGTATCATTCTGGGTGATGGCAGGATGCTACTCAGGGGTAGGGTCATACCTTCCTGGGCTACAAGATCTGAGAGCTCCTCCATGTATCTTTTCATGTACTCCAGGGAGGTACATCTCAGGTCATTCACACCAACATGGACAATGACAGAGTCATACATGTACTTGAGTGACCTGAGTGCATGCACTATGTTGTGGATCCTGGCACCCAACAGGCAGCTGACAGTAACTTCTCCTTGTTTAGCCTGGTGAGTGGAACATCACTGTGCTGGACTATAGAGTCACCTATGACTAGTGTGTTGGGTATGTTGTTTTGCCTTATGGGCTGAGGTTGAGTGGCACACTGATTTTGTGGGCTATGTGTCATTTGGGTAGCGTTGGGGGTAGTAGTTGTCTGTGTTTCAGCTTGAGAGGTCTCTGTTGCTTGGGCAGATTTTTATTGAGTGCCTCCGTGAATGTGGGTGTGTGCTTTGTGTTTCTATGTGTGGGTTTTGGTAGTGTGGGTTTTGAAGGACTATGTGTTGAGTGTGGTGTTGGTGCAGGTGTTAACCTTCTCCTCTTGACTGTCTAGTCCAGTCTTGGCTATAGAGAGCTTGGCTTCCAGTTTGGTTATATAAGTGCATCTCTCACTGGTTGTAGTGTTGGGTGGTAGGAGGAGAAGGTTGTCAGTGTACATGAGGCAATTGCTACATTGCCCAAAGATGCCCAGATTCATCAGGTGGGCAGGAGAAAATACCAGGAGTTGACCCATGGACATGCCTGGATAGGTGCTTATTAATTTAAGTACTAAGAACCGTTTTCCTCTTAACAAATGAGGAAAGTCGAGTGCTGCAGTAATTTGTAGTTTATTTAGTGTTTGCAATGAGTTCTGAACAAGTGCTGAGCACAAGGAAACATTTCTAAGTGCTGAAACTAAAAAAAACTGGCTAGTCCTATCTAAAACTAGCTAGTTTTAGAACCAATCCCAAGAAGAGAAGCAGGCCATGGCCTGTTTGGCGATCCACAGTCTTGTCCCAGATGATGCAAGGGTCTGCAAGCTTGTAGCCTTTTTCTGGTAGATGCCTCGAATAGCAACCAGACCAATCAGGTTTGTTAAGCACAGACACTCACTCTCCAACCAGAAAGAGTCAGGAATCAATGCACTCTGCTCCTACTCTCACCAGGATCGGAATATAAGCACAGATTATAAGTTGTCACCTATAAAGCAGTTATTAAGCTTTCTGGTGATCAGCAGTCTCCAGGAAGTAATGTAACTGCACTCCTCCTCTCACCAGGAGAAAACAGAAGCACTAATCCCAAGATGACTACTGAGAGGCAGAATGTGGGCTCTACAATAACTGTTGGTCTTGCAATAGATGCTTAAAGGTAAGATGAAAAAAATGGTGTATCCTAAACACTGCAGTATGCACTAGAGGAGTTATATGTGACATAATGTAGGTGTTATCATCACCACCTGAAAGTGCATGTCAGGGTGACATGTCATGGGGGAGTATTATCATCACCACATGATGAGGTCTGATATGTGACACATAATGGGAGTATTATCATTCCTAACTGATGATGTCCAGTAGGTGACACATTATGTGGGGTACTATCATCAACACCTGATAGTGCATGACAGGGTGACACATAATGCAGGGGTATTATCACCAGCTGAAACTGCATGTCAGGGTGAAATATAGTGGGGTGGTATTATCACCACATGATGAGGTCTGATGGGTGATACCTAATGGAGTTATCATCACCACATGAAAGTGGACGTCATGGTGACATACATTGAGGAGGTATTATCACCATCTGAAATGAGATGTCAAGGTGACGCAGATTGATAGGAAATTATTATATTCACATGAAGAGGTCTGATGCGTGACACATAATGGGGGGATGTTATCATCACAACCTGAAAGTGCATGTTAGAGTGAGAGATATAAAGGGTATTATGATCACCAGAAGATGATATCTGATAAGTGACACAATGCATGGGGGTATTATCATCACCAGGTGAAAGTGCATGTCAGGGTTATACTTAATGCAGTGGTTATCATCACCTGAAGGTGTACATCAGTATGACACATAATGAGGGATATTATCATCACCACATCATGAGGTCCAATAGGTGACACATAATGGGAAAGTATTATCATCACCAACTGAAACTATATCAAAGGGTGGCACATAATGGGGGGTATTATCATCACCACATGATGAGGTCCAATGGGTGACTTATAATGTGGGGGTACTATAATACTCACTTGGAGTGCACATCAGGGTGAAATATAATGGGGTGGTATTATCAGAACCTGAAAATGAAAATGCATGTCAGTGTGACACATATTGAGGGGGTATGATGAGCACTACATGCAGATGTCCAATGGATGACACATAATGGGGATATTATCGTCTCCACCTGATGAGGTCTGATAGGTGAAACATTATGTGGAGTATTATTATCAACACCTGAAAGTGCATGGCAAGGTGACACATAATAGGGGGTATTACCACCAACTGAAAGTCCATGTCAGGGGGAGAGATAATGGGGGTATTATCTCCAGATGAAAGTGCATGTCAGGGTAAAATATAATGTGGTGGTATTATCATCACCACATGATGAGGTCCAATGAGTGACACCTAATGGGGTCCAATGAGTGATACATAATGAACAGGTATTTTCACCACCACATGAGGTCCAATGGGTGACTCATAATGGGGGTTATTATCATCTCCACATGATCAGGTCCAATGGGTGACACATAATGGGGGTATTATCATCACCACTTGAAAGTGCATGTCAGGGTGACACATAATGGGGTTATTACCATAATTACCTGAAATTGCATATTAGGTTGGTACATAATGGGTAGTATCATCACCACCTGAAGGTGCATGTCAGGGTGACACATTATGGGGAGCATTATCATTACCTCATGACGAGGTCTGATGAGTGGCACATGATGGGGCGGTATTATCAACACCACCATAAATTGGATGTCAGAGTTACACATAATGGGGGTATTATCATCACCACATGAAGAGATCCAATGTGTGACATATATCATTAGCACCACTTGAAAGTGCTTGTCAGGATAATACATAATGGGGGTTATTAGCATTACCAGCTGAAACTGCATGTCATGGTGACACATAATGGAGGAATCATCACAAGCTGAAAGTGGTTGTCAGGGTGACACATAATGAGGCAGTTATCGCCACCTGAAAGTAACTGTCAGGGTGACAAATAATTGAGGGGTATTATCACTACATGATGAGTTCTGATAGGTGACACATTATGTGGAGTATTATTATCAACATCTGAAAGTGCAAGTTAAGGTGACACATAATAGGGGGGTATTATCACCAACTGAAAGTCCATGTCAGGGGGAGAGATAATGGGGGGTATTATCTCCAGATGAAAGTGCATGTCAGGGTAAAATATAATGTGGTGGTATTATCATCGCCATATGATGAGGTCCAATGAGTGACACCTAATGGGGTCCAATGATTGATACATAATGAGCAAGTATTTTCATCACCACATGATGAGATCCAATGGGTGACTCATAATGGGGGTTATTATCATCTCCACATGATGAGGTCCAATGGGTGACACATAATGGGGGTATTATCATCACCACTTGAAAGTGCATGTCAGGGTGACACATAATGGGGTTATTACCATAATTACCTGAAATTGCATATCAGGTTGGTACATAATGGGTAGTATCATCACCAGCTGAAGGTGCATGTCAGGGTGACACATTATGGGGAGCATTATCATTACCTCATGACGAGGTCCGATGGGTGGCACATGATGGGGCGGTATTATCAACACCACCATAAAGTGGATGTCAGAGTTACACATAATGGGGTATTATCATCACCACATGAAGAGGTCCAATGTGTGACATATATCATTAGCACCACTTGAAAGTGCTTGTCAGGATAATACATAATGGGGGTTATTAGCATTACCAGCTGAAACTGCATGTCATGGTGACAAATAATGGAGGAATCATCACAAGCTGAAAGTGGTTGTCAGGGTGACACATAATGAGGCAGTTATCGCCACCTGAAAGTAACTGTCAGGGTGACAAATAATTGAGGGGTATTATCACTACATGACGAGTTCTGATAGGTGACACATAATGGGGGGTGTTACTGTCACCACATGAAAGTGCAAGTCAGGGTGAATTAGGGGGTATTATTATCACCACATAATGAGGTTCCACAGGTGAGAAATAATAGGAGGGAATTATCATCACCACATGAAAGTGCATGTGAGGATGAAACATAGTGAGGGGGTATTATCTTTGCCACATAATGAGCATGATTAGTTCCAATGGGTGACAAATAATTGGGGGATGTTATCATCACCACATAAAAGTGCATGTCAGAGTGAAATAATGTGGAGTTATTATCACCACAAGATGAGGCTCCACAGGTTACAAATAATTGGGGGGGGTATTATCATCACCATGTGAAAGTGCATGTTAGGGTGACATGTAATGGGGGTTATCAGTACCACATGTTGAGGTCCAATGGGTAACACATAATGGGGTGATATCATCATCACCACATGAAAGTCCATGCCAGGTTGATAAATAATGAGGGGGTATTATTGTCACCACATGATGAAGTCCAATGGGTGACTCATAATAGGGGGGTATTATCATCATCAAATGGATGACAAAATGGAGGTATTATCATCACCACCTGAAAGTTCATGTCAGGGTGACACATAATGGGGGGGGGTATTATCATAACTACCTGAAATTGCATTTCAGGCTGACACATAATTTGTGGTATTATCCTGACCACCTGAATGTGCATGTCAGGGTGACACATAATGATGGGGTATTACATCACCTACTGAAAGTGGAAGTCAGGGTGACACATAACGAGGGGGCATTACAACACCACCTGAAAGTGGATGTCAGGGTGACACATAATGGGGGTATTATCATCACCTCATGACGAGGTCCAATGGATGCCACACAATGAGGCAGTTATCACCATCACCACCTGAAACTGCATGTCAGGATGACACATAATGATAGGGTTTTATGATCTCTACATTTTAAGGTCTGATGGGTAACATATATTATCAGCACCACTTGAAAGTGCATGTCAGCATGATGTATAATGGGGAGTATTAGCATTACCAGCTGAAAGTGTATTTCAGGGTGGCGCATAATGAGGTGGTTATCATCATCATCATCATCATCATCGCCACCTGAAAGTGTATGTCAGGGTGACAAATAATGTGGGCTCTTATCATGACAACACGATGAGTTCTGATGGGTGACACATGATGGGGGGTATTATTATCACCAAATGATGAGATCTGATGGGTGATGCATAATGGGGGGGGGGTTATCATCACCACCTGAAAGTGCATGTCAGGGTGACATGTAATGGTTGTTATTATCATCACTATATGATGAGGTCTGTTTGGTGACAGATAATTAGGTGGAATTGTCATCACCTCATGAAAGTGCAAGTCAGGGTGATACATAATGAGGGGGTATTATCCTCACCACATGATGAAGTCTGATGGGAACTCATAATGGAGTGGTATTATAACCACCACATGATAAAGTCTGATGAGTGACACATAATGGGGCTATCATCAGCACCACCTGAAAGTGCATATTAGTGTGACACATAATGTGGGTATTATCATTATTACCTGACAGTGCATGCCAGGGTGACACATAATGGGGGGTATTATCATAACTACCTGAAACTGCATGTCAGGTTGAGACAAAATGAATAGTATTGTCATCACAACCTGAAAGTGGATGCCAGGGTGATACATAATGGGGGGGGGGGAATTATCATCACCTCATGACGAGATCCAATGTGTGCCACAGAATGAGGAGGTTATCATCAACTCCACCTGAAAGTGCATATCATGATAAGGTATTATAATCTCCATATGATGAGGTCCGATTGGTGACAGACAATGAGGGATATTATCATTACTGCATGAAAGTGTATGTCAAGGTGATACATAACAAATGGGTATTATCCTCACCACATGATGAGGTCTGATTGATGACTCATAGTGGGAAGGGTATTAGCATTACCACATGATGTAACATATATTATCAGCACCACTTGAAAGTGCATGTCAGTATGATGCATAATGTGGAGTATTACCATTACAAGCTGAAAGTACATTTCAGGGTGACACATAATGAGGGGTATTATCACCACCTGAAAGTGCATGTCAGGGCGACACATAATGAGGTGGTTGTCATCATCTCCACCTGAAAGTGCATCTGAGGGGAAGCAAATAATGGGGGGTATTATCATCACCACATGATGGGATCTGATGGGTGACACATAAAGGGGGAACTATTATCACCACATGATGAGGTCTGATGGATTGCACAAAATGTGGGTGTATAATCATCACCACATGAAAGTGCATGTCAGGGTGAAATAAAAGGGGATATTATCACCATATGATGAGGTTCCATGGGTGACAGATAATGGGGGGTATTATCTTCACCATGTGAAAGTGCATGTCAGGGTGACACATAGTCAGGGTGTATTATCATCACCATAGGATGAGTTCCAATGGATGACACATAATGGTGGGTGATATCACCACCTGAAAGTGCATGTCAGGGTAACAAAAAATGGGGTTTATTTTCATCACAACATGATGAGATCCAATGGATGACACATAATGGGGTGGATGTTATCATCACTGTCTGAAAGTGCATGTCAGGGTGACAAGTAATGGGGGTATTATCATCGCAACATGAAAGTGCATGTTAGGGTGATGCACAGTGAGGGGATAGTATCATCACCACATGATGAGGTCTGATGGGTGACTCATAATGGGAGGTATTATTATCACCACATGATTATCTCCGATGGGTGACGCATACAGGGAGTATTATCATCACCACCTGAAAGTGCATGTCAGCATGAAACATAAAGGGGTTATTATCATCTGAAAATGCATGTCTGGATGTCAAGGTTACACATAATGGGGGACATTATCATCACCTCATGACAAGGTCCAATGGGTGCCACATATTGAGGCAGTTAAAAAAGTACCTCTTCATAAAGTATTAGATATTCTAATTGTTTTTTATTTTGTTTTCACAATTCTTTTTTTGTGACTGGATATTATCTTCTGTAGTGTAATCTATCTCCTTTCTTCTTTTAGTCTACAGTAAATACTTCTTTGTTGTTCCCTGCCCCCCTCGAGAGTGCAGATATTATCAAACACCTCTAGTACAAAAAGAAGTCTGCTAGTAGAAAACGTACACTGAAAACTTAAATAAAAAATAAATGTAGGTGATTAAATGTTTTAGCTGCAGGAATTATTAATGTATTCTAGGAACACTTCAAGCATTAAGGAATCTATGTATATCCATGTAAAGTAGCATACTGCTAGGACAAACAGCTGCAATCCATGTTCTAAGTCTCTCACCATGCTTCCCAGTTGTACAGAAAAAAATAAAACAAAAAACAGGGACACTACAAATATATATCTGAGGAGCTTGCTCCCTACTCATCATCATCATCATCATCACCATCCCCCCTTTTCCCATTTTTCTACATGGAGTCGGGGTATCATGTTAACTGTCACCAACTCTCTTGATTCAGTGCCACACTCCTGCCTTCTTCAACACTCATGCTTGACTGTCGCAGACCTTCTTTCACACAATCCATCCACTTCTCTGCTGGATGTCCTCACTTCCTCTTACATTATTCCTGTCTGTCCCAATCTTCCTCACCAGATTGTCTTCTGCTTTCCTATACATGTGCCCAAACCACCGTAATCTATTCTCTTTGATCTTTACTGCAATTGGAGCTACTTTGGCTTCTGCTCTTATGTCCTCATTTTTTCATCTGTCCCACAATGTGCATCCTATCACCTTTCTCAGGCACTTCATTTCCATCACCTCTAGCTTCTTCAACTTTTCTGCCTTTACTGCCCAGGCTTCTGGACCATAGAGTAGTACTGGTCACACCACTGTCTTGTAGACCTTACTTTTCAGCTTCTTTAGCATTCTTCTGTCATATACTAGACCTGATACTCTATGCCAGTTGGCTGCAGCCCCTCTGATTCTAGCTTTGACCTCTTCATTCAGACTATCCTTCTCCTCAACTACTCCTCCCAGATACTTGAAGCTGTTTACATGTTCCACTATCTTCCCTTCTGTCTCTATTCTCAGCTTTTCTCATTTCCTCAATTTGCTGCCATTACCACCATCTTATCTGTGTTTAGCTTCATCCCACGTGCCTTCAGATTTGCATTCCATTCTCCTATCCTTTGCTGAAGTTCTTGCTCAGACTCTGTCTGTACTGCCACATCGTCTGCATATAGCAGCTTTGTTGATCTGTCCCCTCCAACCTGTTTCCTAATGTAGTCCATCACCAGTATGAACAGCAGTGGGGTCAGAGCTGAACTCTGATGTATACCCATACCCATTGGGAACCCCTCTGTGAGGCCAAACACTGTTTGTATTTGAATCATTGGGTCCTTGTACATAGCCTGCACTAATTCTATCAATGTTTCTGGGACTTCAAACCACCACAGTACTGTCCAGATCAGCTTTCTTTGGAAAGAAAGCTCCCTACTCCTGGGTTGGATTTGCCTAAAAATGCTTGTTAAGGTGGTGTTAGATAAGTTTACCTTGCCAAAATAGCTATATGGGATAACTCATTGATTGTTTTTCTGATTCCTTTCTGAAACTGTGCTCAGAATCTTCCAGGTCCATTCTCTCTTGCTACTCTCAGGCTCACTCCACTTCCCTACCCTACCCCAATTCTCACACACCCCGTCTTTCATTACAGTTATACTTCCTTAATCACTTCCTTGTGATCATAAGCCAATCACACTCCTCCACTTCCTAATCTTCACATCCTCTCTAACAAAATATCCTCACTTCTTGCACTTACAGCACTCTCTCAAAATTTCTCTCTTCTTTCCACAAACATTACTCCTATCTCTTTTCTCTCTATTGCTCCTACTTCTTTTATAAGCATCATTAAACCCTCATTCTTTACCTCTCAAAACAAACTATTTAACTAGCTTTACATTTTCCCCACATAATTCCTACTCCAAGATTAGCCCTAGCCCCTCTCACACAAATAATCTTCGTTGTGCAAAAACACATTTTCTCTCCACAAGCTATTCCTTACAGTACACACCCAACTCTCATTACTACTTTCTCTACTATATCATCTCTATCTTTTCCATACCCTGTCTTCCTTCTTCTGTTCTGGAGACATCCACCCTAACCCTGGGCCCTCTACCACTTTCTTCCCCTCAAATGCTAACTCCCCTAAATGTTCTAAAACACTTCCCATAACTACTCTAAATTTTCAAAGTATCTGCAACAAAACCTCTGAGTTGCAAGCCTGGCTCTCTCAAAACAAAACCAATATCCTAGCTGCTACAGAAACCTAGTTAAAACCCTTTATAGAAGACTCGGAGTTTCTCCCACCAAACTTTAGTGTAATTAGGGCAGACAGGTGTAATAAAAAAGGAGGCGGTGTTGCCATCATCTAGTCCAATGCCTTCAACATCTCACCTTTTAAAGAATCTATCTCTCAATTCCAAAAAGCTAAGATTCTGATTTCCTTTCTGGAAATCAGTTGCTCTAAAAAACTTTGTATTATTAGTCTGTACATCCCCCTGGAAATAGCATACCAGTTTTAGAAGATATTATTTCCTGGATTTCCTTTACAATAAAAAATGAAACAATTATCCTTGGCAACATGAACATAGATTGGGCTTCCATTTCCTCCAAACACCCTCCATTATAAATTTGTTTCACTTCACCCAACTTCTCTTCCACTACTAGGTACAACAACAGAACCAATGTAGGCTCCTTCTTACACTGGAGTTTAGTCTGAAGTACATAGATTCCAGCACCATGTCCAACTTCATTAGCTACCATCTTCCTGCCTATACTATCTGTACCTACTCATCCGTCCCTAAAGTCCACAATATTAAACTGGTGCAAAACCTGTCAAAATTCAATCCCCACACATTTATTAGCCTCCTGAAAAGCTTTAACTGGGATAATCTTAAAATTCTTCCATTGGACGATGCTCTGCTTTACTTTAATAATACCTTTCTAATTATCTAGGATAGTCTAGCTCCTACCAGAATCAAAATAATCAAAATCAACCATGCCCCCTGGTTAACCAAAACTACCAAAGAAATTATGACTAACAAGGACAAGGTATGGCAACTCTGGCTTAAATCTAACAATCCTTCTGACCTCATTCATTACAAACAGCTCCAAAACCAAGTAATTCCATCAATAATCTCTTAAACCCTGGCACCAAAACCAATCCCTGCCCATACCCTGGCATGTCTCCTGACCAAATAGGTAGTATCTTTAACTCCTGCTTTATTGACACCATTGCTAACATTACTGCTACTTTTTTCTTTACCTCTCCCAAGTAATACTATTCATACAACCTCATCTTCTCCTTCTCCCTTGCAACACTCCTTACATCAGAATTTCCATAATACCTCAAATACTTTGAAATATGCTACTTCAAGCATCAGCATCCACCTCCTAATTGTACACAGTAATCTTTCCAGACAGAATTCAATCTCTTATCCCCACCACTTTAATCAAAAACTTCTTTTGAAATTAAAACCCTGCTCTAACTCAGCTGATAGAATTCCTGCCAAGTTTCTTAAAATCACTGCTGATGCTATGGCCTCTCCCATTAGCATTCTGATTAACAGTTCTGTCCAAGAATCCCATCTCCCTTGCCTTTGGCAAAAGGCAATCATCCTTCCTCTCCATAAAGGTGGTCCATTAACTGATATCTCCAACTTCCAAACCATTGCTATACTTCCCCCCATCTCTAAAATCCTAGATGAATGTGTGCAAAAACAACTCTTAGGCTACCTTTTAAAACACAAAATCTTCTCCCCAACACAGCAAGGTTTCCTCCCAGGTCACAACACATCCACTGCATTAATATCCTTTTTAGACAAAATTGACCAAGCAAGAGACTCAGGACACATTGTATCGGTCCTTTTCTTATACTTATCAAAAGCATTTGATACCAGCTTTCACTCTATCCTCCTCTTTCAGCTCTCAAGCATAGGACTATCTCCACAGTTTCTTAACCGGTTCAAAAGCTCTCTCACCAACAAAGAGCATGCTGTTAAATGGCAAATTTCCATTCCCCTTACCTTCAAAATCTTACAGGTGTACCCCAAGGATCAATTTTAGGCCCTCTTCTGTTTAATATATTTATTGACAATCTCCGCCAAGTCATCCTGCAGGGCTCCTTAGTCCAGCACACAGACTACTCTACTATAATCTGCTCTGCACCCAAACTAAATTATTACAGCAAAATACTCAAGCAGCATTTTCCATTGTCGAAACCTGGCTTCATAATAATCACATTTCTTTAAATCTCAAGAAAACTAAGCTTATGATATTCACACCCAACAGAAATTTTCCTATCAATAAAGCTGACCTCAATATATTCTCTTTTAACTTTACAAAAATTGAGATAGTAACCCACACTAAATTGTTGGGAGTAATAATCAATGAAAACCTCAAATCTGATCTGCACATTCAAAATAATATAAGTAAGACCCATAAAAGTTAGGGTTGCTATATAGACACACTACATTCCTCTCCCTCCCTGCTAACGAAGTATTAGTACTATCTTACCTATTATCCTGTCTAACCTATGGTATGTCTTTACTAACCAACTTGCAGTCTTCCTTGAAATCAAAATTAGAAACATGCTATAATAAGATAGCTAAATTTGTACAGTTGATGCTCTACTCACCACTGTATTGTCTTAAAAAATATAATGGCTTGAATTCCCTTACTACCTATTACTCCTTTAGCTCACAATTACACATAAAATTATTTATAAACCACAAGACTGCCCTGCACTTGGCTCCTTACTCACTCTTTACAACACCATTAAGCCTTTGCAATCTGCACAACAATACCTCATTCAAGTTCATAAACCTAAATTACCTACAGGCCAGTTTTTATACTTTTGGAACATTTCCAGAAAATGGAATAATCTGCTTTCCTTTATCCACCTACAGCAATGCCCCTTCAAGCATCTCCTCTCCAATTGGATGTGTAACTGTTCTATTTCTTCCCCTGCCATTACTTAATCTACCAAATGAACCTACATCTGTTTACATACTAGTTCCACCTCAAATATTTTTGTTTTCTGGATAATTCCTAGTGAACTTTAGCTTTCTAATTCTACCTCTTGCTCAATTTCTCTTTATTTACTGTCCATCCCACTTACTATTACTTCCCCACCTCTTTTCTTCCTTTTTCCACTTTTTCCTTCTTCCATTCCCTCTCTACTATATATTACAAAGTTCTTCTCTCATGCCTTCTTCACTATATATATATATATATATATATATATATATATATATATATATATATATATATATATGTCTTTATTGTTTATCCTAAGTAAAGCCTTGAATTATATGCATACCTTGGTGCTTATAATCTGTTTAATATTTAACTATTCTGTTGTGCCTCTAATGTGCCATGATATTATTGTCTGTACTTTGACCATGTTTAACCTTGATGTTCCTTTAATGTCTTATCACCTTTATCTATTTTGTATAACTTTCATGCAAATTTCTTTTGTATTTTTTTCTCTAGTAATGTTCTTGATTTCCCCTTGAAACTTGTTTGGAAACTTTTATGTAAATCTGTTTATAACCTGGAGGTTTTCTCCCCAGACCTCCACTGAAAATGGGCTTACTTTGACCCAGTGGACTTTTCCAGTATTCAAATGTCAGTCAATCAATAAATAAATAAATATTATCACCAACTAAAAGTGCAGGTCAGGGTGACAATCATAGGGTATTATCATCTCCACATGATGAGGTCAGATTGGAGACAGACAATGTGGTGTATTATCATCACCACATGAAAGTGCATGTAAGGGTGATATGTAATGAGACAGTTTTATCTTTATCACATGATGAGGTCTGATTAGTGACTCATAATGGGGGGTATTATCACTAAATGCTGAGGTCCGATGGGTGACATATAATGGGGGTATAGTCATCACCACATGAAAGTGCATGCCAGGGTGAAATAATCAGCAGGTATTATCATCACCACATGACAAGGTTCCATGGGTGAGAGATAATTGAGGGGGGGATTCTCATCATCACAAGATGAGTTCTGATGGGAGACACATAATGGGAGGGTATTGCCATCACCACATGATGAGGTCTGATGGGTGACACATGAGGGGTATTATCATCACCATCTGAAAGTGCATGTCAGGGTGATACATAATGGGGTGGTTATCATCATTGCCAACTGAAAGTGCATGTCAGGGTGACAAATAATGGGGTATTACCATCACCACATGATGAGCGCTGATGGGTGACACATAATGGAGGGGTATTACCATCACCACATGATGAGGTCCGATGGGTGACACAAAATGGGGGTATAGTCCTCACCACATGAAAGTGCATGTTGGGGTGAAATAAGCTGCGGGTATTTTCATCACCACATGATGAGGTTCCATGGGTGAGAGATAATCGAGGGGGGAATTATCATCACCACATGAAAGTGCATGTCAAATTGATACAAAGTGAGGGGGGTTTTATCTTCACCGGATGACGAGCTTGATGGGTTTCAATGGGTGGTGCATAATGTTTGGGTATTATCACCACCACATGAAAGTGCATGTCAAGTTGAAATAATGGGGTGTATTATCATCACCACATGATGCGGTTCCATGGGTGAAAGATAATGGGGGGGTATTGTCATCACCAACTGAAAGTCCATGTTTGGGTGACAGATGATGGGGATATTATTATTATTATTATTATTATTATTATTATTACTAACTAAATTTACATGTCAGGGTGAAATATAATGGGTGGTATTATCATCACCGCATGATGAGGTCCAGTGGGTGATACCTAATGGAACGTATTATCATCACCACATGAAAGTGCATATCAGGGTGACACATAATGAGGGGGTTATGTTCATTACCATCTGAAAGTGCATTTTAGGGTGACAGATAATGAGGGGGTGTTATCATCAGCATGAGTTCCAATGGGTGACACAATGGGGGGGTGTTATCATCACCACCTGGAAGTGCACATCAGGGTGAAATACATTGGGGTTTTATTATGATTACCACATGATGCTGTCCAATTGGTGATACATAATGGGGTGAGTATTATCATCACCATCTGAAAGTGCTTGTCAGTGTAACACATAATACGGGGTATTATCATCACATGATGTTGTGTGCTGGGTAATATGTCAGGGTGACATGTAATGAGATCATATTACCACCACAATGTGATGAGCTCTGATGGGTGAAATATAATGGGGTCGTATTATAAACACCACATGATGAGGTCCAATGGGTGACACATAACAAAGGGGGTACTATCATCAACACATGAAAGTGAATGTCAGGGTGACACATATTGGGAGTAGTATCATCACCACCTGAAAGTGGATGTCAAGATGACACATAATGGGGGGATTATCATCACCTCATGACGAGATCTACTCAGTGTCACATAATGAGGAGGTTATCATCATCACTACTTGAAAGTGCATGTCAGGATGGCACATAATGATAGGATATTATCATCTCCACATAAGGTCTGATGGATGACAGTGGGAAGTTATTATCATCACCAGTCGAAAGTGCTTGTCAGGGTGATACATAATGAGGCAGTTTTCATAATTTTCACGTGCATGTCAGGGAGACAAAAAATGTGGAGTATTATCATCACCAGATGCAGAGATCTGATGGGTGACACTAATGGGGGTATTATCATCACTACATGATGAGGTCCAATGGGTGACACATAACAGGGGTATTTTCATCACCACATGAAAGTGCATGTCAGGGAGAAATAATGGGGGAATTATCATCACCACATGATGAAGTTCCATGTGTGACAGATAAATGAGGGGTATTATCATTATAAGAACTTCTAAATTATGCAGTAGTGAAGAAAATGTTCTGTCACAGAAAGACAAAACTGTCTGGAATTTGATGGTTATAAGGAAAAGAAGATATATGCAAGCACTGGATAGCTAGATGTTTTACACAGGAATAAGGGGAAGCCATGGTTCTCTGTTGGGTATGCCAACAATCAAAAAAGGGGGGGGGCTTTCAGCCCCTCTTATATCTGAGTCCCACACAGATTTAATAGTGACAGTAGATATATTTGTAACATTATACGTAATAACTTGAAAAAGCTTTTAGTGGATGAACAGACAGGGAATGTCGTTGGCTCTGTACCTCAGTTCATTTATAAGAGGAACAGTAACTTGAAAGACCTATTATGTTACAGACCAACTAATACACGTAGTTTTAGATTTCCGTCAGAAATTAAAGGTACATACCCTTGTAAAAGATGCAAAGCATGTCCTTTTATAAATACTTCAAATACATTTTGACATCCAAGTACACATAAGGTTCATTTTTATAAAGTATATACTACATACACTACTAGAAATGTGATATATACTGCTAATTGCAATCTTTGTACCTGTTTTTATGTAGGTAAAATGAACCAGATGTTTAAACAACAAATTTTACAACATCAATATGCTATACGTAACAATTTGGAACACAATGTTTTGTTTCAACATGTATCATTTTACTCTGATCATAGCTTTTCCTTTATGGCTATAGATACCATCAGCAATAATATTAGGGGTGGAGATCTGCAAAATGCTACTGAGGTAAGGGAAACATATTGGATAGCAGAACTGTGTGCTCATGTTCTGCCAGGTTTAAATGCTTTTATTCCTTTAAAACCTGTGCTGAAAGCTCGAAGACTGTGATCATGTTAAACACATTTATGAAGTTTTATACAATGTTTATGTGTTATGGTTATGTCCTTTATCTGCTTTTATATGTTATATATATTTTAGTATGTGTTTTCAAATATGCATATTTTTATTTGTTTTGAGAATGGGTTATGATGTATCAGGAAATGACATCTGCTGTTTTGTGATTCACCAGGAAATTGCATGGGTCATTTGAGTTCTACTGATTGGCTTATGACATTTTAAATGTAGTATATATAGTTATATGCATGTCAGTTAATGGTAGGATGTGATGAAGGAAATTGTTTTCTGAAAGCACTTATCCTGTTACTAATAAATATTTTATGCTTGTTGTCATGGTGACCCTGCTGCTGTTTGTTTAGATATTTTTTAAATCATCACCTCATGAAAGGGCATGTCAGGGTGACACATAGTGAAGGGCTATTATGATCACCACATGATGAGTTCTGATGGGTGACACATGATGGGACATGTTATCATCACCCTCTGAAAGTGCATGCCAGGTTGACACATGATAGGATTTATTATCATCACCACATGATGAGGTCTGATGGGTGATACATAATCATGTGGGTATTATAATTTACCATCTGAAAGTGCAAGTTGGGCTGACATGTAATGGGGGGGTATTATCATAAGTACCTTAAAGTGCATATCAATGTGACACATGGTGGGGGTATTATCATCACCACCTGAAAGTGCATGTCAGGCTGACGCAATGGGGGGTATCATCACCATCTTAAGCAGCATGTCAGCATGACACATAATCTGGGGGTTACCCTCATTACCATCTGAAAGTGCATGTCAGGGTGACAGATGATGGGGGTATTATCATTAGCACATAATGAGGTCTGATGGCTGACACATAAAAGAGTGTTATCATCACCACCTTAAAGTGCATGTCAGGGTGACACATAGTGTGGTGTTATCATCAATGACAAATAATGAGGGGCTATGATCATCACCACATGATGACATCCGATGTGTGACACATAATGGGGGTATTATTATCACACTTGATGAGGTCTGTTAGGTGACACATTATCGGGATATTATCATCAACACGTGACAGTGCATGTCAGCATGAGAGATAATGGGGGGTATTATCAGCACCTGCTGAAAGTCCATGTCAGTGTGAAAAATAATGGGGTGGTATTATCAGGATGAGGTCCAATGGGTGACATCTAATGGAGGGGTATTATCATCACCACATGGAAATGAATGTCAGTGTGAAATAATGGGTGGTATTATCATCACAATATGATGTGTTCCGATGGGTGACACATAATGGGGTCTATTATTAATACCAGGTTATAGTGCATGTCAGGGTGACATATAATGAGGGGGTATTATCATTACAATCTGAAGCTGGATGTCAGGGTGACACATAATGATATGGTATTATCATAGCCACAAGAAGAGGTCCGATGCATGACATATAATTGTGGACTACCACAACCTGAAAGTGCAAGTTAGGGTGACAGATAATGAGTACTGTAAACCACCTGAAAGTGCATGTCAGGATGACACATAATGAGAGTGTAATATCATCGCCACCTGAAACAGCATGTCACAGTGACTTATATTGTGTGGACATTAGCATCACCACAATAAACTGCATGTCAGGGTGACGCATAATAGGGGATTAAAATTGCAACATCATGGGGTTAGATGGGTGATGCATAATGTGGGGGTATTATTATCACCACCTTATAGTGGATGTCAGGGTGACACATAATGGGGGGCATTATCATCACTACATAATGAGGTCTGATTGGTGACACATAATGGGGGGGTATTATTTCCACCACCTGAAAATGCATAACAGTGTGTCACATAATGATAGGGTATCATCTCTACATAATTAGGCCCAATGGGTGACACATAATTGGGGGTATTTTCATCACCACATGAAAGTGCTTGTCAGCGTGATACACAATGAGGGGGTATTATCCTCATCACATGATGAGGTCTGATGGGTGACTCATATTGGGGGGGGTATTATCTTCACCACTTGAAGTCTGATGGGTGACACATAATGGGGTATGATCAGCATCACCTGAAATGCATGACACATAATGGGGTGTCTTATCATTACCAGCTGAAAGTGCCTGTAAGTGTGACACATAATGATAGGGTATCATCTCCAAATGATGAGGTCTGAAGGGTGACATATAATGGGGGGGTTCATCACCACTTGAAAGTGAATGTCAGGGTTACAGATAATGAGTAGGTATTATGATCATCACATGATAAGATCTGATTGACTAATGATGGGGATATTATCTTCACCACATGATGAGGTCCTATGGATGGCACATAATCATAATGGGCTGGTATTATCATCACCACCTGAATGTGCACGTCAGTGTGATACATAATGTGAGGGGTCTTATCATAAGTACCTGAAAGTGCATGTCAGGGTGACACATATTGGGACGTATCATCACCACATTAAAGTGCATGTAAGGGTGTTGCATAATGGGGGGATTATTATCGCCACATTATGGGGTTCAATGGTTGATGCATAATGTAGGGGTATTATCATCACCCCCTGAAAGTGCATGTCAGGGTGACAAATAAAGGAGGTATTATCACCACCACATGTCCGATGGGTGACATAATGGGATGGTATTATCATCACCATCTGAAAGTGCATGTCAGGGTGACACATAGGGATATAATCATCACCACCACCTGAAAGTGCATATCAGGGTGACACATAATGGGGGGGTATTATCATCACCACTTGAAAGTGCATGTCAGGGTAACACACAATGGGGGGTATTATCACTACCTGAAAGTGGATGTCAGTAGGCACATAATGGAGGGCATTATTATCACCACATAACAAGGTCCAATTGATGCCACATAATGGGGAGATTATCATCACCACTTGAAAGTGCATGTCAGAGTGTCACATAATGATAGAGTATTATCATCTCCACATGATGAGGTCCGATGGGTGACACATAATGGGGGGGGTATTATCATCACCACATGATGAGTTTCAATGGGTGACACAATGGGGGAATTATCAGTGTGACCTGAAATTGCATGTCAACGTGACACATAGTGGGGGTTGTATCATAACCACCTGACAGTGCATATCAGGGTAACACATAATGAGGCAGTTATCATCATCACTATCTGAAAGTGCATGTCAGGATGACACTTAATGGGTAATATTATTATCACCACCTGAAAGTGCATGACAGGGTGACATATAAAGAGGGTATTATCATCACCACCTGAAAGTGCATGTCAGGGTGACACATAATGGGGGGTACTGACATCACTATCTGAAAGTGCATGTCAGGGTGATACATAATGAGGAGGTATTATTCTCACCAACTGAAAGTGCATGTCAGGGTGACACATAGTGGGAAAGTATTATCATTACCACATGATAAGGTCTGATGTGTGATACATAATGGTGGGTATTATCATTCCCACTTGATGAGGTCCGATGGGGTCTATGATCATCTCCACCTAAAAGTGCATGTCAGTAAAAGACAACCACTAGTACCCCTTAAATTTATAGGTGGCTTTCTCATGCTACTGCTTTTTGATACAATCACCATAATTAACCACTTGTAGTCAGGGTTAGCACAAATTCCACAAGGACTTTGCCTTCTTTAGTGGCCTTTTGGAAAAGGTGGACTCTAGAAGCACAAATTGGACGTCTGTGTGTGTGTCTCTGTGTGTTAATACAAGTTGGTGAAATGATTCAGAAATGTGTTAAGAGCTCTAACACCAATGTTGTTGAATGCAAATAAATCTCTGTTTTCATGCTATTGAACCATGGAAATATGTTAGGGGTTACCACAGCATTAATTAATGCATATATGTAGGAAGTTCTTATTGTTCCTAATAACCTCACTGATGTGAATTATTGCCTTTGGTTGTATTGTGTCAACTGACCTTGCTTAACATTTCATACACTTCGCAACATAACATTATGGATCAGTACCATATGGATAGACACATCATACAGGTCCTGGTAAACATATGTCAGCTTCATCTGCAGGCCTGTGGGAATTATGAATAACCTATCCCACTGGACACCAAGGTATATGTGGATTTACGTATACTATCTAAGGGATCTTTCTGTGGCCAAATGGAGATACAGTATGTGTGTGTGGGGGGAGGGTTAATCTCAAGCATCTGATTCAAGAATACTCCATCAGCTTCTTGATGCCATGCTACAGCATGAGGGGCAACATATGTGGTTTCCACCTAATGCAGTGGAGAGAGCTAACACCATGTGTGGGATGTAGTCCCTTTCCTTGAAGTACTGGGGGTCACAGACTGCACCCACATTGGAATAAAGGCCCCACCATGGGATATCAAAAGAAGGTATATGAACCAGAAAGGGTATCACTCCATTAAATGCCAGCTGGTCTGTAATGTACAGGGTATTAGCTCTGATGTTTGTGTGTGCAAGCCACCCAGTTTTTATCATCACTCTCGCATAAGGCACATGTGACCTCTACAGATGGGTTGACTTTCCCTAGAAGCATCTTATATGTACTGGCGGGTATAGTCAGGATCTTGAAAGTAATTCCACAGAGGCTCGAGCTCAACCAAACAGCACTTTATTGCACAAAGACACACCGGTTCTCCACTACTGACCTAGGTTTCGTCCCAAAAGACTTCTTCAGAGTGTGTTGAACCTGGTTTAAATACATGCAGTAAAATTCAATAATACAATCAAATTAAAATCAACCCAATTAGAAATTATCAGTCATTTAAAAGCAATTACACAATCACAATTCTCCCCCCTTCCAAATTTCAAAACATGTTAATGAAAAACACTGAATCAACTGTTGAATAACCCGTGCATATGTATACACATGTTTACACTATTGAAAGCAGCACAAATACAAACCACATAATGTGTAAATAAAATGAAAAAAATAATAAAAAATAAAAAATGAAAATGTATATTAAGTATGAATTGAAAATGATGACTGGAAGTAAAATAGTAAATATAAATGTGTGTCAAAATATTGTAAGTATGAAACCTAATATGTAAATATGGGGTGCTGTTAAACATCACTCAAGGCATGTTAACCTAAAATATGCCTTAGCTTCAAAACTGGTTTGATAGATATAAACTCATTCAAACCCGGATGTTGATATGCATTTAATCTAAGCTGCCATTTACGTTCACATACATCTAAATGAAAATCAGTCTTCCTTCCTTGTTGGTCTTTAACTAATTGCTGTATAACACAAAATTTAAAACTATGATCATTAAATGCTATAACATGTCTGGCCAAGGCATTAGTGGGCTTCTTGTGTTGAATGTCCAAAATATGTTCTCTAATTCTGTCTCTAAAGTGCCTGCAAGTCTTACCCACATAAAAGGCGGTACATGCCTGACATTTAGCAAGATAAACAACATTAGCTGAAAAGCAATCGTAATGCCCCAAAATGTTAATGGGTATACTGTTGATCACAATTTTATTCCCTGTGGGCATCACATGCCTACAAGTCAAACATCTTCCACATTTAAAATTCCCTATGATTTTATTACTAACATTGTCGTTACTCATGGCACTTTTTTCAAGCATCTCCTTCAGGGCTAAATCCTTACGGAATATAAATTTAAGTTGGTGTGCAACAAACCCTTGAAACTCTTTTAATCTAACAAAAGATTCCCAATTCTTTTCAATAATCTTTCTAATGTACTCAGTGTCAGCATTAAAAGTGAGTACAAACAAGATGTTCCCATTCAGTGACACCTTGTCCCTATATTGATCAGTTGTTTCACTAAAAAAATCTTCTTTACTTTTAAGAATGGATTGGATGTTACATCCATTCCTTTTGTAAAGTATCTCTTTTTTGATCTCGTCACACATGTACTTAGGGTAACCTCTGTTCAAAAATAGTTTTATCATAAATTCTAACTCTAAATGAAAGTCCACCTCCTCACTTACCATACGTGCTGCCCTGACCATTTGGCCTTTGATAACGGCTCTTTTCTAATGACCAGGGTGCCAGCTGTCAAAATGCAAGTATGAATTGGAAAAGGTGGGCTTTCTGTGTATTTTTGAAGCAAGGCAACCTTTCTCTTTAAGGTATGTCAAGCATATATCTAAATATGTGATTTTTTCCTTGTCAATCTCATGGGTAAACTTTAGAAACCATACAGTTTGATTGATATATTCAATGAAGAAGTCTTTTGGGACGAAACCTAGGTCAGTAGTAGAGAACCGGTGTGTCTTTGTGCAATAAAGTGCTGTTTGGTTGAGCTCGAGCCTCTGTGGAATTACTTTCAAGTTTTTGTTTCGGTTCCTGGTTTGGGTATAGTCAGGATCCCTGGCTGATGACACCAATTAAAAATCCATAGAATGAAACAGATTAGGGATAAAACTGTGCCCTATCACAAACCAGGGTCATTGTGGAAGGTGTGTTTGGGCTGATAGACAAGTTTCACTGCTTAGATCTATCAGGTGATGCCCTGAAGTTATGATCCTGCCACATGTGCAAAAAGCTTTCATCATGTCCAGTGTTATACAATATCATACATAGGAGGCAGTTACAGCAGGGGGGTCAACTTCAACACCCTGCCCCCAGATAGTGGAAGATGCACCAGATGAAGAATCAATGGAGGACCCAGCAGCAGGGGATGAATCTTGATAGAGGCAGGTGCAGTATGCCATGGCACTGGCAAAGAGCATTGGCTTGCACTTAGCTTCAACCAATATACACTACAGTATAAACTGAATACCAGACTGTTTTTATTCATGTATAGGTGGGTCACACTACATCAGATGTAGGCAACCCAAGTAACAAAGTACAAACAGCAGGGCAAAGCCATTATTATTTGCACAGGTGGAATAGGTAGCATAATTGTGCAACATCTTTCTCTTATTCTGAACATGAAGTAAACTAAGAATGCACTGTGTGGATCAGCTGGTTGGGGGATATTACTGAATAAGGCTTTGTGAAGGGACAGTTTCACTGGATGTGTCAGTGTGTGAAACAAAGGGAGCTGTGGTGGTAGTGACTGTGTGCATGAGTGCATGTGTGTCTGCTGGGACACAGTTTCAGTAGCAGTTGAAGCACTGCAGCTCAATCTTCTAGACAGGACTAGGGCATAAATGGTAGAGGGTTCAGCAGTCTGTGCATGTATCTGCCCATGAGAGCCACATCTACCAGGAGTTGTATGGATTTAACCTAGGCTAGATAGTGGCATGCTGTGAGACCATGAAGAACATCCATTCTCAAATGTGTCCCTGCTGCAGCTGCCACAACCTTGTGTATGCCCTCTCTAGGTTGTAGCCACCTCCAGAACAGATACAACTGTGGAAGTGGTAGCACTGCATGACCATGAACTAGGCTATTCAAAGCCAAGATCATCATTTATGGAGGTAGTTATGTTAAAGCTTCTTGGACAGTACCTGATGTGTGGCATGACAGTATGAGAGGACATGGCATGTGGCATGACTGCATGAGAGGACATGGCACATAGCATGAGAGCATGACAGGACATAGCACATGCTAATATACTAATCAGACTATCAAAACTGTTATACATACAGGGCATATACTCCCAAAGATCATCCCACTAACTCAGAACTGGCTATGCTGGTACTAGCCCTCCACATACACTGGGTCATGGCCACTGACACAACTAATTCAGGGGGAGGGCAGTGCTCATGTCTCCAATGAGCATCAGCACTCAGCCCCTGTGTGCACACCTATGGGGCTTGGGGCAGATATGTGTGAATTCTCTGTAGGGACTATCACACTATCCTGGTTGTGAGTGTTTCCAGTAACTTGCCATTCCTGTGTGGTGTGCATATCTTGGGTCACCACCAGCACATGTGCTGTCTCCGTGGTCTGAATAGGGGATGCAGTAGTTACAGTCCCCGTGTCCAACATATTCACTGTATTCCTTGATCATGCTCCCTGGCCATGCCAATTCATCACTGACACCGTCATCAGAGCTAGATGATCCCCTGACATTAGACAGTGGCAGTTTCACAGACATGCTACCTAATAGTGACTCACCTCTGAACAGAAAAAAATCATAAGTACTAGTGTAAATCTATCCACTAGCTTGAACATACTCCCAGTGCAGATGTAATAATAACGTGTTTCTTAACAGTGCAAGTAAATACCTTTTATATGCAGGTGTCCTTGATGGTTGTATCTCTGATGTTCCTATGGTTACCAAAACACACATATTGTTAGTAAGATTGTTAGTGAGTATTTGCAAAATGGAAATAACTTTTATATAAATAAGGATGTCACAGCCATCTGGGGCATCTCCTGCTGATATTTTAGGGGTATGCTGTAGGATCTGAGGTCCTGCCCAAAGAACTGCTGACCATGGAGATTAGGGACATGTGGCAGAACCTTATTCTCAACATTTGAGAACTTGCTTTTCCTGTTTTTTTCCCCCTCATTGGTCACTACAGTGTTCTCTTGCTATCCTTGCCAGGCATATTTCCGTGGGTATAGAACAAATTTGTTAACATGGTAGTAATGACTGCCACTAGCCACTCATTATCTCACAGCATCCCCAGCTGTCTGCAAAAGGTACTGATGGTATATGTCCCACACCTAATGGACCATGTATAACCTTCCCACAATATCAACTTCCCCTGAAAATAAAAAAAAATAAAAATAACTGGAAGATGAACATACTGTCAACAATGTCCTCCTGTCGTAGCAAAATCCAGCATATATGTAATTTACACATACAATTATACACCCATTAAAATGTGTTTTACTATGTTATATCCTAAGGGTATCCTACTGTATGCACTCCATAATTGCTGCTGGGTGTGTCTCACATTACCTGGATTTATCCCTTAAGCACAAAACGTTCATAGCCTTTGTTAATCTTTAATGCTCTTAGTCATGTCATGCGCAGCAGATAAAGAGTGGCTGTTTCTTTGTGGTCGCAGTTGCCATATTTATGAATCCCAGGGCCAATTTATCACTCTGGGGAACATGCGCACACTTTGCAAAGCTTGTCAACAAACCTTTTTATTATATTACACATGAATTTTATTACTGAGACTTGACCACATCCACATTTTGGCTGAAAATGCATTTAACCTGACCTCAGAGAACATTCCCGCAAGTGGTCCTATTGATTATATTTAGATATTACTAATGCTTTTTGTTGATAATATCAACTTTTACTTATTATACACCAATAAATACTGACTTTAAAAAATGTTACTTTGTCTGATGTACTCACATAGCTGTGAATTATTGATGTTTTCATCTTATAATCTATAAATGTAGACAATCAACAACACTTTTCCTTTCTGATATTATAGTATTTTTTTTTCTTTTTCACATTTCTGACAAACTGAGCTGTGATCTTTGGTCTCTCTCTTATTCCCACTCATTACAGATGAATCGTATCCATCTACCTTTTCCAGTCTTTATATAAAGTACTGAAGAGATGTACAACCAGCTTTACTAGTACAATTCTTAGTTACTCTGGAATTCTGGAGTGAGTTTCATTTGACCCCCATCATTTGCATACCTTCAGTTTAAAAAAAAAAATCCTAACCTTTTCCTTTATGGATGAAGTCAGAAAAATTTCTTACTCTCTAAATATGTATGTTGTTTCGTCTGGGTATAGCACTTTCACCTATCTTTTTTTAAAAAAAGCAATAGAAATATTTTGTCAGCATTTCTGTCATACTTTATCAGATTTTTTTATTCTATTTTTTAAAAATCATATTTTCTTATAGGTTCATAGGTGTGTACTAGGCTGATGGCCCTAGGGCCTTTGCAAGCTTAGCCATAGGATTACCCTGTTATTGTGCCACCCAACTTTAGTTCCCAGTGCCTCTGTCGAGTAGTGGGTGAATTTTCTATTTCTCATCCACTCATCAAGATTTCTGTTGAAGAGGGTCAGCAAGGTGCTCTGCTTGACATGTATGTGAAGTCTATTCCATAGCATGGACAGTCTCTGGGTTGTGAACCTGTCCCTCCAGTACATTCTGTTGATTGTGGTAATGAGGTTGAGGTCTCTGAAGTGTGTGGTGCAGAGGGATTGGGATTTCTTTAGATGTAGCATTTCTAACAGAGCTGGGTCAGACATAGCTTTGTAAGTCAAGCAGAGATCGCCTCTAAGTAGGCAATATGAGACAGAGAATAGTTGGAGTT